>NC_136527.1:63484518-63847018 GCF_053919585.1 Euprymna scolopes | reverse complement strand
TTTGGCCTTGCACTCAAGAACCTTTATTCTTGCCAGAATGTTTTTTCTCTCAGCTACCTAAAGGTAGACGTGATAGCAAAAATCTATGAAGACATGTCTGTATAGCATCCAGCCTTTTATTTAATATTTCTTCTTTAGAATTCACTATGAATTGAAGGATACAACATGGTTTCTGTAAGGGTACAATTAAAAAATGCATGTCACAAAATCATTGGCAAAATAAGATCAATCCTACTACCAAATGTCACATCAAAAGGAATACATATATAAAAATTCCCGAGTGAATTGCAAACCGAGTGAAGACCTCCCTAATTTAGTCAAGAGGTTTTTTTAAAATTAAGAAACATTTCATGACCATGATAATTCTTAAATACAGAAACACAACATATGTGAACAAAGCTAACCAAAAATCTCAGAGTCTATTTCATATGAAGTTCAATACTAACCAAACAAGAGTAAAATTTGAAAGGACATCAACATCCACAGATGAAGATCTGCAACTCAAGCAACTGCTCTTGTGGAAATCTGACACGGACAATGGGACACATCCTCAGTGACTACAGTGATGGAGTAACTTGTACTTACCAAGAGTTGATTGAATGTAACCTCCATGTTCAATGGTAGATCCAGTATGGTTATGAAAAATCTAATGATGGGTTCACAAGTTTATGAATAAATGGCATGAAATTCGATTAACTTTCATTGATAAATTATTTAAACAAAATAATGTGCAAATGCGAAACAAAAGAATTTATGAAGCCTATTTTAACATTTTGATGGAAAAATAATTTCTTTATTAAAGTTCTACTTAATTATTTTTTCTCACATATATCTAGAATGCAAAAAATACATAAAAATGCAAGTATCATTTCCAACAAATATTTTTACTTGTTCATTTATTGTAGTTATGATGTAATTCAGTAGTTTTACATTTCAGTTAAATAATTTAATCTTTGCTTCAAATTATTTGCTTTTGAATTATATTATTTTACCTTAGATTTTTATTTATATTCATGTAAAAACGCATGAGATTTGATTTTTTGTGTGTTAAAAATATGTAAAGAAAATTAGAATTTAATACAATTTTACTTATGAGAAATTTAAACTTTTCATGTAAAATTAATTGACATATTTCAGAAAATCTCAACTGCATCTACAATAAACCTCAACAGTTTCTTGATATGTAAAGAAAATGGACAACTATAATGTTAAAGTATTTTGAAGAACAGGAAATTATCCGAATTTGCAAAAAATATTTAGTTTTATTACATTTATTACATAATTGGTTTATTTTATTTTTTACATTTTGGATTTGTTAATGTGAACATCAAAAACGATATCACTGTTTAATCAAATAATATTACTGTTCCTGATATTTTTTTGATAAAGAGGAAACTTTAAAAACTTGATTAAATAAAATAAAAAATAGTTTGCAGGTCTTCGAAATAAGTATGAACCAACATATGGCCATTGAAAATTTGGATTTCTATGCATTGGTTTTATTTAAAACTACAGTGCCTTTGATATTATATAAAAATTTTGATCAAATATATTTATATTTCAAATGACGTTAATTTTTAAATGATACAGTAAATATTTTTCAGAAATTTTACAATATTTTAAAAAAATCTTTCATATATTTTTTAGATAAAAAGATACCATATATTGCAATTGAAATTATAAAACAAGCAAGTATAATTACAATACAAAAATATAAAGCAAGTAGAACAATATGATTAAAAAAAAGAATATAACTATAAAGAGTGTGAATTTAATGGAGCAAGAAAAATATGTAAATGAATTTGCACAAAAAAACTGTTATTAAAACAAAAATCTTAAATTTGACATAAAGAAATTTATTATAAGAATTCAACAGAAATATCTTACATTACTCCAAATAAATTGAAGGTAAAACCAAAACAATTGATAATTTAGAAAATAAACATTGCAATGAAATTAAAATGAAAATAAAAACATTTTAAGTAAATATATTCTTATTATCATATTGAGAATAAGAATATTTTGATAATAAATAAAATAATTTAAAACGTTCACATGCTTTAGAAATGTCAAAGATAAAAAGAGAAAAAATAAAGAAATAAAAAGGGAAAATATTTCAAAATCATCAAACAGAAATAGCAATTTATTATGAGAAAATAATCTACTTGTACATTAAAAACAATATAAGCTTTTCGTTTGAAAGTAAAATACAAAACTGCTACAGATACACTGATTTAGTGCATCAATAATTAATGCAGATTAGCTTTGCATTCAAGAATGTATTTGGCAAGTACAAATTTACTCAGTCTTTTAGTATTAATTCCATTTTTTTACCAATTTCAGAAACTTACCGGTAGTTTAGTATCAAAAGCTTTGGAAACGTTGGCAATGTTGAGCTGCACATACGGTGAGATTTTTGTACTGTTCCACGCAATGTATTTACATTGCCATTACAATTGCTGAATCCACAGTATTTGAGGTGTGTCAAATTATTAACAAGGCAGTTTGTTTCGTCAATAAAATTGGTTGTAATGGTCGTTTGAGTAGTTCTAAAAAGAGTACTGTTACAGAAAAGCTAGCAAAAGGTGAAACTACCCTCGAAATATCGAAAATGATAGGAAGGTACCATCAAACTGTGAAGAACTTTGTCAAGGACACTACAAAGGTACGTAGGGGAGCTGATAAAGGTAAATTTAGAGTTGTTTCATGCTGTTCTCTACTCCAAATTAAATGTGAAGTTAAGAACACTAGGCAGACAAGTCGAGAAGTCTTTGACCAAGCCAGATTGAGGAATGTCTCAAAAAGTATGTGATGTCACCTTCTGGAAGAAGGGGCAAAGTCTATTAAGCCTGTGACAAAGCCTCCATTAAAGCAACATCACATACAAAACCAATTGAAATGGGCAGAGGACAATATGAAAACGAATTTTTCCAAAGTTTTGTCCACGGATAAAGTGCATGTCTTGATGGCCCATATGGCTGGAGCAAGGGATGGGCCCTAGATGGATGACATCGTCATCAGCGTTTAAGGCACCAACAAGGTGGTGGTGGGATAATGATTTGGGCTGGGATTATCGAAGGTACTTTAATTGGCTCATAGAGCATCCCAGAAAGCATGAAAATCACGTCAAATGCTTACATAGCTTTTCTGAAAGAGAACTTTGAACCATGGCTGAAGAAGCAAAGGTTGATGTTCAGAAGAACCATTTTTTATGCACGATAATGCTTCCTCGCATTCAGCAAACAAAAGCAAAGAGTATTTGCAACAACTAGGGTTCTCTGGGCTACGGAAGATGAAGTGGCCTGCGATTTCACCAGATTGGAACCCAATTTAGAACCTTTGGAGTATCATGAAGCAACGTATATATACAAGTGGACGCCAATTTAAAGGCAAGGATGAGTTGTGGGGTGCTCTCCAAGAGGTATAGTGGGGAATAACTGTTGACGAAAACATAAATTTGACTAATTCTGTGGACCAACGTCTTTTACAAGTTATTCATAAAAAAGGATCGCATATCCCCTACTAATTATGTCAACGTAGAAATGTAGTTAATGTGTTCTAATTATTTTTCCTAGTTCATTTAATGTTTTAAAATTATTTCAATAAACAAGTTATGGGTATATTGTGTTTTTTTTCTCAACCTTGTTAATAACTTGACACACTGAAATCAACAGATATTCCTATCTTTTGCCATAGTTTCACTAATACTGCTTTAAATACTTTTATCTTCTGACTGAAGTAGCTAAATACACTTTCTTAAAGTTTCATGGATTTATATTCATTTGTTACTTAAATATTTAAAAAAAAAATGTAAACTCGTTAATGATTTGATACGCAGTGTATAATGTAGTATGAGGTCTCAAGTTTTTCAAACGCATTAAACATTTATTAATTTTTTATAGCATTTTTACTTTTTTCAAACGCATAAAAAATTTATTAATTTTTTTATAGCATTTTTAATTTTTCAAATGCATTAAAATTCTTTTAATTTTTTATAGCATTTTTACTTTATTAAAATGCATTAAAATGTATTAATTTTTTTATAGCATTTTTACTTTTTTCAAATGCATTAAAAATTTATTAATTTTTTTATAGAATTTTTACTTTATTCAAATGCATTAAAAATGTATTAATTTTTTATAGTATTTTTACTTTTTTCAAATGCATTAAAATGTATTAATTTTTTATAGCATTTTTACTTTTTTCAAATGCATTAAAAATTTAATTAATTTTTTTATAGCATTTTTTATTTTTTCAAATGCATTAAAAATGTATTAATTTTTTTATAGCATTTTTACTTTTTTCAAATGCATTAAAAATTTACTAATTTTTTATAGCATTTTTACTTTTTTCAAATGCATTAAAGATTTATTAATTTTAAAATAGTCATTTACTTTTTTCAAAAGCATTAAAAATTTATTACTTGTTTATAGTATTTTTACTTTTTTCAAATGCATGAAAAATTTATTAATTTTTTTGTAGCATTTTACTTTTTTCAAATGCATTAAAAAATTATTATTTTTAATGCATTTTCACTTTTTTCAAATGCATAAAAATTAAATTAATTTTTTTTATAGCATTTTCACTTTTTTCAAATGCATTAAAAACTTATTAATGTTTTTATAGAATTTTTACTTTTTTCAAATGCATTAAAAATTTATTATTTTTTATAGCATTTTCACTTTTTTCAAATGCATAAAAATTTTATTAATTTTTTTTAAAGCATTTTTACTTTTTTCAAATGCATTTAAAATTTATTAATTTTTTTATAGCATTTTTACTTTTTTAAAATGCATTAAAAATTTATTAATTTTTTTATAGAATTTTTACTTTTTTCAAATGCATTAAAAATTTATTAATTTTTTTATAGCATTTTTACTTTTTTCAAATGCATTCAACATTTATTAATTTTTTTATAGCATTTTTACTTTATTAAAATGCATTAAAATGTACTTATTTTTTTATAGTATATTTACTTTTTTCAAATGCATTAAAAATTTACTAATTTTTTTATAGCATTTTTACTTTTTTCAAATGCATTAAAAATTATATTAATTTTTTTATAGCATTTTTACTTTTTTCAAATGCATTAAAAATTTATTAATTTTTTTATAGAATTTTTACTTTTTTCAAATGCATTAAAAATTTATTAATTTTTTATAGTATTTTTACTTTTTTCAAATGTATTAAAAATTTATTAATTTTTTATAGTATTTTTACTTTTTTCAAATGCATTAAAATTTATTAATTTCTTTATAGCATTTTTACTTTTTTCAAATGCATAAAAAATCTATTAATTTGTTTATAGTATTTTTACTTTTTTTCAAATGCATTAAAAACGTATTAATTTTTTATAGTATTTTTACTTTTTTTAAATGAATGAAAAATGTATTAATTTTCTTATAGCATTTTTACTTTTTTCAAATGCATTAAAATGTATTAATTTTTTTATAGCATTTTTACTTTTTTCAAATGCATAAAAATTTATCATTTTTGTATAGAATTTTTACTTTATTCAAATGCATTAAACATTTATTAATTGTTTATAGTATTCTTACTGTTTTCAAATGCATTAAAAATTTATTAATTTTTTTATAGCATTTTTTATTTTTTCAAATGCATTAAAAATGTATTAATTTTTTTATAGCATTTTTACTTTTTTCAAATGCATTAACAATTTACTAATTTTTTTATAGCATTTTTACTTTTTTCAAATGCATTAAAGATTTATTAATTTTTAAATAGTCTTTTACTTTTTTCAAAAGCATTAAAAATTTATTAATTGTTTATAGTATTTTTACTTTTTTCAAATGCATTAAAAATTTATGAATTTTTTAAATAGTATTTTTACTTTTTTCAAATGCATTAAAAATTTATTAATTTTTTTATAGTATTTTTACTTTTTTCAAATGCATTAAAAACGTATTAATTTTTCTTGTAGTATTTTTACTTTTTTCAAATGCGTTAAATTTTTTAAATTTGTTTATAGTATTTTACTTTTTTCAACTGCATTAAAAATTTATAAATTATAGCATTTTTATTTTTTTCAAATGCATTAAAAATTTATTAATGTTTTTATAGTATATTTACTTTTTTCAAATGCTTTAAAAAGTTATTAATTTTTTTATAGTATTTTTACTTTTTTCAAATGCATTAAAAAACTATTAATTTTTTAATAGTATTTTTACTTTTTTCAAAAGCATTAAAAATTTATTAATTTTTATAGTATTTTTACTTTTTTCAAATGCGTGAAAAATGTATTAATTTTTTTGTAGCATTTTACTTTTTTCAAATGCATTAAAACTTTATTATTTTTTCATAGCATTTTTACTTTATTCAAATGCATTATAAATACTTATTTTTTAATAGTATTTTTATTTTTTTCAAATGTATTAAAAAGTTATTAATTTTTTTATAGCATTTTTACTTTTTTCAAATGCATAAAAATTTTATTAATTTTTTATAGTATTTTTACTTTTTTCAAATGCATTAAAAATTTATTAATGTTTTTATAGTATATTTACTTTTTTCAAATGCATAAAATTAATTAATTTGTTTATAGTATTTTTACTTTTTTCAAATGCATTAAAAATTTATTAATTTTTTATAGTATTTTTACTTTTTTCAAATGCATTAAAATTTATTAATTTCTTTATAGCATTTTTACTTTTTTCAAATGCATAAAAAATCTATTAATTTGTTTATAGTATTTTTACTTTTTTTCAAATGCATTAAAAACGTATTAATTTTTTATAGTATTTTTACTTTTTTTAAATAAATGAAAAATGTATTAATTTTCTTATAGCATTTTTACTTTTTTCAAATGCATTAAAATGTATTAATTTTCTTATAGCATTTTTACTTTTTTCAAATGCATAAAAATTTATCATTTTTGTATAGAATTTTTACTTTATTCAAATGCATTAAACATTTATTAATTGTTTATAGTATTTTTACTGTTTTCAAATGCATTAAAAATTTATTAATTTTTTTATAGCATTTTTTATTTTTTCAAATGCATTAAAAATGTATTAATTTTTTTATAGCATTTTTACTTTTTTCAAATGCATTAACAATTTACTAATTTTTTTATAGCATTTTTACTTTTTTCAAATGCATTAAAGATTTATTAATTTTTAAATAGTCTTTTACTTTTTTCAAAAGCATTAAAAATTTATTAATTGTTTATAGTATTTTTACTTTTTTCAAATGCATTAAAAATTTATGAATTTTTTAAATAGTATTTTTACTTTTTTCAAATGCATTAAAATGTATTAATTTTTTTATAGTATTTTTACTTTTTTCAAATGCATTAAAAACGTATTAATTTTTCTTGTAGTATTTTTACTTTTTTCAAATGCGTTAAATTTTTTAAATTTGTTTATAGTATTTTTACTTTTTTCAACTGCATTAAAAATTTATAAATTATAGCATTTTTATTTTTTTCAAATGCATTAAAAATTTATTAATTTTTTTATAGTATATTTACTTTTTTCATATGCTTTAAAAATTTATTAATTTTTTATAGTATTTTTACTTTTTTCAAATGCGTGAAAAATGTATTAATTTTTTTGTAGCATTTTACTTTTTTCAAATGCATTAAAACTTTATTATTTTTTCATAGCATTTTTACTTTATTCAAATGCATTATAAATACTTATTTTTTATAGTGTTTTTATTTTTTTCAAATGTATTAAAAAGTTAGTAATTCTTTTATAGCATTTTTACTTTTTTCAAATGCATAAAAATTTTAATTATTTTTTATAGTATTTTTACTTTTTTCAAATGCATTAAAAATTTATCAATTTTTTTATAGTATTTTCACTTTTTTCAAATGCATAAAATTAATTAATTTGTTTATAGTATTTTTACTTTTTTCAAATGCATTAAAAACGTATTAATTTTTCTTGTAGTATTTTTACTTTTTTCAAATGCGTTAAATTTTGTTATTTTTTTATAGTATTTTTACTTTTTTCAAATGCATTAAAAATTTATAAATTATAGCATTTTTACTTTTTTAAATGCATTAAAAATTTATTAATTTTTTTTATAGTATTTTTACTTTTTTCAAATGTATTAAACATTAATTAACTTGTTTATAGTATTTTTACCTTTTTCAAATGCATTAAAAATTTAAATATATTTATAGCATTTTTACTTTTTTCAAATACATTAAAAATTGTATTAATTTTTTTATAGTATTTTTTCTTTTTTCAAATGCATTAAAAATTTATTCATTGTTTTATATTATTTTTACTTTTTTCAAATGCATTAAAAATTTATTAATTTTTTTATAGAATTTTTACTTTTTTCAAATGCATTAAAAATTTTATAATTTGTTTATAGTATTTTTACTTTTTTCAAATGCATTAAAAATTAATTAATTGTGTATAGTATTTTTACTTTTTTCAAATGCATTAAAACAATATTAATTTTTTTAATAGCATTTTTACTTTTTTCAAATGCATTAAAAATTTAATTAATTTTTTGATAGCATTTCTTATTTTTTCAAATGCATTAAAAATGTATTAATTTTTTTATAGCATTTTTAGTTTTTACAAATGCATTAAAAATTTACTCATTTTTTTTATAGCATTTTTACTTTTTTCAAATGCATTAAAGATTTATTAATTTTTAAATAGTCTTTTACTTTTTTCAAAAGCATTCAAAATTTATTAATTGTTTTATAGTATTTTTACTTTTTTCAAATGCATTAAAAATTTATTATTTTTTATAGCATTTTCACTTTTTTCAAATGCATAAAAATTTAATTAATTTTTTATAGCATTTTTACTTTTTTCAAATGCATTAAAAATTTATTAATTTTTTTAAAAGTATTTTTATTTTTTTCAAATGCATTAAAAATTTATTAATTTTTTTTGTAGTATTTTTACTTTTTTCAAATGCATTACAAATTTATGAATTTTTTTAATAGTATTTTTACTTTTTTCAAATGCATTAAAAATTCATTAATTTTTTTATAGTATTTTTACTTTTTTCAAATGCATTTAAAACGTATTAATTTTTCTTGTAGTATTTTTACTTTTTTGAAATACGTTAAATTTTTTAAATTTTTTTATAGTATTTTACTTTTTTCAAACGCATTAAAAATTTATAAATTATAGAAATTTTTACTTTTTTCAAATGCATTAAAAATTTATTAATTTCTTTATAGTATTTTTACTTTTTTCAAATGCTTTAAAAATTTATTAATTTTTTTTTTAGTATTTTTAATTTTTTCAAATGCAGTAAAATGTATTAATTTTTTTAATAGTGTTTTTACTTTTTTCACATGCATTAAAGATTTATTAATTTTTTATAGCATTTTCCTTTTTTTCAAATGCATTAAAAATTTATTAATTGTGTATAGTATTTTTACTTTTTTTAAATACATAAAAAATTTATAAATTTTTTTATAGCATTTTTACTTTATTCAAATGCATTAAAAATGTATTAATTTTTTTATAGCAATGTTACTTTTTTCAAATGCATAAAAATTTTATCAATTTTTTATAACATTTTTACTTTTTTTAACTGCATTAAAAATTTACAAATTATAGCATTTTTACTTTTTTCAAATGCATTAAAAATTTATAAATATTTTTATAGTATTTTTACTTTTTTCAAATGTTTTAAAAATTTCCTAATTTTTTTTATAGTATTTTTACTTTTTTCAAATGCATTAAAAAACTATTAATTTTGTAATAGTATTTTTACTTTTTTCAAAAGCATTAAAAATTTATTAATTTGTATAGTATTTTTACTTTTTTCAAATGCGTGAAAAATGTATTAATTTTTTTGTAGCATTTTTACTTTTTTCAAATGCATTAAAAATTTATTTATTGTTTTATATTATTTTTACTTTTTTCAAATTCATTAAAAATTTATTAATTTTTTTATAGAATTTTTACTTTTTTCAAATGCATTAAAAATTTTTTAATTTGTTTATAGTATTTTTACTTTTTTCAAATGCATTAAAAATTAATTAATTGTGTATAGTATTTTTACTTTTTTCAAATGCATTAAAACAATATTAATTTTTTTAATAGCATTTTTACTTTTTTCAAATGCATTAAAAATTTAATTAATTTTTTGATAGCATTTCTTATTTTTTCAAATGCATTAAAAATGTATTAATTTTTTTATAGCATTTTTAGTTTTTACAAATGCATTAAAAATTTACTAATTTTTTTTATAGCATTTTTACTTTTTTCAAATGCATTAAAGATTTATTAATTTTTAAATAGTCTTTTACTTTTTTCAAAAGCATTCAAAATTTATTAATTGTTTTATAGTATTTTTACTTTTTTCAAATGAATTAAAAATTTATTATTTTTTATAGCATTTTCACTTTTTTCAAATGCATAAAATTTAATTAATTTTTTATAGCATTTTTACTTTTTTCAAATGCATTAAAAATTTATTAATTTTTTTTAAAGTATTTTTATTTTTTTCAAATGCATTAAAAATTTATTAATTTTTTTTGTAGTATTTTTACTTTTTTCAAATGCATTAAAACTTTATTATTTTTTCATAGCATTTTTACATTATTCAAATTCATTAAAAATACTTATTTTTTAATAGTATTTTTACTTTTTTCAAATGTATTAAAAAGTTATTAATGTTTTTATAGCAGTTTTACTTTTTTCAAATGCATAAAAATTTTATTAATTTTTTGTAGCATATTTACTTTTTTCAAATGCATTAAAAATGTATTAATTTTTTTATAGTATCTTTCCTTTTTCCAAATGCTTTAAAAATTTATTAATTTTTTTTTAGTATTTGTACTTTTTTCAAATGCATAAAAATGTATTAATTTTTTTATAGTATTTTTACATGGTTCAAATGCATAAAAAATTATTATTTTTTTAATAGTATTTTTACTTTTTTAAAAAGCATTGAAAATGTATTAATTTTTTATAGTATTTTTACTTTTTTCAAATGAATTAAAAATTTATTAATTTTTTTATATTATTTTTACTTTTTGCAAATGCATTAAAAATTAATTAATTTGTTTATAGTATTTTTAATTTTTTCAAATGCATTAAAAATTTATTAATTTTTTATAGTATTTTTACTTGTTTCAAATGCATTAAAAACGTATTAATTTTTCTTGCAGTATTTTTACTTTTTTCAAATGCGTTAAATTTTTTTATTTTTTTATAGTATTTTTACTTTTTTAAATGCATTAAAAATTGTATTAATTTTTTTTATAATATTTTTACTTTTTTTAAATGCTTAAAAATTTATTAATTTGTTTTGTAGTATTTTTACTTTTTTCAAATGCATTAAAAATTTATTACTTTTTTGTAGCATATTACTTTTTTAAAATGCATTAAAAATTTATTATTTTTTATAGCATTTTTACTTTTTTAAAATGCATAAAAATTTAATTAATTTTTTTATAGTCTTTTTACTTTTTTCAAATGCATTAAAAATGTATAAATTTTTTATAGAATTTTTAATTTTTTCAAATGCATTAAAAATTTATTATTTTTTATAGCATTTTCACTTTTTTCAAATGCATTATAAATTTATTAATTTTTTTAAAGAATTTTCACTTTTTTCAAATGCATTAAAAATTTATTGATTTTTTTATAGTATTTGTACTTTTTTCGAATTCATTAAAATGTATTAATTTTTTTATAGTATTTTTACTTTTTTCAAATGCATTAAAGATTTATTAATTTTTAAATAGTCTTTTACTTTTTTCAAAAGCATTAAAAATTAATTAATTGTTTATAGTATTTTTACTTTTTTCAAATGCATTAAAAATTTATTATGTTTTCATAGCATTTTTACTTTATTCAAATGCATTAACAATACTAATTTTTTTAAAGTATTTTTACTTTATCAAATGTATTAAAAATTTATTAATTTTTTTATAGTATTTTTACTTTTTTCAAATGCATTAAAAATTATTGATTTGTTTATAGTATTTTTACTTTTTTCAAATGCATGAAAAATTTATGAATTTTTTTAATTGTAATTTTACTTTTTTCAAATGCATTAAAAATTTATTAATTTTTTTATAGTATTTTTACTTTTTTCAAATGCCTTAAAAACGTATTAATTTTTCTTGTAGTATTTTTACTTTTTTCAAATGCGTAAAATTTTTTAAATTTTTTTATAGTATTTTACTGTTTTCAAATGCATTAAAAATTTATAAATTATAGCATTTTTACTTTTTTCAAATGCATTAAAAATTTATTATTTTTTTTATAGTATTTTTACTTGTTTCAAATGCTTTAAAAATTTATTAATTTTTTTATAGTATTTTTACTTTTTTCAAATGCAGTAAAATGTATTAATGTTTTTAATAGTATTTTTAATTTTTTCAAATGCATTAAAAATTTATTATTTTTTATAGCATTTTCACTTTTTTCAAATGCATTAAAAATTTATTAATTTTTTTATAGAATTTTTACTTTTTTCAAATGCATTAAAAATTTATTAATTTTTTATAGTATTTGTACTTTTTTCGAATGCATTAAAATATATTAATTGTTTTATAGTATTTTTACTTTGTTCAAATGCATTAAAGATTTATTAATTTTTAAATAGTCTTTTATTTTTTCAAAAGCATTAAAAATTAATTAATTGTTTATAGTATTTTTACTTTTTTCAAATGCATAAAAAATTTATTATTTTTTCATAGCATTTTTACTTTATTCAAATGCATTAACAATACTAATTTTTTAAAAGTATTTTTACTTTATCAAATGTATTAAAAATTTATTAATTTTTTATAGTATTTTTACTTTTTTCAAATGCATTTAAAATTAATTAATTTGTTTATAGTATTTTTACTTTTTTCAAATGCATTACAAATTTATGAATTTTTTTAATTGTATTTTTACTTTTTTCACATGCATTAAAAATTTATTAATTGTTTTTATAGTATTTTTACTTTTTTCAAATGCATTAAAAACGTATTAATTTTTCTTGTAGTATTTTTACTTTTTTCAAATGCGTAAAATTTTTTAAATTTTTAATAATATTTTACTTTTTTCAAATGCATTAAAAATTCATAAATTATAGCATTTTTACTTTTTTCAAATGCATTAAAAATTTATTAATTGTTTTTATAGTATTTTTACTTGTTTCAAATGCTTTAAAAATTTATTAATTTTTTTATAGTATTTTTAATTTTTTCAAATGCAGTAAAATGTATTAATGTTTTTAATAGTATTTTTACTTTTTTCAAATGCATTAAAAATGTATAAATTTTTTAATAGTATTTTTACTTTATTAAAAAGCATTAAAATTTTTTTAATTTTTTATAGTATTTTTACTTTTTTCAAATGCATTAAAAATTTATTAATTTTTTCATAGCATTTTTACTTTTTTCAAATGCATTAAAACTTTATTAATTTTTTTATAGCATTTTTACTTTATTCAAATGCATAAATATGTGTTAATTTTTTATAGTATGTTTACTTTTTTCAAATGCATTAAAAATTTATTAATTGTTTTATAGTATATTTACTTTGTTCAAATGCATTAAAAATGTACTAATTGTTTTATAGTATTTTTCCTTTTTTCAAATGCATTAAAAATTAATTAATTTGTTTATAGTATTTTTACTTCTTTCAAATGCATTTAAAATTTATTAATTTTTTATAGTTTTTTCACTTTTTTCAAATGCATTAAAAACGTATTAATTTTTCTTGTAGTATTTTTACTTTTTTCAAATGCATTAAATTTTTTAAATTTTTTTATAATATTTTTACTTTTTTCAAATGCATTAAAAATTTATTAATTTTTTGTAGCATTTTTACTTTTTTCAAATGCATTAAAAATTTATTAATTTTTTATAGCATTTTTACTTTTTTCAAATGCATTAAAAATTAATTAATTGTGTATAGTATTTTTACTTTTTTTAAATACATAAAAAATTTATACATTTTTTTATAGCATTTTTACTTTATTCAAATGCATTAAAAATGTATTAATTTTTTTATAGCAATGTTACTTTTTTCAAATGAATAAAAATTTTATCAATTTTTTATAACATTTTTACTGTTTTCAACTGCATTAAAAATTTACAAATTATAGCATTTTTACTTTTTTCAATTGCATTAAAAATTTATTAATTTTTTAATAGTATTTTTACTTTTTTCAAAAGCATTAAAAATTTATTAATTTGTATAGTATTTTTACTTTTTTCAAATGCGTGAAAAATGTATTAATTTTTTTGTAGAATTTTTTCTTTTTTCAAATGCATTAAAACTTTATTATTTTTTCATAGCATTTTTACTTTATTCAAATTCATTAAAAATACTTATTTTGTAATAGTATTTTTACTTTTTTCACATTTATTAAAAAGTTATTAATTTTTTTATAGCAGTTTTACTTTTTTCAAATGCATAAAACTTTTATTAATTTTTATAGTATATTTACTTTTTTCAAATGCATTAAATATTTCTTAATTTTTTTATAGTATTTTTCCTTTTTCCAAATGCTTAAAAAATTTATTAATTTTTTTATAGTATTTGTACTTTTTTCAAATGCATTCAAATGTATTAATTTTTTTATAGTATATTTACTTGTTTCAAATGCATAAAAAATTATTATTTTTTTAATAGTATTTTTACTTTTTTCAAATGCATTAAAAATGTATAAATTTTTTATAGTATTTTTACTTTTTGCAAATGCATTAAAAATTTATTAATTTTTTTTTATAGTATTTGTACTTTTTTCAAATGCATTAAAAATTTATTAATTTTTTATAGTATTTTTACTTGTTTCAAATGCATAAAAAATTATTATTTTTTTAATAGTATTTTTACTTTTTTAAAAAGCATTAAAAATGTATTAATTTTTTAAAGTATTTTTACTTTTTTCAAATGCATGAAAAATTTATTAATTTTTTTATAGTATTTTTACTTTTTGCAAATGCATTAAAAATTAATTAATTTGTTTATAGTATTTTTACTTTTCAAATGCATTAAAAATTTATTAATTTTTTTTATAGTATTTTTACTTTTTTCAAAGGCATTAAAAATTTATTAATTTTTTTATAGTATTTTTACTTTTTTCAAATGCATTAAAAACGTATTAATTTTTCTTGTAGTATTTTTACTTTTTTAAAATGCGTTAAATTTTTTTATATTTTTTATAGTATTTTTACTTTTTTTAAATGCATTAAAAATTTATAAATTATAGCATTTTTTAATTTTTAAATGCATTAAAAGTTTATTAATTTTTTTATAGTATTTTTATTTTTTCAAATGCTTAAAAGATTTATTAATTTGTTTTGTAGTATTTTTACTTTTTTCAAATGCATTAAAATGTATAAATTTTTTTATAGTATTTTTACTTTTTTCAAATGCATTAAAAATTTATTACTTTTTTAATAGTATTTTTACTTTTTAAAAAGCATTAAAAATTTATTTAATTTTTTTATACTATTTTTACTTTTTTCAAATGCATTAAAAATTTACTAATTTTTTTATAGTATTTTTACTTTTTTCGAATGCATTAAAAATTTTATTAATTTTTTAGAGTATTTGTACTTTTTTCAAATGCATTAAAAATTTATTAATTTTTATAGCATTTTTACTTTTTTTAAATGCATTAAAAATTGAATTATTTTTTATAGTATTTTTACTTTTTTCAAATGCATTAAAAATTTTTTAATTTTTTATAGTATTTTTTCTTTTTTCAAATGCATTAAAAATTAATTAATTTTCGTATAGTATTTTTACTTTTTTCAAATGCATTAAAAATTTATTAATTTTTTTATAGAATTTTTACTTTTTTCAAATGCATTAAAAATTTAATAATTTTTTTATAGTATTGTTTACTTTTTTTAATGCATTAAAAATTTATTTTTTAATAGCATTTTTACTTTTTTCATAATGCATAAAAAATTTAATAATTGATTGTGGCATTTTTACTTTTTTCAAATGCATTAAAAATTTAAATTTATTTATAGCATTTTTACTTTTTTCAAATACATTAAAAATTGTATTAATTTTTTATAGTATTTTTTCTTTTTTCAAATGCATTAAAAATTTATTTATTGTTTTATATTATTTTTACTTTTTTCAAATGCATTAAAAATTTGTTAATTTTTTTATAGAATTTTTACTTGTTTCAAATGCATTAAAAATTTTATAATGTTTTTATAGTATTTTTACTTTTTTCAAATGCATTAAAAATTAATTAATTGTGTATAGTATTTTTACTTTTCTCAAATGCATTAAAAATTTATTAATTTTTTATAGCATTTTTTATTTTTTCAAATGCATTAAAAATGTATTAGTTTTTTTATAGCATTTTTACTTTTTTCAAATGCATTAAAAATTTATTAATTTTTTTATAGGATTTTTACTTTTTTCCTAAAATGAACCTTAAGTAAGGCCAAATGCAATTGAGATTTTGGGATAATTTTTATAAAGGAATTCGGAGTAGAAAGTTAAGCAGTGAGATGTTTTTTCCTATGCAATTAAAATTTTACATGTTGATATAGTGAGCAAAATAATGAAGGCCTTCTAAAATCTCATGATATCTATGGATAAAAGGTGAGAGTAGTTTGTCGGCTTACATTTTCTTGAAATGCGTGTAAAACGTGCACATTGCATTTATGTGACAAAAACTTAAGCTTGATTTTACATGTTGATATAATGAGGGACATGTAAAATTTCTTGAGTGAAAAGGCAATCATTGCAATAAAATAATTATCGAAAACTGGCAAAAGAACTTTTGTAGAGAAAAGAACATTGTGAATATTAAATATAGTTGTCTCAAGCAAAGATTTTCAGTGTTTATTCCATAGGAAAAATATCAGTAAGTCACGATTGTTTATTCTTCATATAAAATCATTAAATCTGCAATATTTATTCCATGTAAAGAAATTGGAAAGCCTACAAAGAATGTTGGTATATAAATAAACAGAGTTCAATCCCTTCAAATATATTCACTCGCAGACACCAGCTTTAATGTAAACATGTACCAATAAACAATCTGCAGTTAATTACACTTAAGCAACAATTAGTTATGAATTAATCTTTGCTAAGCTCTACGAATTTCTGTTGTGAATACTGGTGATTGTCAGAATTTTTCAGATGAATGACTCAATACAGTAAATATTCTTCAGAAATTATTGAAAATTCTAAACAGAATTACATGGATAAACAATGTTTTACTAACCAAACATGTAAGATTGAAAATTATTTTTTCTAAACAAAAAATATGTAAGATTTAACAATATTTTTAGATTTCATTGAAAATTATTTTTCTAAACAAAAAACATGTAAGATTTTACAATATTTATAGATTTCATTGAAAATTATTTTTTCTAAACAAAAAATATGTAAGATTTTACAATATATTTTTAGATTTCATTGAAAATTTTTTTTTCTAAACAAAAAACATGTAAGATTTTACAATATTTTTGATTTCATTGAAAATTATTTTTTCTAAACAAAAAACGTGTAAGATTTTACAATATATTTTTAGATTTCATTGAAAATTATTTTTTCTAAACAAAAACATGTAAGATTTTACAATATATTTTTAGATTTCATTGAAAAATTTTTTTCTAAACAAAAAACATGTAAGATTTTACAATATTTTTGATTTCATTGAAAATTATTTTTTCTAAACAAAAAACATGTAAGATTTTACAATATTTTTGATTTCATTCAAAATTATTTTTTCTAAACAAAAAATATGTAAGATTTTACAATATATTTTTAGATTTCATTGAAAATTTTTTTTTCTAAACAAAAAACATGTAAGATTTTACAATATTTTTGATTTCATTGAAAATTATTTTTTCTAAACAAAAAACGTGTAAGATTTTACAATATATTTTTAGATTTCATTGAAAATTATTTTTTCTAAACAAAAACATGTAAGATTTTACAATATATTTTTAGATTTCATTGAAAAATTTTTTTCTAAACAAAAAACATGTAAGATTTTACAATATTTTTGATTTCATTGAAAATTATTTTTTCTAAACAAAAAACATGTAAGATTTTACAATATTTTTGATTTCATTCAAAATTATTTTTTCTAAACAAAAAATATGTAAGATTTTACAATATATTTTTAGATTTCATTGAAAAATTTTTTTTCTAAACAAAAAACATGTAAGATTTTACAATATTTTTGATTTCATTGAAAATTATTTTTTCTAAACAAAAAACATGTAAGATTTAACAATATTTATAGATTTCATTGAAAATTATTTTTTCTAAACAAAAAACATGTAAGATTTTACAATATATTTTTAGATTTCATTGAAAATTATTTTTTCTAAACAAAAACATGTAAGATTTTACAATATATTTTTAGATTTCATTGAAAATTTTTTTTTCTAAACAAAAAACATGTAAGATTTCACAATATTTTTGATTTCATTGAAAATTATTTTTTCTAAACAAAAACATGTAAGATTTTACAATATATTTTTAGATTTCATTGAAAAATTTTTTTCTAAACAAAAAACATGTAAGATTTTACAATATTTTTGATTTCATTGAAAATTATTTTTTCTAAACAAAAAACATGTAAGATTTAACAATATTTTTAGATCTCATTGAAAATTATTTTTTCTAAACAAAAAACATGTAAGATTTTACAATATTTTTAGATTTCATTGAAAATTATTTTTTCTAAACAAAAAACATGTAAGATTTTACAATATTTTTAGATTTCATTGAAAATTATTTTTTCTAAACAAAAAACATGTAAGATTTTACAATATTTTTGATTTCATTGAAAATTATTTTTTCTAAACAAAAAACATGTAAGATTTTACAAGATATTTTTAGATTTCATTGAAAATTATTTTTTCTAAACAAAAACATGTAAGATTTTACAATATATTTTTAGATTTCATTGAAAATTTTTTTTTCTAAACAAAAAACATGTAAGATTTCACAATATTTTTGATTTCATTGAAAATTATTTTTTCTAAACAAAAAACATGTAAGATTTTACAATATTTATAGATTTCATTGAAAATTATTTTTTCTAAACAAAAAATATGTAAGATTTAACAATATTTTTAGATTTCATTCAAAATTATTTTTCTAAACAAAAAATATGTAAGATTTGACAATATTTTTAGATTTCATTGAAAATTATTTTTTCTAAACAAAAAACATGTAAGATTTTACAATATTTTTAGATTTCATTCAAAATTATTTTTTCTAAACAAAAAACATGTAAGATTTTACAATATATTTTTAGATTTCATTGAAAATTATTTTTTCTAAACAAAAACATGTAAGATTTTACAATATATTTTTAGATTTCATTGAAAATTTTTTTTTCTAAACAAAAAACATGTAAGATTTCACAATATTTTTGATTTCATTGAAAATTATTTTTTCTAAACAAAAAACATGTAAGATTTAACAATATTTATAGATTTCATTGAAAATTATTTTTTCTAAAGAAAAAACATGTAAGATTTAACAATATTTTTAGATTTCATTGAAAATTATTTTTTCTAAACAAAAAATATGTAAGATTTAACAATATTTTTAGATTTCATTCAAAATTATTTTTCTAAACAAAAAATATGTAAGATTTGACAATATTTTTAGATTTCATTGAAAATTATTTTTTCTAAACAAAAAACATGTAAGATTTTACAATATTTTTAGATTTCATTGAAAATTATTTTTTCTAAACAAAAAATATGTAAGATTTTACAATATTTTTAGATTTCATTCAAAATTATATTTTCTTAACAAAAAATATGTAAGATTTTACAATATTTTTAGATTTCATTGAAAATTATTTTTTCTAAACAAAAAACATGTAAGATTTTACAATATTTTTAGATTTCATTGAAAATTATTTTTTCTAAACAAAAAACATGTAAGATTTTACAATATTTTTGATTTCATTGAAAATTATTTTTTCTAAACAAAAAACATGTAAGATTTAACAATATTTTTAGATTTCATTGAAAATTATTTTTTCTAAACAAAAAATATGTAAGATTTAACAATATTTTTAGATTTCATTGAAAATTATTTTTTCTAAACAAAAAACATGTAAGATTTTACAATATTTTTAGATTTCATTGAAAATTATTTTTTCTAAACAAAAAACATGTAAGATTTTACAATATTTTTAGATTTCATTGAAAATTATTTTTTCTAAACAAAAAATATGTAAGATTTAACAATATTTTTAGATTTCATTCAAAATTATTTTTTCTAAACAAAAAATATGTAAGATTTTACAATATATTTTTAGATTTCATTGAAAAATTTTTTTCTAAACAAAAAACATGTAAGATTCTACAATATTTTTTATTTCATTGAAAATTATTTTTTCTAAACAAAAAATATGTAAGATTTAACAATATTTTTAGATCTCATTGAAAATTATTTTTTCTAAACAAAAAACATGTAAGATTTTACAATATTTTTAGATTTCATTCAAAATTATTTTTTCTAAACAAAAAATATGTAAGATTTTACAATATATTTTTAGATTTCATTGAAAAATTTTTTTTCTAAACAAAAAACATGTAAGATTTTACAATATTTTTGATTTCATTGAAAATTATTTTTTCTAAACAAAAAACATGTAAGATTTAACAATATTTATAGATTTCATTGAAAATTATTTTTTCTAAACAAAAAACATGTAAGATTTAACAATATTTTTAGATTTCATTGAAAATTATTTTTTCTAAACAAAAAACATGTAAGATTTAACAATATTTTTAGATTTCATTGAAAATTATTTTTTCTAAACAAAAAACATGTAAGATTTTACAATATTTTTAGATTTCATTGAAAATTATTTTTTCTAAACAAAAAACATGTAAGATTTTACAATATATTTTTAGATTTCATTGAAAATTATTTTTTCTAAACAAAAACATGTAAGATTTTACAATATATTTTTAGATTTCATTGAAAATTTTTTTTTCTAAACAAAAAACATGTAAGATTTCACAATATTTTTGATTTCATTGAAAATTATTTTTTCTAAACAAAAAACATGTAAGATTTAACAATATTTATAGATTTCATTGAAAATTATTTTTTCTAAACAAAAAATATGTAAGATTTAACAATATTTTTAGATTTCATTCAAAATTATTTTTCTAAACAAAAAATATGTAAGATTTGACAATATTTTTAGATTTCATTGAAAATTATTTTTTCTAAACAAAAAACATGTAAGATTTTACAATATTTTTAGATTTTATTGAAAATTATTTTTTCTAAACAAAAAACATGTAAGATTTTACAATATTTTTGATTTGATTGAAAATTATTTTTTCTAAACAAAAAACATGTAAGATTTTACAATATTTTTGATTTCATTGAAAATTATTTTTTCTAAACAAAAAACATGTAAGATTTAACAATATTTTTAGATTTCATTGAAAATTATTTTTTCTAAACAAAAAATATGTAAGATTTAACAATATTTTTAGATTTCATTGAAAATTACTTTTTCTAAAAAAAAAACATGTAAGATTTTACAATATTTTTAGATTTCATTGAAAATTATTTTTTCTAAACAAAAAATATGTAAGATTTAACAATATTTTTAGATTTCATTCAAAATTATTTTTCTAAACAAAAAATATGTAAGATTTGACAATATTTTTAGATTTCATTGAAAATTATTTTTTCTAACAAAAAACATGTAAGATTTTACAATATTTTTAGATTTCATTGAAAATTATTTTTTCTAAACAAAAATATGTAAGATTTAACAATATTTTTAGATTTCATTCAAAATTATTTTTCTAAACAAAAAATATGTAAGATTTGACAATATTTTTAGATTTCATTGAAAATTATTTTTTCTAAACAAAAAACATGTAAGATTTAACAATATTTGTAGATTTCATTGAAAATTATTTTTTCTAAACAAAAAATATGTAAGATTTAACAATATTTTTAGATTTCATTGAAAATTATTTTTTCTAAACAAAAAATATGTAAGATTTAACAATATTTTTAGATTTCATTCAAAATTATTTTTCTAAACAAAAAATATGTAAGATTTGACAATATTTTTAGATTTCATTCAAAATTATTTTTTCTAAACAAAAAATATGTAAGATTTTACAATATATTTTTAGATTTCATTGAAAAATTTTTTTCTAAACAAAAAACATGTAAGATTTTACAATATTTTTGATTTCATTGAAAATTATTTTTTCTAAACAAAAAACATGTAAGATTTAACAATATTTTTAGATCTCATTGAAAATTATTTTTTCTAAACAAAAAACATGTAAGATTTTACAATATTTTTAGATTTCATTCAAAATTATTTTTTCTAAACAAAAAATATGTAAGATTTTACAATATATTTTTAGATTTCATTGAAAAATTTTTTTTCTAAACAAAAAACATGTAAGATTTTACAATATTTTTGATTTCATTGAAAATTATTTTTTCTAAACAAAAAATATGTAAGATTTAACAATATTTTTAGATTTCATTCAAAATTATTTTTCTAAACAAAAAATATGTAAGATTTGACAATATTTTTAGATTTCATTGAAAATTATTTTTTCTAAACAAAAAACATGTAAGATTTAACAATATTTGTAGATTTCATTGAAAATTATTTTTTCTAAACAAAAAATATGTAAGATTTAACAATATTTTTAGATTTCATTGAAAATTACTTTTTCTAAAAAAAAAACATGTAAGATTTTACAATATTTTTAGATTTCATTGAAAATTATTTTTTCTAAACAAAAAATATGTAAGATTTAACAATATTTTTAGATTTCATTCAAAATTATTTTTCTAAACAAAAAATATGTAAGATTTGACAATATTTTTAGATTTCATTGAAAATTATTTTTTCTAACAAAAAACATGTAAGATTTTACAATATTTTTAGATTTCATTGAAAATTATTTTTTCTAAACAAAAATATGTAAGATTTAACAATATTTTTAGATTTCATTCAAAATTATTTTTCTAAACAAAAAATATGTAAGATTTGACAATATTTTTAGATTTCATTGAAAATTATTTTTTCTAAACAAAAAACATGTAAGATTTAACAATATTTGTAGATTTCATTGAAAATTATTTTTTCTAAACAAAAAATATGTAAGATTTAACAATATTTTTAGATTTCATTGAAAATTATTTTTTCTAAACAAAAAATATGTAAGATTTAACAATATTTTTAGATTTCATTCAAAATTATTTTTCTAAACAAAAAATATGTAAGATTTGACAATATTTTTAGATTTCATTCAAAATTATTTTTTCTAAACAAAAAATATGTAAGATTTTACAATATATTTTTAGATTTCATTGAAAAATTTTTTTCTAAACAAAAAACATGTAAGATTTTACAATATTTTTGATTTCATTGAAAATTATTTTTTCTAAACAAAAAACATGTAAGATTTAACAATATTTTTAGATCTCATTGAAAATTATTTTTTCTAAACAAAAAACATGTAAGATTTTACAATATTTTTAGATTTCATTCAAAATTATTTTTTCTAAACAAAAAATATGTAAGATTTTACAATATATTTTTAGATTTCATTGAAAAATTTTTTTTCTAAACAAAAAACATGTAAGATTTTACAATATTTTTGATTTCATTGAAAATTATTTTTTCTAAACAAAAAATATGTAAGATTTAACAATATTTTTAGATTTCATTCAAAATTATTTTTCTAAACAAAAAATATGTAAGATTTGACAATATTTTTAGATTTCATTGAAAATTATTTTTTCTAAACAAAAAACATGTAAGATTTAACAATATTTGTAGATTTCATTGAAAATTATTTTTTCTAAACAAAAAATATGTAAGATTTAACAATATTTTTAGATTTCATTGAAAACTATTTTTTCTAAACAAAAAACATGTAAGATTTAACAATATATTTAGATTTCATTGAAAATTATTTTTCTAAATAAAAAACATGTAAGATTTTACAATATTTTTGGAACTCATTGAATTTTTCAGATGAATGACTCAATACAGTAAATATTCTTCAGAACCTATTGAAAATTCTAAACAGAATTACATGGATAAACAATGTTTTACAAACCAAACATGTAAGATTTAACAATATTTTTAGATTTCATTGAAAATTATTTTTTCTAAACAAAAAACATGTAAGATTTAACAATATTTTTAGATTTCATTGAAAATTATTTTTTCTAAACAAAAAATATGTAAGATTTAACAATATTTTTAGATTTCATTCAAAATTATTTTTCTAAACAAAAAATATGTAAGATTTAACAATATTTTTAGATTTCATTGAAAATTATTTTTTCTAAACAAAAAACATGTAAGATTTTACAATATTTTTAGATTTCATTGAAAATTATTTTTTCTAAACAAAAAACATGTAAGATTTTACAATATTTTTGATTTCATTGAAAATTATTTTTTCTAAACAAAAAACATGTAAGATTTAACAATATTTTTAGATTTAATTGAAAATTATTTTTTCTAAACAAAAAATATGTAAGATTTAACAATATTTTTAGATTTCATTGAAAATAATTTTTTCTAAACAAAAAACATGTAAGATTTTACAATATTTTTAGATTTCATTGAAAATTATTTTTTCTAAACAAAAAACATGTAAGATTTAACAATATTTTTAGATTTCATTGAAAATTATTTTTTCTAAACAAAAACATGTAAGATTTTACAATATTTTTAGATTTCATTCAAAATTATTTTTTCTAAACAAAAAATATGTAAGATTTTACAATATATTTTTAGATTTCATTGAAAAATTTTTTTCTAAACAAAAAACATGTAAGATTTTACAATATTTTTGATTTCATTGAAAATTATTTTTTCTAAACAAAAAACATGTAAGATTTAACAATATTTTTAGATTTCATTGAAAATTATTTTTTCTAAAGTAAAAACATGTAAGATTTTACAATATTTTTAGATTTCATTGAAAATTATTTTTTCTAAACAAAAAATATGTAAGATTTTACAATATATTTTTAGATTTCATTGAAAAATTTTTTTTCTAAACAAAAAACATGTAAGATTTTACAATATTTTTGATTTCATTGAAAATTATTTTTTCTAAACAAAAAACATGTAAGATTTAACAATATTTATAGATTTCATTGAAAATTATTTTTTCTAAACAAAAAACATGTAAGATTTAACAATATTTTTAGATTTCATTGAAAATTATTTTTTCTAAACAAAAAATATGTAAGATTTAACAATATTTTTAGATTTCATTGAAAATTATTTTTTCTAAACAAAAAACATGTAAGATTTAACAATATTTTTAGATTTCATTGAAAATTATTTTTTCTAAACAAAAAACATGTAAGATTTAACAATATTTTTAGATTTCATTGAAAATTATTTTTTCTAAACAAAAAATATGTAAGATTTAACAATATTTTTAGATTTCATTGAAAATTATTTTTTCTAAACAAAAAACATGTAAGATTTTACAATATTTTTAGATTTCATTGAAAATTATTTTTTCTAAACAAAAAACATGTAAGATTTTACAATATTTTTAGATTTCATTGAAAATTATTTTTTCTAAACAAAAAATATGTAAGATTTAACAATATTTTTAGATTTCATTCAAAATTATTTTTTCTAAACAAAAAATATGTAAGATTTTACAATATATTTTTAGATTTCATTGAAAAATTTTTTTCTAAACAAAAAACATGTAAGATTTTACAATATTTTTGATTTCATTGAAAATTATTTTTTCTAAACAAAAAACATGTAAGATTTAACAATATTTTTAGATTTCATTCAAAATTATTTTTTCTAAACAAAAAATATGTAAGATTTTACAATATATTTTTAGATTTCATTGAAAAATTTTTTTCTAAACAAAAAACATGTAAGATTTTACAATATTTTTGATTTCATTGAAAATTATTTTTTCTAAACAAAAAACATGTAAGATTTAACAATATTTTTAGATCTCATTGAAAATTATTTTTTCTAAACAAAAAACATGTAAGATTTTACAATATTTTTAGATTTCATTCAAAATTATTTTTTCTAAACAAAAAATATGTAAGATTTTACAATATATTTTTAGATTTCATTGAAAAATTTTTTTTCTAAACAAAAAACATGTAAGATTTTACAATATTTTTGATTTCATTGAAAATTATTTTTTCTAAACAAAAAACATGTAAGATTTAACAATATTTATAGATTTCATTGAAAATTATTTTTTCTAAACAAAAAACATGTAAGATTTAACAATATTTTTAGATTTCATTGAAAATTATTTTTTCTAAACAAAAAACATGTAAGATTTAACAATATTTTTAGATTTCATTGAAAATTATTTTTTCTAAACAAAAAACATGTAAGATTTTACAATATTTTTAGATTTCATTGAAAATTATTTTTTCTAAACAAAAAACATGTAAGATTTTACAATATTTTTGATTTCATTGAAAATTATTTTTTCTAAACAAAAAACATGTAAGATTTTACAATATATTTTTAGATTTCATTGAAAATTATTTTTTCTAAACAAAAACATGTAAGATTTTACAATATATTTTTAGATTTCATTGAAAATTTTTTTTTCTAAACAAAAAACATGTAAGATTTCACAATATTTTTGATTTCATTGAAAATTATTTTTTCTAAACAAAAAACATGTAAGATTTAACAATATTTATAGATTTCATTGAAAATTATTTTTTCTAAACAAAAAATATGTAAGATTTAACAATATTTTTAGATTTCATTCAAAATTATTTTTCTAAACAAAAAATATGTAAGATTTGACAATATTTTTAGATTTCATTGAAAATTATTTTTTCTAAACAAAAAACATGTAAGATTTTACAATATTTTTAGATTTTATTGAAAATTATTTTTTCTAAACAAAAAACATGTAAGATTTTACAATATTTTTGATTTCATTGAAAATTATTTTTTCTAAACAAAAAACATGTAAGATTTTACAATATTTTTGATTTCATTGAAAATTATTTTTTCTAAACAAAAAACATGTAAGATTTAACAATATTTTTAGATTTCATTGAAAATTATTTTTTCTAAACAAAAAATATGTAAGATTTAACAATATTTTTAGATTTCATTGAAAATTATTTTTCTAAACAAAAAACATGTAAGATTTTACAATATTTTTAGATTTCATTGAAAATTATTTTTTCTAAACAAAAAATATGTAAGATTTAACAATATTTTTAGATTTCATTCAAAATTATTTTTCTAAACAAAAAATATGTAAGATTTGACAATATTTTTAGATTTCATTGAAAATTATTTTTTCTAAACAAAAAACATGTAAGATTTTACAATATTTTTAGATTTCATTGAAAATTATTTTTTCTAAACAAAAATATGTAAGATTTAACAATATTTTTAGATTTCATTCAAAATTATTTTTCTAAAGAAAAAATATGTAAGATTTGACAATATTTTTAGATTTCATTGAAAATTATTTTTTCTAAACAAAAAACATGTAAGATTTAACAATATTTGTAGATTTCATTGAAAATTATTTTTTCTAAACAAAAAATATGTAAGATTTAACAATATTTTTTAGATTTCATTGAAAACTATTTTTTCTAAACAAAAAACATGTAAGATTTAACAATATATTTAGATTTCATTGAAAATTATTTTTCTAAAAAAAAAACATGTAAGATTTTACAATATTTTTGGAACTCATTGAATTTTTCAGATGAATGACTCAATACAGTAAATATTCTTCAGAACTTATTGAAAATTCTAAACAGAATTACATGGATAAACAATGTTTTACAAACCAAACATGTAAGATTTAACAATATTTTTAGATTTCATTGAAAATTATTTTTTCTAAACAAAAACATGTAAGATTTTACAATATATTTTTAGATTTCATTGAAAATTTTTTTTTCTAAACAAAAAACATGTAAGATTTCACAATATTTTTGATTTCATTGAAAATTATTTTTTCTAAACAAAAAACATGTAAGATTTAACAATATTTATAGATTTCATTGAAAATTATTTTTTCTAAACAAAAAATATGTAAGATTTAACAATATTTTTAGATTTCATTCAAAATTATTTTTCTAAACAAAAAATATGTAAGATTTGACAATATTTTTAGATTTCATTGAAAATTATTTTTTCTAAACAAAAAACATGTAAGATTTTACAATATTTTTAGATTTTATTGAAAATTATTTTTTCTAAACAAAAAACATGTAAGATTTTACAATATTTTTAGATTTCATTGAAAATTATTTTTTCTAAACAAAAAACATGTAAGATTTTACAATATTTTTGATTTCATTGAAAATTATTTTTTCTAAACAAAAAACATGTAAGATTTAACAATATTTTTAGATTTCATTGAAAATTATTTTTTCTAAACAAAAAATATGTAAGATTTAACAATATTTTTAGATTTCATTGAAAATTATTTTTCTAAACAAAAAACATGTAAGATTTTACAATATTTTTAGATTTCATTGAAAATTATTTTTTCTAAACAAAAAATATGTAAGATTTAACAATATTTTTAGATTTCATTCAAAATTATTTTTCTAAACAAAAAATATGTAAGATTTGACAATATTTTTAGATTTCATTGAAAATTATTTTTTCTAAACAAAAAACATGTAAGATTTTACAATATTTTTAGATTTCATTGAAAATTATTTTTTCTAAACAAAAATATGTAAGATTTAACAATATTTTTAGATTTCATTCAAAATTATTTTTCTAAACAAAAAATATGTAAGATTTGACAATATTTTTAGATTTCATTGAAAATTATTTTTTCTAAACAAAAAACATGTAAGATTTAACAATATTTGTAGATTTCATTGAAAATTATTTTTTCTAAACAAAAAATATGTAAGATTTAACAATATTTTTTAGATTTCATTGAAAACTATTTTTTCTAAACAAAAAACATGTAAGATTTAACAATATATTTAGATTTCATTGAAAATTATTTTTCTAAAAAAAAAACATGTAAGATTTTACAATATTTTTGGAACTCATTGAATTTTTCAGATGAATGACTCAATACAGTAAATATTCCTCAGAACTTATTGAAAATTCTAAACAGAATTACATGGATAAACAATGTTTTACAAACCAAACATGTAAGATTTAACAATATTTTTAGATTTCATTGAAAATTATTTTTTCTAAACAAAAAACATGTAAGATTTAACAATATTTTTAGATTTCATTGAAAATTATTTTTTCTAAACAAAAAATATGTAAGATTTAACAATATTTTTAGATTTCATTCAAAATTATTTTTCTAAACAAAAAATATGTAAGATTTAACAATATTTTTAGATTTCATTGAAAATTATTTTTTCTAAACAAAAAACATGTAAGATTTTACAATATTTTTAGATTTCATTGAAAATTATTTTTTCTAAACAAAAAACATGTAAGATTTTACAATATTTTTGATTTCATTGAAAATTATTTTTTCTAAACAAAAAACATGTAAGATTTAACAATATTTTTAGATTTCATTGAAAATTATTTTTTCTAAACAAAAAATATGTAAGATTTAACAATATTTTTAGATTTCATTGAAAATTACTTTTTCTAAACAAAAAACATGTAAGATTTAACAATATTTTTAGATTTCATTGAAAATTATTTTTTCTAAACAAAAAATATGTAAGATTTAACAATATTTTTAGATTTCATTCAAAATTATTTTTCTAAACAAAAAATATGTAAGATTTGACAATATTTTTAGATTTCATTGAAAATTATTTTTTCTAAACAAAAAACATGTAAGATTTTACAATATTTTTAGATTTCATTGAAAATTATTTTTTCTAAACAAAAATATGTAAGATTTAACAATATTTTTAGATTTCATTCAAAATTATTTTTCTAAACAAAAAATATGTAAGATTTGACAATATTTTTAGATTTCATTGAAAATTATTTTTTCTAAACAAAAAACATGTAAGATTTAACAATATTTGTAGATTTCATTGAAAATTATTTTTTCTAAACAAAAAATATGTAAGATTTAAAAATATTTTTAGATTTCATTGAAAATTATTTTTTCTAAACAAAAAATATGTAAGATTTAACAATATTTTTAGATTTCATTCAAAATTATTTTTCTAAACAAAAAATATGTAAGATTTGACAATATTTTTAGATTTCATTGAAAATTATTTTTTCTAAACAAAAAACATGTAAGATTTAACAATATTGTTAGATTTCATTGAAAATTATTTTTTCTAAACAAAAAATATGTAAGATTTAACAATATTTTTAGATTTCATTGAAAACTATTTTTTCTAAACAAAAAACATGTAAGATTTAACAATATATTTAGATTTCATTGAAAATTATTTTTCTAAAAAAAAAACATGTAAGATTTTACAATATTTTTGGAACTCATTGAATTTTTCAGATTAATGACTCAATACAGTAAATATTCTTCAGAACTTATTGAAAATTCTAAACAGAATTACATGGATAAACAATGTTTTACAAACCAAACATGTAAGATTTAACAATATTTTTAGATTTCATTGAAAATTATTTTTTCTAAACAAAAAACATGTAAGATTTAACAATATTTTTAGATTTCATTGAAAATTATTTTTTCTAAACAAAAAATATGTAAGATTTAACAATATTTTTAGATTTCATTCAAAATTATTTTTCTAAACAAAAAATATGTAAGATTTAACAATATTTTTAGATTTCATTGAAAATTATTTTTTCTAAACAAAAAACATGTAAGATTTTACAATATTTTTAGATTTCATTGAAAATTATTTTTTCTAAACAAAAAACATGTAAGATTTTACAATATTTTTGATTTCATTGAAAATTATTTTTTCTAAACAAAAAACATGTAAGATTTAACAATATTTTTAGATTTAATTGAAAATTATTTTTTCTAAACAAAAAATATGTAAGATTTAACAATATTTTTAGATTTCATTGAAAATAATTTTTTCTAAACAAAAAACATGTAAGATTTTACAATATTTTTAGATTTCATTGAAAATTATTTTTTCTAAACAAAAAACATGTAAGATTTAACAATATTTTTAGATTTCATTGAAAATTATTTTTTCTAAACAAAAACATGTAAGATTTTACAATATTTTTAGATTTCATTCAAAATTATTTTTTCTAAACAAAAAATATGTAAGATTTTACAATATATTTTTAGATTTCATTGAAAAATTTTTTTCTAAACAAAAAACATGTAAGATTTTACAATATTTTTGATTTCATTGAAAATTATTTTTTCTAAACAAAAAACATGTAAGATTTAACAATATTTTTAGATTTCATTGAAAATTATTTTTTCTAAAGTAAAAACATGTAAGATTTTACAATATTTTTAGATTTCATTCAAAATTATTTTTTCTAAACAAAAAATATGTAAGATTTTACAATATATTTTTAGATTTCATTGAAAAATTTTTTTTCTAAACAAAAAACATGTAAGATTTTACAATATTTTTGATTTCATTGAAAATTATTTTTTCTAAACAAAAAACATGTAAGATTTAACAATATTTATAGATTTCATTGAAAATTATTTTTTCTAAACAAAAAACATGTAAGATTTAACAATATTTTTAGATTTCATTGAAAATTATTTTTTCTAAACAAAAAATATGTAAGATTTAACAATATTTTTAGATTTCATTGAAAATTATTTTTTCTAAACAAAAAACATGTAAGATGTAACAATATTTTTAGATTTCATTGAAAATTATTTTTTCTAAACAAAAAACATGTAAGATTTAACAATATTTTTAGATTTCATTGAAAATTATTTTTTCTAAACAAAAAATATGTAAGATTTAACAATATTTTTAGATTTCATTGAAAATTATTTTTTCTAAACAAAAAACATGTAAGATTTTACAATATTTTTAGATTTCATTGAAAATTATTTTTTCTAAACAAAAAACATGTAAGATTTTACAATATTTTTAGATTTCATTGAAAATTATTTTTTCTAAACAAAAAATATGTAAGATTTAACAATATTTTAGATTTCATTCAAAATTATTTTTTCTAAACAAAAAATATGTAAGATTTTACAATATATTTTTAGATTTCATTGAAAAATTTTTTTCTAAACAAAAAACATGTAAGATTTTACAATATTTTTGATTTCATTGAAAATTATTTTTTCTAAACAAAAAACATGTAAGATTTAACAATATTTTTAGATCTCATTGAAAATTATTTTTTCTAAACAAAAAACATGTAAGATTTTACAATATTTTTAGATTTCATTCAAAATTATTTTTTCTAAACAAAAAATATGTAAGATTTTACAATATATTTTTAGATTTCATTGAAAAATTTTTTTTCTAAACAAAAAACATGTAAGATTTAACAATATTTTTGATTTCATTGAAAATTATTTTTTCTAAACAAAAAACATGTAAGATTTAACAATATTTATAGATTTCATTGAAAATTATTTTTTCTAAACAAAAAACATGTAAGATTTAACAATATTTTTAGATTTCATTGAAAATTATTTTTTCTAAACAAAAAACATGTAAGATTTAACAATATTTTTAGATTTCATTGAAAATTATTTTTTCTAAACAAAAAACATGTAAGATTTTACAATATTTTTAGATTTCATTGAAAATTATTTTTTCTAAACAAAAAACATGTAAGATTTTACAATATTTTTGATTTCATTGAAAATTATTTTTTCTAAACAAAAAACATGTAAGATTTTACAATATATTTTTAGATTTCATTGAAAATTATTTTTTCTAAACAAAAACATGTAAGATTTTACAATATATTTTTAGATTTCATTGAAAATTTTTTTTTCTAAACAAAAAACATGTAAGATTTCACAATATTTTTGATTTCATTGAAAATTATTTTTTCTAAACAAAAAACATGTAAGATTTAACAATATTTATAGATTTCATTGAAAATTATTTTTTCTAAACAAAAAATATGTAAGATTTAACAATATTTTTAGATTTCATTCAAAATTATTTTTCTAAACAAAAAATATGTAAGATTTGACAATATTTTTAGATTTCATTGAAAATTATTTTTTCTAAACAAAAAACATGTAAGATTTTACAATATTTTTAGATTTTATTGAAAATTATTTTTTCTAAACAAAAAACATGTAAGATTTTACAATATTTTTGATTTCATTGAAAATTATTTTTTCTAAACAAAAAACATGTAAGATTTTACAATATTTTTGATTTCATTGAAAATTATTTTTTCTAAACAAAAAACATGTAAGATTTAACAATATTTTTAGATTTCATTGAAAATTATTTTTTCTAAACAAAAAATATGTAAGATTTAACAATATTTTTAGATTTCATTGAAAATTATTTTTCTAAACAAAAAACATGTAAGATTTTACAATATTTTTAGATTTCATTGAAAATTATTTTTTCTAAACAAAAAATATGTAAGATTTAACAATATTTTTAGATTTCATTCAAAATTATTTTTCTAAACAAAAAATATGTAAGATTTGACAATATTTTTAGATTTCATTGAAAATTATTTTTTCTAAACAAAAAACATGTAAGATTTTACAATATTTTTAGATTTCATTGAAAATTATTTTTTCTAAAGTAAAAACATGTAAGATTTTACAATATTTTTAGATTTCATTCAAAATTATTTTTTCTAAACAAAAAATATGTAAGATTTTACAATATATTTTTAGATTTCATTGAAAAATTTTTTTTCTAAACAAAAAACATGTAAGATTTTACAATATTTTTGATTTCATTGAAAATTATTTTTTCTAAACAAAAAACATGTAAGATTTAACAATATTTATAGATTTCATTGAAAATTATTTTTTCTAAACAAAAAACATGTAAGATTTAACAATATTTTTAGATTTCATTGAAAATTATTTTTTCTAAACAAAAAATATGTAAGATTTAACAATATTTTTAGATTTCATTGAAAATTATTTTTTCTAAACAAAAAACATGTAAGATTTAACAATATTTTTAGATTTCATTGAAAATTATTTTTTCTAAACAAAAAACATGTAAGATTTAACAATATTTTTAGATTTCATTGAAAATTATTTTTTCTAAACAAAAAATATGTAAGATTTAACAATATTTTTAGATTTCATTGAAAATTATTTTTTCTAAACAAAAAACATGTAAGATTTTACAATATTTTTAGATTTCATTGAAAATTATTTTTTCTAAACAAAAAACATGTAAGATTTTACAATATTTTTAGATTTCATTGAAAATTATTTTTTCTAAACAAAAAATATGTAAGATTTAACAATATTTTAGATTTCATTCAAAATTATTTTTTCTAAACAAAAAATATGTAAGATTTTACAATATATTTTTAGATTTCATTGAAAAATTTTTTTCTAAACAAAAAACATGTAAGATTTTACAATATTTTTGATTTCATTGAAAATTATTTTTTCTAAACAAAAAACATGTAAGATTTAACAATATTTTTAGATCTCATTGAAAATTATTTTTTCTAAACAAAAAACATGTAAGATTTTACAATATTTTTAGATTTCATTCAAAATTATTTTTTCTAAACAAAAAATATGTAAGATTTTACAATATATTTTTAGATTTCATTGAAAAATTTTTTTTCTAAACAAAAAACATGTAAGATTTAACAATATTTTTGATTTCATTGAAAATTATTTTTTCTAAACAAAAAACATGTAAGATTTAACAATATTTATAGATTTCATTGAAAATTATTTTTTCTAAACAAAAAACATGTAAGATTTAACAATATTTTTAGATTTCATTGAAAATTATTTTTTCTAAACAAAAAACATGTAAGATTTAACAATATTTTTAGATTTCATTGAAAATTATTTTTTCTAAACAAAAAACATGTAAGATTTTACAATATTTTTAGATTTCATTGAAAATTATTTTTTCTAAACAAAAAACATGTAAGATTTTACAATATTTTTGATTTCATTGAAAATTATTTTTTCTAAACAAAAAACATGTAAGATTTTACAATATATTTTTAGATTTCATTGAAAATTATTTTTTCTAAACAAAAACATGTAAGATTTTACAATATATTTTTAGATTTCATTGAAAATTTTTTTTTCTAAACAAAAAACATGTAAGATTTCACAATATTTTTGATTTCATTGAAAATTATTTTTTCTAAACAAAAAACATGTAAGATTTAACAATATTTATAGATTTCATTGAAAATTATTTTTTCTAAACAAAAAATATGTAAGATTTAACAATATTTTTAGATTTCATTCAAAATTATTTTTCTAAACAAAAAATATGTAAGATTTGACAATATTTTTAGATTTCATTGAAAATTATTTTTTCTAAACAAAAAACATGTAAGATTTAACAATATTTGTAGATTTCATTGAAAATTATTTTTTCTAAACAAAAAATATGTAAGATTTAACAATATTTTTTAGATTTCATTGAAAACTATTTTTTCTAAACAAAAAACATGTAAGATTTAACAATATATTTAGATTTCATTGAAAATTATTTTTCTAAAAAAAAAACATGTAAGATTTTACAATATTTTTGGAACTCATTGAATTTTTCAGATGAATGACTCAATACAGTAAATATTCTTCAGAACTTATTGAAAATTCTAAACAGAATTACATGGATAAACAATGTTTTACAAACCAAACATGTAAGATTTAACAATATTTTTAGATTTCATTGAAAATTATTTTTTCTAAACAAAAAACATGTAAGATTTAACAATATTTTTAGATTTCATTGAAAATTATTTTTTCTAAACAAAAAATATGTAAGATTTAACAATATTTTTAGATTTCATTCAAAATTATTTTTCTAAACAAAAAATATGTAAGATTTAACAATATTTTTAGATTTCATTGAAAATTATTTTTTCTAAACAAAAAACATGTAAGATTTTACAATATTTTTAGATTTCATTGAAAATTATTTTTTCTAAACAAAAAACATGTAAGATTTTACAATATTTTTGATTTCATTGAAAATTATTTTTTCTAAACAAAAAACATGTAAGATTTAACAATATTTTTAGATTTCATTGAAAATTATTTTTTCTAAACAAAAAATATGTAAGATTTAACAATATTTTTAGATTTCATTGAAAATTACTTTTTCTAAACAAAAAACATGTAAGATTTTACAATATTTTTAGATTTCATTGAAAATTATTTTTTCTAAACAAAAAATATGTAAGATTTAACAATATTTTTAGATTTCATTCAAAATTATTTTTCTAAACAAAAAATATGTAAGATTTGACAATATTTTTAGATTTCATTGAAAATTATTTTTTCTAAACAAAAAACATGTAAGATTTTACAATATTTTTAGATTTCATTGAAAATTATTTTTTCTAAACAAAAATATGTAAGATTTAACAATATTTTTAGATTTCATTCAAAATTATTTTTCTAAACAAAAAATATGTAAGATTTGACAATATTTTTAGATTTCATTGAAAATTATTTTTTCTAAACAAAAAACATGTAAGATTTAACAATATTTGTAGATTTCATTGAAAATTATTTTTTCTAAACAAAAAATATGTAAGATTTAACAATATTTTTAGATTTCATTGAAAATTATTTTTTCTAAACAAAAAATATGTAAGATTTAACAATATTTTTAGATTTCATTCAAAATTATTTTTCTAAACAAAAAATATGTAAGATTTGACAATATTTTTAGATTTCATTGAAAATTATTTTTTCTAAACAAAAAACATGTAAGATTTAACAATATTTGTAGATTTCATTGAAAATTATTTTTTCTAAACAAAAAATATGTAAGATTTAACAATATTTTTAGATTTCATTGAAAACTATTTTTTCTAAACAAAAAACATGTAAGATTTAACAATATATTTAGATTTCATTGAAAATTATTTTTCTAAAAAAAAAACATGTAAGATTTTACAATATTTTTGGAACTCATTGAATTTTTCAGATGAATGACTCAATACAGTAAATATTCTTCAGAACTTATTGAAAATTCTAAACAGAATTACATGGATAAACAATGTTTTACAAACCAAACATGTAAGATTTAACAATATTTTTAGATTTCATTGAAAATTATTTTTTCTAAACAAAAAACATGTAAGATTTAACAATATTTTTAGATTTCATTGAAAATTATTTTTTCTAAACAAAAAATATGTAAGATTTAACAATATTTTTAGATTTCATTCAAAATTATTTTTCTAAACAAAAAATATGTAAGATTTAACAATATTTTTAGATTTCATTGAAAATTATTTTTTCTAAACAAAAAACATGTAAGATTTTACAATATTTTTAGATTTCATTGAAAATTATTTTTTCTAAACAAAAAACATGTAAGATTTTACAATATTTTTGATTTCATTGAAAATTATTTTTTCTAAACAAAAAACATGTAAGATTTAACAATATTTTTAGATTTCATTGAAAATTATTTTTTCTAAACAAAAAATATGTAAGATTTAACAATATTTTTAGATTTCATTGAAAATTCCTTTTTCTAAACAAAAAACATGTAAGATTTTACAATATTTTTAGATTTCATTGAAAATTATTTTTTCTAAACAAAAAATATGTAAGATTTAACAATATTTTTAGATTTCATTCAAAATTATTTTTCTAAACAAAAAATATGTAAGATTTGACAATATTTTTAGATTTCATTGAAAATTATTTTTTCTAAACAAAAAACATGTAAGATTTTACAATATTTTTAGATTTCATTGAAAATTATTTTTTCTAAACAAAAATATGTAAGATTTAACAATATTTTTAGATTTCATTCAAAATTATTTTTCTAAACAAAAAATATGTAAGATTTGACAATATTTTTAGATTTCATTGAAAATTATTTTTTCTAAACAAAAAACATGTAAGATTTAACAATATTTGTAGATTTCATTGAAAATTATTTTTTCTAAACAAAAAATATGTAAGATTTAACAATATTTTTAGATTTCATTGAAAATTATTTTTTCTAAACAAAAAATATGTAAGATTTAACAATATTTTTAGATTTCATTCAAAATTATTTTTCTAAACAAAAAATATGTAAGATTTGACAATATTTTTAGATTTCATTGAAAATTATTTTTTCTAAACAAAAAACATGTAAGATTTAACAATATTTGTAGATTTCATTGAAAATTATTTTTTCTAAACAAAAAATATGTAAGATTTAACAATATTTTTAGATTTCATTGAAAACTATTTTTTCTAAACAAAAAACATGTAAGATTTAACAATATATTTAGATTTCATTGAAAATTATTTTTCTAAAAAAAAAACATGTAAGATTTTACAATATTTTTGGAACTCATTGAATTTTTCAGATGAATGACTCAATACAGTAAATATTCTTCAGAACTTATTGAAAATTCTAAACAGAATTACATGGATAAACAATGTTTTACAAACCAAACATGTAAGATTTAACAATATTTTTAGATTTCATTGAAAATTATTTTTTCTAAACAAAAAACATGTAAGATTTAACAATATTTTTAGATTTCATTGAAAATTATTTTTTCTAAACAAAAAATATGTAAGATTTAACAATATTTTTAGATTTCATTCAAAATTATTTTTCTAAACAAAAAATATGTAAGATTTAACAATATTTTTAGATTTCATTGAAAATTATTTTTTCTAAACAAAAAACATGTAAGATTTTACAATATTTTTAGATTTCATTGAAAATTATTTTTTCTAAACAAAAAACATGTAAGATTTTACAATATTTTTGATTTCATTGAAAATTATTTTTTCTAAACAAAAAACATGTAAGATTTTACAATATTTTTAGATTTCATTGAAAATTATTTTTTCTAAACAAAAAATATGTAAGATTTAACAATATTTTTAGATTTCATTGAAAATAATTTTTTCTAAACAAAAAACATGTAAGATTTTACAATATTTTTAGATTTCATTGAAAATTATTTTTTCTAAACAAAAAACATGTAAGATTTAACAATATTTTTAGATTTCATTGAAAATTATTTTTTCTAAACAAAAACATGTAAGATTTTACAATATTTTTAGATTTCATTCAAAATTATTTTTTCTAAACAAAAAATATGTAAGATTTTACAATATATTTTTAGATTTCATTGAAAAATTTTTTTCTAAACAAAAAACATGTAAGATTTTACAATATTTTTGATTTCATTGAAAATTATTTTTTCTAAACAAAAAACATGTAAGATTTAACAATATTTTTAGATTTCATTGAAAATTATTTTTTCTAAAGTAAAAACATGTAAGATTTTACAATATTTTTAGATTTCATTCAAAATTATTTTTTCTAAACAAAAAATATGTAAGATTTTACAATATATTTTTAGATTTCATTGAAAAATTTTTTTTCTAAACAAAAAACATGTAAGATTTTACAATATTTTTGATTTCATTGAAAATTATTTTTTCTAAACAAAAAACATGTAAGATTTAACAATATTTATAGATTTCATAGAAAATTATTTTTTCTAAACAAAAAACATGTAAGATTTAACAATATTTTTAGATTTCATTGAAAATTATTTTTTCTAAACAAAAAATATGTAAGATTTAACAATATTTTTAGATTTCATTGAAAATTATTTTTTCTAAACAAAAAACATGTAAGATTTAACAATATTTTTAGATTTCATTGAAAATTATTTTTTCTAAACAAAAAACATGTAAGATTTAACAATATTTTTAGATTTCATTGAAAATTATTTTTTCTAAACAAAAAATATGTAAGATTTAACAATATTTTTAGATTTCATTGAAAATTATTTTTTCTAAACAAAAAACATGTAAGATTTTACAATATTTTTAGATTTCATTGAAAATTATTTTTTCTAAACAAAAAACATGTAAGATTTTACAATATTTTTAGATTTCATTGAAAATTATTTTTTCTAAACAAAAAATATGTAAGATTTAACAATATTTTTAGATTTCATTGAAAATTATTTTTCTAAACAAAAAATATGTAAGATTTGACAATATTTTTAGATTTCATTGAAAATTATTTTTTCTAAACAAAAAACATGTAAGATTTTACAATATTTTTAGATTTCATTGAAAATTATTTTTTCTAAACAAAAAATATGTAAGATTTAACAATATTTTTAGATTTCATTGAAAATTATTTTTTCTAAACAAAAAACATGTAAGATTTAACAATATTTTTAGATTTCATTGAAAATTATTTTTTCTAAACAAAAAATATGTAAGATTTAACAATATTTTTAGATTTCATTGAAAATTATTTTTTCTAAACAAAAAACATGTAAGATTTTACAATATTTTTAGATTTCATTGAAAATTATTTTTTCTAAACAAAAAACATGTAAGATTTTACAATATTTTTAGATTTCATTCAAAATTATTTTTTCTAAACAAAAAATATGTAAGATTTAACAATATTTTTAGATTTCATTGAAAATTATTTTTTCTAAACAAAAAATATGTAAGATTTAACAATATTTTTAGATTTCATTGAAAATTATTTTTTCTAAACAAAAAATATGTAAGATTTAACAATATTTTTAGATTTCATTCAAAATTATTTTTCTAAACAAAAAATATGTAAGATTTGACAATATTTTTAGATTTCATTGAAAATTACTTTTTCTAAACAAAAAACATGTAAGATTTAACAATATTTGTAGATTTCATTGAAAATTATTTTTTCTAAACAAAAAATATGTAAGATTTAACAATATTTTTAGATTTCATTGAAAATTATTTTTTCTAAACAAAAAACATGTAAGATTTAACAATATATTTAGATTTCATTGAAAATTATTTTTCTAAAAAAAAAACATGTAAGATTTTACAATATTTTTGGAACTCATTGAAAATTATTTTTTCTAAAAAAAAACATGTAAGATTTAACAATATTTTTAGATTTTATTGAAAATTATTTTTTCTAAACAAAAAATATGTAAAAGTTTTAATAATAATGTAAGATTTAACAATATGTTCGGAGTTATCCTGTACACCGATAAAAATTGTTCAAGACTCTTCACGTCAGTGTCCTTGCCTTGGTTTTTCTTCAAGGCTCTTTGGAATGTATCGACGAACCTCTCTGCTAGGCCATTAGATCTTTGGCAGATTGCCGTTGTTAAATGTTCAGTGGCTAGAGCCTTGCAGAATTCTTCAAATTCTTTGCTGGTAAAATGGGTGCTGTTGTCGCTGAAGAGAACTCCGAGTGCATCTATTGTACTCATCGAAGTAGGTTGTGTAACTGTCGACGACCACTAAGAAATAATGTCCATTTAAAGGACCTGCATAATCGATATGTAACCGAGTCCACGGTGTATCAGTCTTTGGCCACGGTTGTATATGCACAGGTGGTGCCTTTGCTGCTAGCTGACACCCTTGACATTCTCTTACGAGTTTTTCAATGTCCTGGTCCATCCTAGGCCAATACGTATATCCACGCATTAAAGCTTTCATTCTCGACATGCCTGGATGACCACTATGAAATTCTTTTAAAATTCTTCTCCAAAGCGTAGTCGGTATGACGACTCTGTCTGCATACATCAAGGTTTGAGCACAAATGGAAAATGGTAAAATTTTAGGGTCTTTCTTTGATTTTCCATTTAGTTGCACCAACGTTTTCATTTTCACAATATAATCATCCTTTTCTGCTGCCTTATTTATTTCGTCTAGAGTCACTGGTAACTCTCTGATTGTGTTGCACAGTAATCCGGAGAGTTCTTTTCCCTCTGTCTATGTGTCTTCCAAAGGTTTGGCACACTTTTGGATGAGCCTGGACAGTCCAGCTGCATGTCCGATATTTTTGGATGAAATGTACTCCATTTTAAAGTTATGATTTAGTAGAATTATGCTCCATCGTTGGAGTCTGTTCGCTGTGTGCGTAGGTATGCCTTTTTTAGAGCCAAAAATAGTCAATAAGGGTTTGTGGTCGGTTTGCAAAGTAAACATCCTTTCATGAATAAATCTATGGAATTTTTTAATGGCATAAATAATCGCCGAGCTTCGTTTTTCAATTTGAGAATAGTTTCTTTCAGCCGGCAAAAGTGATCTGGATGCATGAGCTATTGGCTTTGTTGATCCATCTTCAAGTTTATGGAGAAGAACTGCTCCTACTCCGTAGTCACTTGCATCTGATGCAACAATCAATTCTTTCTGTGGATCAAAATGTGCTAGAGCTAAATCTGATAGCAGGCATTTCTTAATATCTTCAAACGCATTTTGGCATTCTTTTGACCAAATCCACTTTTTTGCTGAAATAGTGCTGGGGCCACTTTTAATCCAAAAGGAAGTCTTTTTAGTCGGAAAAGTCCTAGATGGGTATTGATACACAAATACTTAGAACATTCTTCACTGACTTCTACCTGAAGGTAAACTTCCGATAAGTCGATTTTGGAGAAAATTGTACCTCCATTCAGCTTTGTAAAAATTTCTTCAGGAGATGGAAGTGGATAACTATGATCCATCAGACAGTCATTAAAGCCTGTAGAAAAATCGGCACATACCCGAATCTTCTTATTTTTCTTTTTAACATACACAGTGGGGCTCAACTTTTTCGACTACACCATTCTTCTGTAGTCTTTTTAGTTCAATTTCAATATCTTCTTTTGAAGAAAAGGCCACATTTCTTTTTGGTCTAAAAACAGGTTTCACATTCTGTTTTAATTCAAAATTTACTTCAGTTTTGATGCACACTCCTAATCCCTCTGAAAAAACTTTGGGGAATTCACTTTTTAACACTGCCAGAAAATGGTCATTTTGTTTAGAATTTTTCTTTTCCAACGCTCTTACATTATTGCAAAATGAATTTATGGGTAGCTCCCATAAATCAAACAAAACAATCCAATCAATTCCAAAAAGGCAAGAATTTATTCCTGGAACAACTGAAAGGTTTGAGGAAAAAGTTTTCGATCCAATAAAAACACTGCAATTAAATTCTCCTATGAATTTTAATCGCTCTCCGGAAACACCTTTTGCAATTTTTTGTGTTTTTCTCAGTTTTGGACCACCAATTCTCTTCCAGGTCACTTCATCGATAATTGATATATCGCTACCTGTGTCTAAAAGTAGCTTCACTGAGTGACCATTTATTTGTGTGTGAACGAATTTCCGTTTCCCTCCTTGTTTTATTTCTTCTTTGGACAAGACCACATTTACTTTTGGCTTCCATTTCCATCTTTTGTCTGGCTTAGTTCGGCAGTGGGATGCCTGGTGTCCCACTAGGCCACATTTGGTACAACGTTGGTCTTTATAAGGGCAGTTTTTTCTTAAGTGCAGACCCGCACAACTCCAACATTCAAAACTTTTCCCTTTGTCTTTTGGAAATGTCTTCTGTTTTACTACCTGGACTTGGGATGTGACTTTTCCCTCTATCCTCGTAGTGTCCCTTTTTACATTTATCAATTTTTGACATTCGTCTGTCACTTTTTGCAAGTTCATTTCCGGGTCTTGCTCCATGATTGATAATATCCTTGACCTTAAATCCTTGTCCTTCGGTGCTGTCAGTCCCTGGACAAATATGTAGCACTTAAACATGTCCACTGATAAATCGTTTAATTTAAACAGTTCACATTGGGCGTTGACTTTGCCTGCATATGTGACAATGTCATCAGTTTCGTCTTTTGACATATTTAAACACCTATACCGTGTATGAAAAAGACTATCTCTTTCACCAAATATAACACAAAATTTTCACCGTTTCAGAAAAAGAGATCTCTCCCGGTATTTTAAGCAATATCAAATTCGTGAATTTAGTATTTTCTTCTGTGCCCATTTTTTGGAGTAATAGTGTTATTTTTCCTCATCTGACCACTTCTCGCATCATTTTGTAAATATCGTTTCAAACCTACGATAATAGGCTGGAAAAGTATCACCTTTTTCTGGATCATATTTAAACTCTGAAAGCGAGTTCGCTATACCCTCAGCCGAAACAAATCTGGATGCACCCTCCTTAGATTTTCTGACAAAATCGTTTCACAAAATAAGCGATAATCCGTCGTTTGTTGTATTACAAGAGTTTCGAAACGTTCTTGTTGAATTAGCATTTGTTTTTTTAAATCCATTTGGGCTTTTTGTTGAGCGATTAAACTCTCAGTTAACGTTTTTGTCAACGTCGCTATTTGTTCCGATGTCATTTTCTTTTTAAATGTATCAATAGCAAGTTAATGTATACCACAGAGAAAGAAAAAAATATTGTTCAAAACAAGATGCTTATTTTCACAGACAGTTGTCAACACATAGGAAAGTTCCGAAAAAAAAAACACCGTTGACAAAATTTCATGAGACTCTTTTTTCGTCTACTTCAGCAGACACACGTAAACTTCTTTTAAAAATTTTCTTTATTAAATAAACACAGATTCTTCACTATTGTTTATTTGTTGGTTTTTTATCGTATTAACCAAATACAAAAAAACACGTCCGTTAATCATGAAGAAAGTCACAATTTACACACACACACACACACACACACACGTTATATAACGTCAACTCTTTGGGAGTTTAAAAAGAGAAAAACGGAGTTTAACTCGTCAATAATATAAAAATTATTTTTTACTTGCGTAAATAAATTTTTCTCAGAAGCTTTTCCTTCAATTAAAAGTGAACTTTGTGAACAACAATTTTCAGAATGTTCTCGGTTACCACGTGTTTTTTTTTTGTTTTTGTTTTTTTTAGATGAATTTACAGTTCGTATCTCATCTTCGTCGCCAGTTGATATATCCTGCGGTGGGTGGCTGTAATAAAAGGATATTCAAGAAAGGTATTCCACCAGGGAAATAAATGGATAAAGAGGTTCTGAAGTAATAAAGAAATAGAGAAGTTTATTGAGAATATTTACAGAGACAACATGTTACCTTTTTAAGTGTTCCCGCCCAGGGAAGACTCTCACCACCAGTGACCGGTGATAACGTTCTTTCGATAAAAAGTTCCGGCGGTAAATTGCTCATCTCGCCATAACAAAAACATTTCTGTAAAAAAAAAAAATTCCTGTTTTTCCCTTCTTTCCAAAAAAAAGAACATTTTATTACAAAAAAAAGATGCAAATTTTCCCCAACTTTTCACAGAAAAGTAAGAACATCTTTTTTTCGTAAAAATGAATAAACTGACATTTTTATTTTTCGCTATTTGTTATGCTACTTTTTTCTCTAAGCAGGGGGTTATGTAGCATAAACAAATGGAACTTTTTCTTTTGCAAATCAATGCCTCTCCCCTGTGTTATTTGGCCACATACTGACCAATCAGGGGTACGGCACATTGATCCTTTCTCTCCCCTAAGGACAGCTTCTGGCTTGAAGGAAAAAATTGTTTCTTGCCGAGAGAGACGCCTTACAGATCAGACCCTTTCCCTCGCTCTCTCTACATCTCTGTGTTATTTCATCCAGTATCTACGATTCCCACTGGAAATAACTACCGCGACAGTGCCAGGTGGCCAGAGTCCAGTTTTTACCCAGGAATAATATCTCCCTGTGAACATTCGCCTGAATAAACCTTTTCTTTGTTACATTTGTTGAAGTTGTTGTGTTCGTTGTTTCAGAAGCTTGTGTTGAATTTATTATTTTCTTAGGATGGTGAGAAATTACGTCAGGAAGATTACACGCCAGTCGTGGGATCAGACCAATATGCAGCAAGCTGTATTGTCTGTCCTCAATGGTGACGATGGGCACAGAAAAGCTTCCGAAATGTACGGTGTACCTAAAGGTGCCATAGAACAGAGAATGGCGAAGCTTAGGAAGAATCCTGGTGCTGTCGAGGAAGTATGCAAAAAATGTGAGTTTTTTTTTCCTTAAAAAAGCAATCTCTCTCTCTCTATCTCTGTCTCTGTCTCTCTCTCTCTCTCTCTCTCTATCTCTATCTCTCTCTCTCTCTCTCTGTATTTGTGTATGAAAAAGATGAAATAAAGTGTGTATGTATGAGCAGGGATGTATGTAGTGCATGCATGTGTATGGGTGTGTGTTTGAGAGGGGGAGGGAAGAGAGGTGAACATACAAATGTGTGCTCTAGATGTCTTTGTGTGTGTGTGAGAGAGATGAGCATAAAATGATGTAGGCCTATGCTTGCACCCATGCATGTTTGTGTAGGTGACATGTGTTAATTTATGAAAAAAGGAATTATTTTTTCATAATTATTCCATAAAAAAAATACTTTTAGTTTCTTTTTCAGCCCTTGGATGTAACTTTCATGAATCCGCTCAGCCCATTCTATGACCAACAGGTTCGGATTTGGTTGCGCGAACACCCAGGGCGTGTGGTGACCCAATTCCAAATCGCCACCCTTTTTGGTCAAGCATGTCTGCAAACAACAACAATGTTAAATGCAATCAACGGCTTCAAGTCTTCAAGAACATGGCCCTTGAACAGAAGCGTCTTTATCGATGCTGACTTCATTGCATCTGAAGCAACAGATATCCCTGCTATTGCTGATGACCTCAGCATCTAGCCCACCGCCTCAACCGCCAGCCATCCCTCTGCCTCAACTGCCAGTCGTCCACCTCAACCGTCAGCCGTCCTACCACCTCAACCTCCAGCCATACCTCTGCCTCAACCTCCAGCAATGCCACCATTTCAGCCTCCAACCTTCCTACCACCTCAACCTGCAGCCCTACCACTACACCACAAAACACAAGGACTCAGCATTTGGTATTTCCCCACAATCCCCCATACCCTTCCCCAAAGCAAACATTACTAAACGAGTGCCGCGGCAGAGAGGGAAGACTGCTATTCTCACATCTTCTCCCTATAAAAGTGTCTGATGGAGAAAGAGGAAAAGGTGCTGTCAAAGACTCAAACCAAGGCAACGGTGTCAGCTCAGCCAGAAAACATCTTTCTTCATCCCAGAGCCAGTGACGGACTGTACTCTGAGAGTGCAGAAAGCTGGGTAGCCTGTCAAGGGGACTGTAGGAGATGGGCACACTACGGCTGTGCAGGTCTAGACGAATGCAACAAGGCCTCAATCTTCATTTCTGAGCTCTTTGAAGACCGACTTATGCAGACCAAGATCCGTCTCGTTTTGCCTCAAGGCAAAACGGGACACTACAGTTAGCTGAATAAATCATCTGTATTTCTTTGGAAAATAATTTCTCATCTTTTTTTTTTTTTTTTTTTTGTGGCATTGTTTTTCCAATACTTTGAATATTCAGTACACAGAATATGGTTTATATGTCAATTTGACTCGACAGTTTTTTTACCCTTAAGTATCTCGTTTTGCCCCAGGTTCCCCTAATTTTATTTCTTCATCCCCATTTCGAAGAAAAGTTTACGGATGAAGAGGAAGCCTAACGATCTTTTCAGAGAAAGGGAATTTTAATTCAAGAAAGAAGAAGCTTACAACCTTTTCTGAGAAAAGAAATTTTAATCGGACTCTCTATTTTTTGGGCGAGAGAACGACTTCATTGAAATAAAAATTCGGGTTTGAAATTACATTTTCATATTGTTATAAGATTGTAAACATGGAGAGTCTATTTAATCAAATGTTTGCAGTGGCGACTTGCCCAAAGATTCAGATACACCTATCCCTGCAACCTCTATCTCACAGAAGAGATGTTGCAAGTTTGTCTCTGCTTTATCGTGAAAATTTATGGCAAGTGTTCGACTGAGCTTCCATCTATGGTCCCACCTCGCCAAACTTTCACAAGAAATACTCGTCTAGCTGAAAACACTATCAATAATTCCCCCCCGCCCACTCTTTATCTGTGCCTAAACCTAAACGTAGATTCCATGAACAAAGCTTCTTTCTTAGAAGTGCATGCCTGTGGAACTGTCTTCCGTTTTTCTGCTTTCTAGCTGACTACAATCTGATTGTATTCAAGTCCAATGTAAACAAGTTCCGACCAAAATGCTTCAATACGTTTTCTGGTGGTGTCAGTATATTATCATACTGACACCACCAGAAAACGCATCGAAGCACAGCTTAGCTCATTCTTAGAATTACTTCCAACTTCTATAAAATTTTGTATATTTGTACTGGATTTTGGTTGGATAAATCTGCGGTATGCATGCTGCCTTTGAGCTGGGGAAGTAGAAGTAAAACATTGGGGAGAGTGGGGTTTGGTATATAACTTCTGTGTGGAAACATGTGCTCAATTTTCGCTTTGAACCATTCAGTGATCTCATTTGCACACAGTTCAAGAGAGAAAAGATATTTTCCCATGGAGTATCTCTGATGTGATCTCTGATGGCATCCCAATCAGTCTGTAGTGACTGCTACATAAAGCGGGAACAAATTTCCGGCAGGAACATTTATATAGCGATCACTTTTTTTAACGCCTATGCATATGAAAAACACATAGGTATATGATGTTGTGACGTGACCATAAACACGTATAAAAAATGAACTGTTATGTTTCCTCGCATATAAATACAGTAAATGAGCTTGAACATTTGAGAACACCTATTTATAAAGATTTGCTGTGAAAAATAAAATCAGTTTTTCTCTTATTTCCCCAAGAACTGGATATGTTCAGGATAATTCCGTCATTTGGAGACGTTAAAATCTCCCAACCGGAATTTACATGCCATGCACATGAACCTTAATTCATTGAATGATAATTTAATTCTCTTTTAAAACAATTTGGTACTCCTGCAGTATTTTACCCACCGATTTCACGATCTTAGCCGAGCGTTGACGAACGCTTTCGGCGTTAACGCCGACGAAAGCCGAGAATTCGGAGCTACGGTCGGTGCAAGAAGAACGCTAAAAGTATGTGAATAGCAACAACATTACAAGGAAAAGATATTACACACACACACAACAAAATGGATAAAATTAATACAAAAAATTTGGATAAAATAAATCACAAACACTTACCGTAAGTTTTTTTTTAAAGTAAAATAAATTTATTTTGTTGAATATCTTTTTTTTTTTTGGTTCATTTTGTTTTCCGATAGCTTTTTTTTTGGGGGGGGGGGGTAAGCAACAATAATAAACACTTCAATGTTTTTTTTTTTTTTTGTGTGTTTTTAACAAAACGTTATTAAACAGTAACAACAATGTTTTTTTGTTTGTTTGTTTTTTTTCAGTAATGTTTGTAGGGGGGGGGGAACAACAATTACTGTTTATCTTTAGTTCCGACTGGAAGATTTTCTACTGACTGTAGAGAGGCAAAGTCGGGAGCAAAGGGTTTTCAGAGGATGTGGAAAGAAGCTCCTTCCCAAACCGGGTAGCCTTCCGCGATTTGATTTATTATGGAGACAAAAGGGTTGTGTCCAAATTTTTGTCTCCACATAAATTCGCATAAATATGTTTCCAACAGCTCCCGGTTTTTTTTTTTTTTTTTTTTTTTTTATCGCTTAATTAAATAGCTCAAATGAAAGGCTGTGTATTTTTACTTTGAACAATAAAATAACTGAAATGAAACGCTATGTAATTTCAATGAAAATTATTCGTCTGCTGCGCGTTCGTTTGAAGCGCCCTGATTGGCTGATAGAGTATCGTACCGCTCGCCATGTTCCGGCGTTTTCCGACGGATGTCGATCAACGCTCGGCTAAGATCGTGAAATCGGTGGGTAAAATACTGCAGGAGTACCAACAATTTTATTTCGAATGAACATCATGCATTTGCTTACATAATTATGAACTTTTTTTTCCAGAAAATAAGCAGATTAATTTCAAGCCATGCATGACACTCTGATTATAAACATCAGTAATGCGTGCCATTTCTCTTCAAATCCGCACAATAATAACCCATTATTATTGAACGTTTCTCTGAAAGAACAAACTAATATTTCTCTCACCATAAATAACTGTTGTTCATTTCATCATGGGACCTCAGCGCTTCCGCTTCACACAACCTACTCGTGGTTCTCATAACATTTCTCATTATGAGTTTTGTAAAAGAAATAAGAAAAAAATCGTGGATCACTTCATTTGAAAACAAAAAATAACGTGTGAGTTTAAAAAATGTTATAACAAAGAAATGAACAGATTTTGAAAGGAAGAAAAGAAAAAAGAACAAAACCATTCTTCTTTTTTCCAGACAACACACACATCATTACAAACTAGCGACACTCGTTTAAGTAAAGTAGCGATTTATGCCAATAATCGCTCAAAAATCAAAAATTAAACAAAACACGCTTTCCCTATGAATCAGACTATGCCAGCCGCACACATCAGAGACACCGCCATTTATCGCATGTGTTGAATTTAATAACGCCCTCTTAGGTCAGCATCTCAAGAACAAGCTCATTACAAGCATCTTCAATTCATAAGCAATCCCAGTACATTTTTGTATAAGCATAAGAGAGCTTCTTACAAATAACTGCATTCTTACTCAATGCCAATACACACTTGTACTTTGACTCTTCAGACTCACTTGCAGTCAAATGGATCTGCAACAGATCGCAGTCAACCAGAGAAATGACATTCTGCTTTCACACAGTTCCTTGGTATACTCCAAACAGACATGAACATCCATAATTCACCTCGCAACAACAGCTCATTTTCCTTTGAAATTGTACGATTTATCTCATCAGGCAAATGCACAACATAAAAGTTGATGGCGTCATCTTTCTTTTGGATTGGCATCAACGAAGATGTACCGTTTGAATAGTTTCAGCTAAGCCACACTGTACAGTGTCGACGCCATTTTGCTACCTACACCCAATGAAATGTAGTATTTGTATTCTTTCTTCTTAGATCGACTTCTCATCTAGGAGTGGAGTCATGTAGCAACAAATTCCCAGCAGGAATATTTTCATAATGATCACCGTTTTCAATGGCCACGTGTATGAAGAAGGCATATGATGCGACCACAAAAATAAAGCATAAAACAAACGGAACTATGTTACGTTTCCTCGCATAGAAATACAATAAACAGGCTAGAACATTCGAGAACACCTGTATGTAAAGATTTTTTACAAAAAAATCAGTTTTTCTTTTGTTTTCCCAAGAACTGGATATGTCCAGAATAACTCCATCACTGGGAGACGTTAAAATCCACTGTACAGAATTTGCACACCATGTACATGAACCTTAAATCTCATCATGGAAAATTACCACATCGAACAAGAATTTAATTCTCTTTTTAAACAATTTTATTATGAGATGAACACACGCATTTGCTTACACGATTATGGACTGTTTTTCCCAGAAAATAAGCACATTAACCTCAAGCCATGCATGACATTAACTGATCATCGTAAACAAACAAATCAGCAATTGAAAACCTCGTTTCACTATATTAATTTATTTTTATTTCGGATTATTATTCTCATCTTTATTAGTTGTTGTTTTCATCTTTATCGGTTCTTGGGATTTTTTTTTTCACAACGTTTCGGTCAACTGACGAAGGCCGAAACGTCGTGAAAAAAAAATCCCAAGAACCGATAAAGATGAAAACAACAACTAATAAAGATGAGAATAATAGTCCGAAATAAAAATAAAGATGAGAATAATAGTCCGAAATAAAAAATAAATTAATATATGTAATGCTCATCTCAAAAAATGAATTCCAATTAAGGAATAATATATATATACTCGTTTTACTAATCCTGCATTCTGAACATTCCAGACAAGAAAACATGTTGGAACGATTTAAACTAATATTCCTAACATGTTGTTTATTTCATGTTATACAGTAATTTTGTGTTCTTTGTCAAGTGTCGTTATTTTGCCGATTCATTTTTATTTTTTATGTGAGGATGTTGACTGGTGAAGCCATTCTATTAATCTGCAATCTCGTTAAATTTACTTTTAATGGTGCCACAGATACACTCTTACTTTCGACTTCAATAAAATTGTGACACGTGCAACTACCATCCTAAAAATTGATAGATCCCGATTATAAATTGGTTATCCTACTGAACCACAGTCCTACAAACCCTATTATAGTAGCTGTTCGTTTTTAACAGTGGCTCTTCAACTTCGGATTTGGAGTTTATGGTGATGTCTATCATTATCACAGCACGATCAGCTTTTCTGAGAAGGCAATGCGCATTTGTTACACAATCCTTAGGAACTGTTGTCAGAAATAGGTTCAGAAGTGAGGCTTGCCATTCCCGACGATCTGGAAGACGGGTCTATGTCAAGGAATGAGATAAGGAAAAGTGATGATGCTACCGACTGTATCGTATCAGTGTAATTAAAGAAGCCAAGCCAATTACTGTGGTGGACATTAAAGTCACCAAATACATGTACTTGGGTGTTAATGTCTAGCGAGAGTGCTGCTGCATCTATGCTGTCAGAGACGTGATGCATAGGCACCTCCAAATTTCACCACACAATCAACCTTCCCCTATATGTAACCCGATGTAACTTTATTATAAATTAATATTATCAATATAACTTTTGTACCATTTAAAAGAATAAGAGCAAAATAATTTAAAAAAGAATATTTTTCATCGTCCAAAAATAATGAAATTGCGAAACAAAACTCGTGTTTACATAATTGACGCTTTAAAATCACGTTCCCATGTAGTAGAAATTCCTAACATGAAAACATACCCGTGTTTAATAAATCTAACAAAAATCAACTAATGGTCAAATTTTCATGAAATTTTCGATACTTATCCATTATAAAATGCAGTTTCCATAAAATATATGAGGGGAAATGTTTTTTTAGTGCGTGTTGCTGTTGCCCTCATTTATTTTTTCCAGATTTGAACAAAATATATTTAAATTGAAATTTCTATTTATTCATAATAAATAGAAATTTCGATCAATTTAAATATATTTTGTTCAAATCTGGAAAAAAATAAATGGGGGCAACACGCATAACATTTTCAAAATCACAAACACCTGCTTAACACATCTGCACACCTCACAAGTACAGACAAATCTGTTTAAAGAAACTAAAATCGATTTTTCAAAGTGTCCATTCTAAGAACATTGTTATCCTTTATTATCTGTTCCAGTTATTATAATAATAAAACAGTTATTATAATAATAAAACAGTTATTATAGTAATAAAACAGTGATTATAATAATAAAACAGTTATTATAATAATAAAACAGTGATTATAATAATAAAACAGTTATTATAATAATAAAACAGTGATTATAATAATAAAACAGTTATTATAGTACCTATTTACTATGCCTCCCCACTGGACAGAGTTAGACACCAGGGTCATTTTTTAACGTGGAGAAAGGTACAAAAATAAAAATTGTCTCAGTCGTGAAGGATTTCTCCTCCACCGAAAGAGAACAAGAAATAGAAGTGCAGCATCTGAAGAACAGATACTACACTTTGATCTTGTCCCGAAGGACAATACTTATAGTAATAAAACTGTTATTATAATAATAAAACAGTTATTATAGTAATAAAACAGTTATTATAGTAATAAAACAGTTAATATAATAATAAAACAGTTATTATAGTAATAAAACAGTTATAATAATAAAACAGTTATTATAATAAAACAGTTATTATAGTAATAAAACAGTTATTATAGTAATAAAACAGTTATTATAATAAAACAGTTGTTATAATAATAAAACAGTTATTATAATAAAACAGTTATTATAGTAATAAAACAGATGCAAATGAAATTTTTATCACAAAATTAAATCTGTCATTCTTTTTTATTGTTTTCTCGGTTGCCAAGATTGTTGGATCGTGGGAGAATTGTTGATTGCCATAATTTATTGCACTGTTATAAATTTTTCTCTCTTGAACTGTGTACAAATGAGATCACTGAATGGTTCAAAGCGAAAATTGAGCACATGTTTCCACACAGAAGTTATATACCAAATCCCACTCTCCCTAATAGTTCAAATAAGTAAAAAAATATTTATTTATTAAAAGTTTAAATACACCTATTGAACAAAAACTTACCTTTAAATCGTAATTAAAAAATTAATATAAATGTAATATTATTATATATTTTTAAGAGCGTTTCCTTAATATATAGTATTATCAGTTGAATTGCCAAGAAAAAGAAACTTCTTAAAAAATTAATTAATTAATGATTAAAATTCTATTCTTTCAAAATGTTCCGTTACAACATAGATTTTTAATTAATGGTATTTAATTTTTTTAAATACTAAGTTTTAATATAAACATGGCTCTTGCCAACTATTTTATCGCTAAATTTAAATCGATTGAAAAATATCATTGCTAAAAAAATAAACATTTTGTAGACCACTACGATATAGAGTTTGTCTCTTTTTACCAAACAAACGTATGGAGACCGGTAATTAACCAAATGAACAGTCGTACATATTTAGTAAAACTGTATTTCATATTTAATATATAAATGTTTATAATATTATTAGTCATTAAACTGCTGTATTTACAGCAGTTTAAACCTAACAAAATCATGACAAAGATTAATTATTAATTGCAGTTTGAAGAAGATAAACAGAGGTTTTTAAAAATCATTAAGTCGCGTCTGCTTTTTCCATACTTAAGACAAGTCTGACGTCACGGGATTATGTGCCCTGCTTTTTCATAATCGTTGCCTGTGAATGTCGTTTTCTTCATTTATCTTAAGTAAAGGTCATTGATTACCCGACAAGGGTATTGAGATCATATGTCAAGGTTTGACCATCTTCCTTCGAAGAGTGTCAAATGGTATTAGTTATTTGTTCATGAAAATACACACACACACACACACACACACACACACACACACACACACACATATATATATACTTCGAAGCAGGCCTATTTTTGTATATATATATATATATATATATATATATATATATATATATATATATATATATATATACACACACAAAAACAAAAAAAATAGGTCTGCTTCGAAGTAGGAAGCAAATGCCATATGTGTTGTGAAGATCAAATGATCTTTTTCCGTCCTTGTCAAAGGGAATGCTAACCGTCTCTCCTTTTTTGCAACATAAACATGTCAGCCATTTTTTTGTTTCTAAAAATATGAATAATTCATTTTCCTCGTTAAATAATTCAAATTTAGCGATAAATAATAATAATAATAATAATAATAATAATAATAATAATAATAATAATAATAATAATAATAATAATAATTTTAATCGAAATATTCCCTAAAAAGATTAATCGAATTGTTTAATTAAAATTTCTTCCTCTTCAATTTTCTGCGAGCCGATTTTTCTGGTCGCCATCATTGAAACTCATCATTTTTAATTAAACTGTTTCTTGCTGGAAAGGAATAAATCAGTTGAAATTCAACTGTTAAACAAGAGGTAGGACTTGAATTCAATTGTTTATCTAAGATTCTTTTTTACTACAAGGGCGCAACTGAACCATCATGTTTTCATTTGTTTTAGATAAGTTAGAAACAAAGAATTTAACAACGTTAAATGGTCTTTTTTCAATTTTTATTTTTATTTACTTTTTGCTAAAATAAAATATTTTAGAGATTTATTTTATATAACAAATGGGATTCAGAATTCTAGAATTATTTGTTTCTAATGCAAGTTGAATTATTTGGAGGACAAGCGACGAAACTTTCAGTCACCTGCAAAAGTTTCTCTGGTGCTGGCGAATTAAAGTTTTTTTTTTTTTAAGAATATTTTTTTTTATTGTGCAAGTTTAAAAATTGAAAAATATTTAACTCGTGAAATTCAATTGATTTCATTACGTAAAAAAAAATGTTTTTAAAAAATAAAAATAATATTTCTATTACTTTTTATACAACTTTAATCGTTTAAAAAATGAAAAAAAAAATTAAGAATAAAGACTTTTATGTAAACTTTTAAAATATATATTTTATTAAAACCATTCTAAAAAAAAAAACTTAAAGTAAAGAGTGAAAATATATATAGGCTTTCGTTTAGATTAGCACTTCTTCGTTTGTACCATTCGGTGGAAGTGACGTGAGGTAAGGTTTAAGGTACCGATGACTAACACTGTATATAATGTAGCTATTTTAAACAAATCTAAAAGTAGAAGTTTTATTCAAACTGTCTTTATTTGAACTTTTATAACCAAATGATAACTTTTATAATAAAAATGTGTTTATGTCCTTTTTTTTTTAAAATCAAACATCAAGCGTTAATTTTTTCAACATCACATATAGACAAATTTGCCGTTTAGTTGTGCAAATACTCTCAACCCCTGTAATCATTAAAAGGGACCCTTTACGTTCGACACTGGTATCACTTAATGTGAACAGAAGTTTGTTTATGGGTATATTAGAAATATTTCAAAAACTTTAAGTGGACAAAATTTAATCATGCTATTATTTCACATGTAATGAGGTGATTAAAATTTGATTTAAATTAACCACGTTGTTTAACAAATATAAAAAAAAAAGAAATAATGCAAGATAAAGTTTCAAATGATTTTTTAAATGTGTTTTATTTTATAATTTATACTTCAAAACATTGAATAATACAAAATAAAATTGTGGGATCTTTTGTGTTTTTGGTACCGTGCTGAAATAATAATGTTGTTATTCTGAAAGCCATTGTTAACATAAGAGTGTTTTGCACAGAAGTGCTTCCACCTTACAATTGAATAAAAAAAAAACATATTGTGAAACTTGAATTTAACCTAAAAAAATATTTAAAGATAGTGCTGTAGGTGTGTCAGAAACTGACCTTACGAATGCGTGAAAAAATATTGAATAATTAGACCCCTTGTCTTTCCAAGCTTATAACTAATGAAAAAATGTAATTCAAACTCTAATGTTTTTTTTTTTTTCAATTAAAGGAGCAAGGACTTAGTGTTTAAAAAAAAAGTTTTAAGCTTCGGACTTTACAGGTAAATTTCTAAAAGAAGACACTTCTTTTTTTTTTTGCTTTAACTTTGAATATATTATTTATTGATCTTTTATCTTCAATTTGTGATATATAAAACTTTGGTGAGTAAATTAATTATTTACTTTTTAATAGACATTTCAAAATGGGGGGGGGCGTGAATTTAATAAAAAAAAACGTTTGCCTAAAATATTATATTCGGTTTATTGGAAAAAGCATAAAATTTCACATTGACCCTGAAAATATCGTAAAAATTGAATCAATATTTTCTATTGATTCAATTTTTACGATATTTTGTGATAGATTTTTGAAGTTTAAAAATTGAAAAATATTTAACTCGTGAAATTCAATTCATTTCATTACTTAAAAAAATGTTTTTTAAAAAATAAAAAATAATATTTTTATTACTTTTTATACAACTTTAATAGTTTATTTTGGAAGTATAATCCATAAAGAAAATAAAAAACACCCTTTTAAAGGAGAAATTATGAGTTTTTTATATTTTATTCGCAGTTTAATGTTAGGGGTGTCAAAAATTCCCCCCAAATTTTGATACACCTAATAGTGCGGTATCAAAAATGCATAAGCACTAAAGCTTGGTTTAATTAAATCTGCCTATTAAACTTTAAACGATTTAATCACGTTATTATTGAAAATGTAATCATGCAATTATATTTTAATTTAAACTATACACATTGTTTAACAACTAAAAAAAGAAAGAATGCAAGATGTAGTTTTTAACTTTTGGGTACTTATGTATTTTTTTTTGTTCTGTGCTGAAATAATGTTTTTATTTTGAAAGCCATTCTTTATATGAAGAGGATGTTTTGTGATTATTTTGAGCTTCAGCCTTACAAGTTAATAAAAAAAGATATTATGAAACTTGAATTTAACCTGGAAAAACTATTTAAAAATACCAAAAAATACAAAAAAGTAACAAAAATGCATAAGTAGTAAATTTTGGTTTAATTTTACAATAGATATTATTCTTAGATGCCTATGTTGGCATCATATGCATCCAAGAATTATATCTACTGTAAAATTTGGTGCTTATGCATTTTTGGTACCGTGCTATTTTTAAATAGTTTTTCAGGTTAAATTCAAGTTTCACAATGTTTTTTAGTATTATTTTTATTTTTATTATATTTCACAATATTTTTTAGTATTATATTTATTTTTATCATTATTATTTCACAATATTTTTTAGTATTATATTTATTTTTATCATTATTATTTCAGCACCAAAAATACATAAGTACCCCAAATTTTACTTTCTATTGTTTAATGTTTTTAATTATAAAATATAAATTTAAAACTTCATCGTGCATCATTTCTTTTTTATTTGTTAAACAATGTGGTTAATTTAAATTGAATTTTAATCACATGTGAAATAATAGCGTGATTACATTTAAAGTTTGTGAAATATTTCTAATATACCTATAAACAACATCGCCCACAATCTTTTCGACATCACTTCAGGTTTATTGCCATCCACAAAATGAGGGAAATATTTGACTATATTCTCCTCTACTAATTTTGATACCAGTCTAACTTGCTTTGTTAAGCTAAATTTCTCGCGGTTCACTTCTTGCTGACCCAATTCTTGTTTCGCGCGAATTCAATTTTGGCCTGAATCCTGATTTGCTCGAGCTCTATCTGTTCAGCTGTCAAGCTCGCTGCTTCCCCTGGTAATTCATCAAGAATTACTGCCTTGAATATCTGCTCATCGCTCACTATATTGCTCATGTTAGTGCTCCCTTTCTCATCGATTTCCTAACATTCAGTTCCAATCATTCGCTGATCATTAGCACTTTGCTTTTCCTCATCGATTCCATCTTCATCAAGGAAAGTTCACTTAAAACGTCTGCTACTCCTTCCATTTCTCCTGTCTCGGCCTTTAAACATAATTGTTCAGTCCAGTATCTCAGTGTTTAGAAGCTCCAGCCAACAGAAGTCCTAACCCATCGGGAATGCAAGCTCTTTTTTTTAAATTAAAATTTGCTTACAAGCCTCTGTATTATGGTATTATCTCAGATGATGAGCCTATGTTTCATCCGCAATCTAGATTTCGTACACAGAATCAACTTTGGCCCTAGCAGTCAGACTTAGGGCTGGCTACTCCACATAAAAGTTTCACTTTACAGAAATGGTCATGCATCTCTGATTCCATTCTTTCTGTAATGTCTCATGAGGGACCCTGTGCCCCTTGGGGCAGGAAATTGCCCCCTCCCCTCCATTATTATAGCTTCATGTGCAATCACCGAGATTAATCTCATTTTTCCAAAGAAAACGTGTCCTTTCACGCCAATGTGAATTGAGCAAAAACCAGTAAATCTGTCTTTGTTTCTTTCCTGTTTTTTGTTTTTCTGCCACATGGATGAAGCCACTTCTCCCTGGACTTCAAGTTTGCATCATATCTAAAAATAGAATATCTGACCATCTGGTAAATTTTGTGTCGTCTACAGGATCCCTAGTTTTTCATCACATCGTTGCTGCAAACCTTTTAATTTTAAATATTTTTCTATCTTCATATATATATATATATATATATATATATATATATATATATATATATATATGATTTCTCACTTGAAAAAAATTAAAACTTTGGGGGCCGGTTCAAATTAGACTTAACATGGCTGATTTCTTGGTTCTTTGACATTTTCAGAGTAGAAACACTAGATATAATGGCAATATCTTTGTGTTTTTTTAGAATTTCTCTGCTTCAGTTTTATTCCATAACTTTCTTTGTTACTTTTGGCACTAGTGTTGCTGCATGACGCTACATAGTGAAATTATGGACATTGGTGTCCTTATAGCAGCAACATAACAGGTTTTTCTCAAATTCCATAAAGTTAAAACTTGGTGGTTTTATTTCTGTTGATAATACCATCAATGTAGATCTATAAAAATTTAATTTTCGTATCTGAGCTGGAATAACATTCATAATTACTGACCATTTTCTTTATCAAACGGACTAGTCAGATGAATACAGATAGCAGCACATAAACAACAAAATTTGTTGACAACAACGACCATAGCCAAATTATGGATACACACACACACACACACACACACACACACACACACACACACGCACACACACACACACACATATACAGTGGCACCAAAAAGAAAGTCTGCACTTGTCATTTTTCCAAAACTGCAACTTTAAGCTAAATTGAATGTAACTTGTTTAAACAACCTCATTTGGTTCGCCTTTTATTAGTCTATAATTTTACCTTTTCATATATGACTTAATTGAAATATACTAGTGTTCATGTTAATTTAAAAAATTAACTTAAAATCAAGAAGGCAAAAAATAACTCCATAGCAACAAATGAGCTTAAAACCAGTTTAAAATATCCAGCTTTTAGGCATCAAAGTATCTCTAATCGTAATTATAATTGTTCCAACATAATATTAAGTCCATATGCCTCGACTTTCTCTTATTGATCGTCAGGAGTTTATTAATCTCCACTATTCTGGTTTATCCAATCGAGAAATCGATTGCAAATTGAAATATGATGAGAAAACAGTAGAAATGACTGTGCAAAACACTGACAGTGTTCATTATGCCCCTAAATCTTGTCGTCCTAGAGTTACTTCTTAGAGGGAAGCCAATGCTATCAAGATCTGCAGCCTCAGAAACAAATTTGAAACAGCTGTCCAAATATATCAACAGTGCAATCTTATTAAAAAGTGCTCTCTTTCTACAATTAAGGATTGAAGGAATTTAATTTGCAAGACACAAGCCAATGATTTCTGTAAAGAACAGAAAGCTCTATCTGAACTTTGTCAGATCCAATGAAGGTCATGATTCTTCATATGGATCGAAAGTGAGTTATAGCAAAAAAAGCATATTCAGTAGGCTATGCAGTGATTGTAGGTAGCACGTCTATCAAAGGAAGGATGAATAATTTAATCCTAGGTGCACAGTTTTAACATTGTAAGGTGGTGGAGGTTTAGTTTTGGTGTGGGGCTTTATTAGTGCCAATAGTCCAGGGTCTATATTTCGCTTGCAAGGTCGAATTAATTCAACCAAGAACATTAATATATTGACTGAGCATTTTCTACTCTACTTGGGCTGGAATTTGGATAATAATCCCATCTTCATACAGGATAATGCTCCTATTCACACAGCTGACAAGTCAAGAAGTTCATTGAAGAACATGATATTCCATGTTTGGATTGGCCTGCACCTCAATCCTATCGAAAACGTATTGCAGTTACATTCAGTTTAGCTTAAATTTGTAGTTTTTGAAAAAATAACTAGCGTGAATTTTCTTTTTGGGACCACTATATATATTGTTACATTTTTAGTAAAAAAAAATGTAATTAATTATTTTTTTATATGTTGTTTGAAATCGAGAGTGAATAGGAGTTTATTTGTTTTTTTTATTTTCATCAATTTTGTTGTCGTCTGCACTCAGTCAAAAATAATCACAATGAGAGAGGATGTGAAGAGATATATAGAGAGTGGACAAAAGAAGAAAAGAAAGAGAATAGCTAATGCGCGCTGACAGTAGAGGAGAAAGAAAGAAAAAAGAAAGAAACCAGCTAGCGAACGCTAGCAAGCTGTATAGAGAGGGGGGAGGTGAAAATATATATAGAGAGAGAGGGGGCGTTTTAACCTGTGCGCTTATGAAAGACAAAAAAACAGTCTGCCCCTCGCTACCGAGCGAAGCAGTTGTCAACAGCGACACTGTGAACAGGTGTAATATTAGCAGTAATATAGTACTGTGGTTAATAAAGCTGATTACAGTGCGCTTAATAAACATTAGAAAGGAGCCCACCTGATGTATTTGGAATGAGTTTTTGCAGAAGGAAGCTGGATGAGACGGAAAAGAATTCAATAAATATTGAAAAGGCGTCTACTTAAGATATTTTGGAGCCAGTTATTCGGAAGGAAATCGGATAAGAAGAAAGAAGTAAAAACACTAAGACAGCGAGTGAAACAAAATCTCTCTCTCTCTCTCTCTCTCTCTCTCTCTCTCTCACTCTTGTTTTGAACTGAGCAGACGACAATGACCAGTACGAAAATGTCGTATTTAGGTCTAGCATATATTAAACTTGACACATTCGCTCTCTCGATAAAGACAATTTTTTTTTTTTCACGCATTACATTTTAAACTACCAAAACTATTGCCTTTTTTTTTATAATATTTTTTTGTGTTGTTATAAATAAACTCTCATTCATAATTCCCATCAGCCTTTTGTTTGTTATTTCGGTTGTGTTTTTGTTTTTCTGTCTTGTGTTTTACCGTTGTCTCTGAAGAATTTGTATAATCCCTTCCCATATTTATTTTTTTTAATGCCGGGAAAAATAATTTTTTTTTATTATTGTTGCGATCCTATCTCTACAGTCCTCAGTGGAGATGGCCGAGTTGTAACTATATATATATATATATATATATATATATATATATATATATATATATATGCGTGTGTGTATATCCATAATTTGTTTCTGGTTTGTTGATGTTATGATTTGCTTGCTTACCAATTTTATTGTTGAATTGCTGCATCTGTATTCACCTCACTGCTTTGTTTAATAAAGAAAATGGTCAGTAACTTTTCATTTAAAATAACAATTTAAACTTTATTCAGTAGTTTTATCTACAATGAATATGGTCCAAAAAGTGAACGCCTTCTCATAAAAATTATAGCATACGTTATTTGTGAATGCTTATTCAGATATGATATTTAGATTTAAACAATAATAAAGTTGTGAACTTTTTCATAAGAATCCATTTTTAATCGTCCATATTTCTAATTCTGTCTTATCAGGAAAGTGTGCCTTCAACTGCTCAACAGCTTGAATGAGTCTGCAAAAAGAATCATTTCTTGAAACATGTCATTAAACTATTTTTTTTTTGAATTTTCAGAATCTTCAACAAAAAAAAAATGCATTTTATTCCCTGACTTGAAATATGGAAATTAACAACACACAAACGCATACCAGAGAAAAACCATATTCTTGTGAAGTGTGTGGCTCTTCTTTTACTCATAAATCTTCTGTGGTGAGGCACATTCAAACGCATACTGGAGAGAAACCATACCACTGTGAAGTATGTGGCTCTTCTTTTACAGATAAAACTTCTAAGACAAGACATATGCGAACACATACTGGAGAGAAACCATATTCTTGTGAAGTATGTGGCTCTTCTTTTTCTCGCAAATCTATTATGTTGACACACATGCAAACACATACAAGAGAGAATCCATACTTTTGTAAATTATGCGGTTCTGTCTTTAATGACAACCATCAGATGTTGTCGCACATGCAATCACACACTAAAGAGAAACAGACTTCTTGTGAAATATGTGGCCTTACTTATACACACAAATCCTCTATAGAGAGACACATGCGAACACATACTGGAGAGAAACCCTATTCATGTGGAGTATGTGGCTTTTCTTTTGCAGATAAATCAACTATGGTGAGACACGTGAGAACTCATACTGGTGAAAAACCTTATTTTTGTGAAGTATGCGATGCTTCATTTTCAACTAAATTCAATTTATCGACCCACATACGAACACATACTGGAGAGAAACCATATTCTTGTGATGTATGTAGTTCTGCTTTTTCTTTCAAACATCATCTGTCAAGTCACATGCGTACACATACTGGAGAAAAGCCATTTTCTTGTGAAGTATGCGGAACTACCTTTTCACACAAGCACCATATGTTGACACACCTACGAACACATACGGGAGAGAAACCATATTCTTGTGAAATATGTGGCTCTTCTTTTATACAGAAATTCCATATGATGAGACACATGCGAATGCAGCATGTGGATAGTCACAAAGCCGAAGAACCTGGCTTTATAAATCATATATCAAGACAAAAACGAAGGGAAGTTGTTTATTCTAAAAAGTAGCCATTGCTACAACTACTCAAGCTTTGAAAAGTGAAGTGGGAATTTGAAATGAATTCTAACTTAAAAATCGGCACTTTATTTGAAAAGAAAAACACTAAATCATGAAGTAAATTGATTATGAATTCGATGGAGACAGGAGTGAATGTTGATTCTTGTATGAACATTATGTTAAAAAACAAAAGAGTGGCAGAAAATGGAATTACCAAATAAGTCTTTTATTTTCAGCCACAAAAAAAAACGAACACATGACAAAAAAACAAAAAAGCTATAATTTGATTAAGTATTTCAATCATATTTCAGATTCGGTTCCAGATTATCTAACGCAATCGCTTTTACTTAAACCGAAGCCCTTTAAAAGCATAATGACTACTTACAAATTTCAGTGAGATATTTTTGGAAAAAGTTTACTAACCAGAAAAAGTAGACTCATATTTTTTAGGAATGTGCCAAAATGAATAAAGGGAAGAAAATACAATCACAAAATCATGGAGAGCCCTAACCCAGCAAAACGAATATTAGCTTCTCAGCTTACAACAGGAGGTTAGTTCAGTAGGTCTTAACATAAAAAATACAAGACAATAAACAAAAATATAAACTCATTGAAAAATCATAATATAAGCAATACATGAACAAACTGCAATTTATTCAAAACCACCTTAACACTTATCCATACCAGCCTAATCTACTTCACAATCTTTATTCAAAAATATTCATACATACTCATCATCAGCAAATTCTCAAAAAACACTCCAACTCAGTTGACACTAAACTCTCTGGAATCATCACCAGGAAAAACTATTCATTGGCACTATTGTTACCTGGGCTGCCATAACAACAATACACCTTCAAGTACATAATATACACAGCATACTTTACCTTACATCTCAATTCAAAAACAATTTTATCAACAAACTATCCAAACTCATCGAAGGCACTGAGCTTTCAGTTCAGTGGAGTTATTAGAATAGATGTCACAGTTTTGATAGCAAAACATTTTTAATCTTCACCATCATGATAATGAATAATAATAGGTAGAGGAAGGCCTTAGTAATAGCATCAGTACACACATAATAAAACTAATTCATGCCAGCATTAGTAAATAAGGTATATGCTTTCATCACCAAACTCTACAAAACACCTTAACTAACCCCAGAAAACTCACCAATATCATACACAGTGTCAACAATCCCTAAAGAATTTTTACCAACTTCTTAAATTGAATAAAAGAATCAAATAAAAGACTTAATTAAGAAATATATGAGATAAAAAGATGTAATTAAGAAATATATTACATAAAAAGACATACTTAAGAAATATATCAAATAAAAAAGACGTAATTCAGAAATATATAAGATAAAAAAGACGTAATTCAGAAATATATAAAATAAAAAGACGTAATTAAGAAATATATAACATAAAAAGATGTAATTAAGAAATATATAAGATAAAAAAGACATAATAAAGAAATATATGAGATAAAAAAGACGTAATAAAGAAATATATAAAATAAAAAGATGTAATTAACAAATATATACAAAAGATGTAATTAAGAAATATATAACAAAAAGACTTAATTAAGAAATATATAAAATAAAAAATGTCATTAACAAATATATAATATAAAAAGATGTAACTAAGAAATATACACCATAAAAAACGTAATTAAGAAATATATAAAATAAAAAATGTCATTAACAAATATATAATATAAAAAGATGTAATTAAGAAATATATACAAAAGATGTAATTAAGAAATATATAACATAAAAAGATGTAATTAAGAAATATATAAAATAAAAAGATGTAATTAAGAAATATATAATATAAAAATATGTAATTAAGAAATATATAATATAAAAAGATGTAATTAAGAAATATATAATATAAAAAGACGTAATTAAGAAATATATGAAATAAAAAGATGTAATACGGAAATATATAAAGTAAAAGATGTAATTAAGAAATATATAACATAAAAAGATGTAATCAAGAAATATATAATATAAAAAGACGTAATTATGAAATATATGAAATAAAAAGATGTAATTAAGAAATATATAAAGTAAAAAAGATGTAATTAAGAAATATATAATATAAAAATATGTAATTAAGAAATATATGATATAAAAAGATGTAATTAAGAAATATATAATATAAAAAGACGTAATTAAGAAACATATAAAATAAAAAGATGTAATCAAGAAATATATAAAGCAAAAAGATGTAATTAAGAAATATATAATATAAAAAGACGTAATTAAGAAATATATAAAGTAAAAAGATGTAATTAAGAAATATATAACATAAAAAGATGTAATTAAGAAATATATAATATAAAAAGACGTAATTAAGAAATATACACCATAAAAAACGTAATTAAGAAATATATAAAAAAAAAAATGTCATTAACAAATATATAATATAAAAAATGTAATTAACAAATATATACAAAAGATGTAATTAAGAAATATATAACATAAAAAGATGTAATTAAGAAATATATAAAATAAAAAGATGTAATTAAGAAATATATAATATAAAAAGATGTAATTAAGAAATATATAATATAAAAAGATGTAATTAAGAAATATATAATATAAAAAGATGTAATTAAGAAATATATGAAATAAAAAGATGTAATACGGAAATATATAAAGTAAAAAGATGTAATTAAGAAATATATAACATAAAAGACGTAATTAAGAAATATATGAAATAAAAAGATGTAATTAAGAAATATATAAAGTAAAAAAGATGTAATTAAGAAATATATAATATAAAAAGATGTAATTAAGAAATATATAACATAAAAATATGTAATTAAAAAATATATAAAATAAAAAGATGTAATTAAGAAATATATAAAAAGATGTAATTAAGAAATATATGAAATAAAAAGATGTAATAAGGAAATATATAAATTAAAAAGATGTAATTAAGAAATATATAGTATAAAAAGATGTAATTAAGAAATATATGAAATAAAAATATGTAATTAAGAAATATATAAAGTAACAAGATGTAATTAAGAAATATATAAAGTAAAAAGATGTAATTAAGAAATATGTAATGTAAAAAGATGTAATTAAGAAATATATAATATAAAAAGATGTAATTAACAAATATATTAAATAAAAAGATGTAATTAAGAAATATATAATATAAAAAGATGTAATTAAGAAATATATGAAATAAAAAGATCTAATTATGAAATATATAAAGTAAAAAGATGTAATTAAGAAATATATAACATAAAAAGATGTAATTAAGAAATATATAAAGTAAAAAGATGTAATTAAGAAATATATAAAGTAAAAAGACGTAATTAAGAAATATATAAAATAAAAAGATGTAATTAAGAAATATATGAAATAAAAAATGTCATTAACAAATATATAATATAAAAAGATGTAATTAACAAATATACACAAAAGATGTAATTAAGAAATATATAACATAAAAAGATGTAATTAAGAAATATATAATATAAAAATATGTAATTAAGAAATATATGATATAAAAAGATGTAATTAAGAAATATATAATATAAAAAGACGTAATTAAGAAATATATACAATAAAAAGATGTAATTAAGAAATATATCAAGCAAAAAGATGTAATTAAGAAATATATAATATAAAAAGACGTAATTAAGAAATATATAAAGTAAAAAGATGTAATTAAGAAATATATAACATAAAAAGATGTAATATATATATTTCTTAATTACATTAATTAAGAAATATATATTTCTTAATTAATTAAGAAATATATATATTTCTTAATTACATCTTTTTATGTTATATATCTCTTAATTACATCTTTTTACTTTATATATTTCTTAATTACGTCTTTTTATATTATATATTTCTTAATTACATCTTTTTGCTTTATATATTTCTTGATTACATCTTTTTATTTTATATATTTCTAAATTACATCTTTTATATATTTCTTAATTACATCTTTTTATATCATATATTTCTTAATTACATATTTTTATATTATATATTTCTTAATTACATCTTTTTATTTTATATATTTCTTAATTACATCTTTTGTATATATTTGTTAATTACATCTTTTTATATTATATATTTGTTAATGACATTTTTTATTTTATATATTTCTTAATTACATCTTTTTATGTTATATATTTCTTAATTACGTCTTTTTATGTTATATATTTTTTATGTTATATATATATAACATAAAAAATGTAAAATAAAAGACGTAATTAAGAAATATATGAAGTAAAAAGATGTTATTAAGAAATATATAAAGTAAAAAGATGTAATTAAGAAATATATAATGTAAAAAGATGTAATTAAGAAATATATAATATAAAAAGATGTAATTAAGAAATATATAAAATAAAAAGATGTAATTAAGAAATATGTAATATAAAAAGATGTAATTAAGAAATATATGAAATAAAAAGATGTAATTATGAAATATATAAAGTAAAAAGATGTAATTAAGAAATATAACATAAAAAGATGTAATTAAGAAATATATAACATAAAAAGACGTAATTAAGAAATATATAAAATAAAAAGATGTAATTAAGAAATATATAATATAAAAAGATGTAATTAAGAAATATATTATATAAAAATGTAATTAAGAAATATATAACATAAAAAGATGTAATTAAGAAATATATCAAATAAAAAGATGTAATTAAGAAATATATAAGATAAAAAGACGTAATTAAGAAATATATAAAATAAAAAGATGTAATTAACAAATATATACAAAAGATGTAATTAAGAAATATATAACAAAAAGACTTAATTAAGAAATATATAAAATAAAAAATGTCATTAACAAATATATAATATAAAAAGATGTAATTAAGAAATATATAACATAAAAAGATGTAATTAAGAAATATACACCATAAAAAAACGTAATTAATAATTAATTAATAATTAAGAAATATATACAAAAGATGTAATTAAGAAATATATAACATAAAAAGATGTAATTAAGAAATATATAAAATAAAAAGATGTAATACAGAAATATATAATATAAAAATATGTAATTAAGAAATATATAATATAAAAAGATGTAATTAAGAAATATATAAATTAAAAAGATGTAATTAAGAAATATATAATATAAAAAGATGTAATTAAGAAATATATGAAATAAAAATATGTAATTAAGAAATATATAAAGTAAAAAGATGTAATTAAGAAATATATAAAGTAAAAAGATGTAATTAAGAAATATATGAAATAAAAAATGTCATTAACAAATATATAATATAAAAAGATGTAATTAACAAATATACACAAAAGATGTAATTAACAAATATACACAAAAGATGTAATTAAGAAATATATAACATAAAAAGATGTAATTAAGAAATATATAATATAAAAATATGTAATTAAGAAATATATGATACAAAAAGATGTAATCAGGAAATATATAATATAAAAAGACGTAATTAAGAAACATATAAAATAAAAAGATGTAATCAAGAAATATATAAAGCAAAAAGATGTAATTAAGAAATATATAATATAAAAAGACGTAATTAAGAAATATATAAAGTAAAAAGATGTAATTAAGAAATATATGACATAAAAAGATGTAATTAAGAAATATATAATATAAAAAGACGTAATTAAGAAATATACACCATAAAAAAACGTAATTAAGAAATATATAAAATAAAAAATGTCATTAACAAATATATAATATAAAAAATGTAATTAACAAATATATACAAAAGATATAATTAAGAAATATATAACATAAAAAGATGTAATTAAGAAATATATAAAATAAAAAGATGTAATTAAGAAATATATAATATAAAAAGATGTAATTAAGAAATATATGAAATAAAAAGATGTAATACGGAAATATATAAAGTAAAAAGATGTAATTAAGAAATATATAACATAAAAGACGTAATTAAGAAATATATGAAATAAAAAGATGTAATTAAGAAATATATAAAGTAAAAAAGATGTAATTAAGAAATATATAATATAAAAAGATGTAATTAAGAAATATATAACATAAAAAGATGTAATTAAAAAATATATAAAATAAAAAGATGTAATTAAGAAATATATAAAAAGATGTAATTGAGAAATATATGAAATAAAAAGATGTAATTAAGAAATATATAAATTAAAAAGATGTAATTAAGAAATATATAAATTAAAAAGATGTAATTAAGAAATATATAGTATAAAAAGATGTAATTAAGAAATATATGAAATAAAAATATGTAATTAAGAAATATATAAAGTTAAAAAATGTAATTAAGAAATATATAAAGTAAAAAGATGTAATTAAGAAATATGTAATGTAAAAAGATGTAATTAAGAAATATATAATATAAAAAGATGTAATAAAGAAATATATTAAATAAAAAGATGTAATTAAGAAATATGTAATATAAAAAGATGTAATTAAGAAATATATGAAATAAAAAGATCTAATTATGAAATATATAAAGTAAAAAGATGTAATTAAGAAATATATAACATAAAAAGATGTAATTAAGAAATATATAAAGTAAAAAGATGTAATTAAGAAATATATAACATAAAAAGACGTAATTAAGAAATATATAAAATAAAAAGATGTAATTAAGAAATATATGAAATAAAAAATGTCATTAACAAATATATAATATAAAAAGATGTAATTAACAAATATACACAAAAGATGTAATTAAGAAATATATAACATAAAAAGATGTAATTGAGAAATATATAATATAAAAATATGTAATTAAGAAATATATGATATAAAAAGATGTAATTAAGAAATATATAATATAAAAAGACGTAATTAAGAAATATATACAATAAAAAGATGTAATTAAGAAATATATCAAGCAAAAAGATGTAATTAAGAAATATATAATATTAAAAGACGTAATTAAGAAATATATAAAGTAAAAAGATGTAATTAAGAAATATATAACATAAAAAGATGTAATATATATATTTCTTAATTACATTAATTAAGAAATATATATTTCTTAATTAATTAAGAAATATATATATTTCTTAATTACATCTTTTTATGTTATATATTTCTTAATTACATCTTTTTACTTTATATATTTCTTAATTACGTCTTTTTATATTATATATTTCTTAATTACATCTTTTGCTTTATATATTTCTTGATTACATCTTTTTATTTTATATATTTCTTAATTACGTCTTTTTATATCATATATTTCTTAATTACATATTTTTATATTATATATTTCTTAATTACATCTTTTTATTTTATATATTTCTTAATTACATCTTTTTATGTTATATATTTCTTAATTACATCTTTTGTATATATTTGTTAATTACATCTTTTTATATTATATATTTGTTAATGACATTTTTTATTTTATATATTTCTTAATTACATCTTTTTATGTTATATATTTCTTAATTACGTCTTTTTATGTTATATATTTTTTATGTTATATATAAAAAGACGTAATTAAGAAATATATGAAGTAAAAAGATGTTATTAAGAAATATATAAAGTAAAAAGATGTAATTAAGAAATATATAATGTAAAAAGATGTAATTTAGAAATATATAATATAAAAAGATGTAATTAAGAAATATATTAAATAAAAAGATGTAATTAAGAAATATGTAATATAAAAAGATGTAATTAAGAAATATATGAAATAAAAAGATGTAATTATGAAATATATAAAGTAAAAAGATGTAATTAAGAAATATATAACATAAAAAGATGTAATTACGAAATATATAACATAAAAAGACGTAATTAAGAAATATATAAAATAAAAAGATGTAATTAAGAAATATATAATATAAAAAGATGTAATTAAGAAATATATTATATAAAAATGTAATTAAGAAATATATAACACAAAAAGATGTAATTAAGAAATATATCAAATAAAAAGATGTAATTAAGAAATATATAAGATAAAAAGACGTAATTAAGAAATATATAAAATAAAAAGATGTAATTAACAAATATATACAAAAGATGTAATTAAGAAATATATAACAAAAAGACTTAATTAAGAAATATATAAAATAAAAAATGTCATTAACAAATATATAATATAAAAAGATGTAATTAAGAAATATATAACATAAAAAGATGTAATTAAGAAATATATAATATAAAAAGACGTAATTAAGAAATATACACCATAAAAAAACGTTATTAAGAAATATATAAAATAAAAAATGACATTAACAAATATATAATATAAAAAGATGTAATTAAGAAATATATACAAAAGATGTAATTAAGAAATATATACAAAAGATGTAATTAAGAAATATATAACATAAAAAGATGTAATTAAGAAATATATAAAATAAAAAGATGTAATTAAGAAATATATAATATAAAAATATGTAATTAAGAAATATATAATATAAAAAGATGTAATTAAGAAATATATAATATAAAAAGACGTAATTAAGAAATATATGAAATAAAAAGATGTAATACAGAAATATATAAAGTAAAAGATGTAATTAAGAAATATATAACATAAAAAGATGTAATCAAGAAATATATAATATAAAAAGACGTAATTATGAAATATATGAAATAAAAAGATGTAATTAAGAGATATATAAAGTAAAAAAGATGTAATTAAGAAATATATTATATAAAAAGATGTAATTAAGAAATATATAACATAAAAAGATGTAATTAAGAAATATATAAAATAATAAGATGTAATTAAGAAATATATAAAAAGATGTAATTAAGAAATATATGAAATAAAAAGATGTAATTAAGAAATATATAAATTAAAAAGATGTAATTAAGAAATATATAAATTAAAAAGATGTAATTAAGAAATATATGAAATAAAAATATGTAATTAAGAAATATATAAAGTAAAATGTAATTAAGAAATATATAAAGTAAAAAGATGTAATTAAGAAATATATAACATAAAAGACGTAATTAAGAAATATATAAAGTAAAAAGATGTAATTAAGAAATATATGATATAAAAAATGTCATTAACAAATATATAATATAAAAAGATGTAATTAACAAATATACACAAAAGATGTAATTAACAAATATACACAAAAGATGTAATTAAGAAATATATAACATAAAAAGATGTAATTAAGAAATATATAATATAAAAATATGTAATTTAGAAATATATGATATAAAAAGATTTAATTAAGAAATATATAATATAAAAAGACGTAATTAAGAAACATATAAAATAAAAAGATGTAATCAAGAAATATATAAAGCAAAAAGATGTAATTAAGAAATATATAATATAAAAAGACGTAATTAAGAAATATATAAAGTAAACAGATGTAATTAAGAAATATATAACATAAAAAGATGTAATTAAGAAATATATAATATAAAAAGACGTAATTAAGAAATATACACCATAAAAAAACGTAATTAAGAAATATATAAAATAAAAAATGTCATTAACAAATATATAATATAAAAAATGTAATTAACAAATATATACAAAAGATGTAATTAAGAAATATATAACATAAAAAGATGTAATTAAGAAATATATAAAATAAAAAGATGTAATTAAGAAATATATAATATAAAAAGATGTAATTAAGAAATATATAATATAAAAAGATGTAATTAAGAAATATATGAAATAAAAAGATGTAATACGGAAATATATAAAGTAAAAAGATGTAATTAAGAAATATATAACATAAAAGACGTAATTAAGAAATATATGAAATAAAAAGATGTAATTAAGAAATATATAAAGTAAAAAAGATGTAATTAAGAAATATATAATATAAAAAGATGTAATTAAGAAATATATAACATAAAAAGATGTAATTAAAAAATATATAAAATAAAAAGATGTAATTAAGAAATATATAAAAAGATGTAAATAAGAAATATATGAAATAAAAATATAATATATAATATTATATATAAAGTAAAAAGATGTAATTAAGAAAATATAATATATAAAGTAAAAAGATGTAATTAAGAAATATGTAATGTAAAAAGATGTAATTAAGAAATATATAATATAAAAAGATGTAATTTAGAAATATATTAAATAAAAAGATGTAATTAAGAAATATGTAATATAAAAAGATGTAATTAAGAAATATATGAAATAAAAAGATCTAATTATGAAATATATAAAGTAAAAAGATGTAATTAAGAAATATATAACATAAAAAGATGTAATTAAGAAATATATAAAGTAAAAAGATGTAATTAAGAAATATATAACATAAAAAGACGTAATTAAGAAATATATAAAATAAAAAGATGTAATTAAGAAATATATGAAATAAAAAATGTCATTAACAAATATATAATATAAACAGATGTAATTAACAAATATACACAAAAGATGTAATTAAGAAATATATAACATAAAAAGATGTAATTAAGAAATATATAATATAAAAATATGTAATTAAGAAATATATGATATAAAAAGATGTAATTAAGAAATATATAATATAAAAAGACGTAATTAATAAATATATACAATAAAAAGATGTAATTAAGAAAAATATCAAGCAAAAAGATGTAATTAAGAAATATATAATATAAAAAGACGTAATTAAGAAATATATAAAGTAAAAAGATGTAATTAAGAAATATATAACATAAAAAGATGTAATATATATATTTCTTAATTACATTAATTAAGAAATATATATTTCTTAATTAATTAAGAAATATATATATTTCTTAATTACATCTTTTTATGTTATATATTTCTTAATTACATCTTTTTATATTATATATTTCTTGATTACATCTTTTTATTTTATATATTTCTTAATTACATCTTTTTATGTTATATATTTCTTAATTACATCTTTTGTATATATTTGTTAATTACATTTTTTTATATTATATATTTGTTAATGACATTTTTTATTTTATGTATTTCTTAATTACATCTTTTTATGTTATATATTTCTTAATTACGTCTTTTTATGTTATATATTTTTTATGTTATATATAAAAAGACGTAATTAAGAAATATATGAAGTAAAAAGATGTTATTAAGAAATATATAAAGTAAAAAGATGTAATTAAGAAATATATAATGTAAAAAGATGTAATTAAGAAATATATAATATAAAAAGATGTAGTTAAGAAATATATTAAATAAAAAGATGTAATTAAGAAATATGTAATATAAAAAGATGTAATTAAGAAATATATGAAATAAAAAGATGTAATTATGAAATATATAAAGTAAAAAGATGTAATTAAGAAATATATAACATAAAAAGATGTAATTAAGAAATATATAACATAAAAAGACGTAATTAAGAAATATATAAAATAAAAAGATGTAATTAAGAAATATATAATATAAAAAGATGTAATTAAGAAATATATTATATAAAAATGTAATTAAGAAATATATAACACAAAAAGATGTAATTAAGAAATATATCAAATAAAAAGATGTAATTAAGAAATATATAAGATAAAAAGACGTAATTAAGAAATATATAAAATAAAAAGATGTAATTAACAAATATATAAAAAAGATGTAATTAAGAAATATATTAAATAAAAAGACGTAATTTAGAAATATATGAAAAAAAAAGATGTAATTAAGAAATATATAAAATAAAAAGACGTAATTAAGAAATATATAAAATAAAAAGATGTAATTAAGAAATATATAATATAAAAAGATGTAATTAAGAAATATATAATATAAAAAGACGTAATTAAGAAATATATAAAATAAAAAGATGTAATTAAGAAATATATAAATAAAAAGGTGTAATTAAGAAATATATTATATAAAAAATGTAATTAAGAAATATATAAAATAAAACGATGTAATTAAGAAATATATCAAATAAAAAGATGTAATTAAGAAATATATAAGATAAAAAGACGTAATTAAGAAATATATAAAATAAAAAGATGTAATTAACAAATATATAAAAAAGATGTAATTAAGAAATATATGAAATAAAAAGACGTAATAACGAAATATATAACATAAAAAGATGTAATTAAGAAATATATGAAATAAAAAGATGTAATTAAGAAAGATATAATATAAAAAGATGTAATTTACAAATATATAAAATATATAAAAAAGATGTAATTAAGAAATATATTAAAAGATGTAATTAAGAAATATATAAATAAAAAGATATAATTAAGAAATATATAACATAAAAAGACGTAATTAAGAAATATATAAAATAAAAAGACGTAATTAGGAAATATATAAGATAGAAAGATGTAATTAAGAAATATATATAAAAATGTAATTTAGAAATATGTAAAGTAAAAAGATGTAAGTAAGAAATATATAATATAAAAAGATATAATTAAGAAATATATAAAATAAAAAGACGTAATTAAGAAATATATCAAATAAAAAGACGTAAATAAACACATGTAATTAAGAAATATATAATATAAAAAGATATAATTAACAAATATATAACAGATGTAATTAAGAAATATTTAATATAAAAAGACGTAATTAAGAAGTATATTATATAAAAAATGTAATTAAGAAATATATAAAATAAAAAGACGTAATAAAGAAATATGTAAAATAAAAAGACGAAATAACGAAATATATAATATAAAAAGATCTAATTGGGAAATATATAAAATAAAAAGACGTAATTAAGTAATATATAATATGAAAAGATGTAATTAAGAAATATATAATATAAAAATGTATAATTAAGAAATATATAAAATAAAAATGTATAATTAAGAAATATACAATAAAAACATGTAATTTAGAAATATATAAAATAAAAAGATGTAATTAAGAAATATATAAAATAAAAAGATGTAATTAAGAAATATATAATATAAACAGACATAATAAAGGAATATATAATAGAAAAAGATGTAATTAAAAATATATATAAAATAAAAAGATGTAATTAAGAAATATATAAAATAAAAAGATGTAATTAAGAAATATATAAGATAAAAAACGTGATTAAGAAATATATATAAAAAACCTAACTGAGAAATATATAATATAAAAAGATGTATTTTATGTAAATAAACAGAAAGAATGGACAAAAAAGAGAAACAGAATTAACGTGCAACGTCGTAAGTGAAAGATTATCAGCCTTTTGTTAACTTTCTTTATATAACTCATATGCGAGCGACATTCCCACTATGATGTATGATGGTGTTAGCGACATGATAAAACTTTAATAAAAAAAATTATCCTTTTTCTTCTACTAGATGCAGACAATAAGATAAACAACACTCAAAATCCCTGTAAGCGTTATAATCAGGAAAGAAAATAAACAAACCTTTGTATTATTGTTTTTAATTAACATTAAAAATCCTTGGCTTGGCTTTGTATTAATCCATAAATTATTTGTATGTAAAAATAATATTAAAATTATATGGAAAAGATAGGCATTGTAACTCATTTAATAGAATTAAGATATCGTGCTTTTATGAAAAAAAAAACATTGAAAACAAGATAAAACATCGATGTTGAAAAAGTTGCTCTGGTAACCAACAGCCAATCAGAAGAAACCATCTTTCACATTCCTTTCTTATTCTGAAGACTTGAACACCAGTAATTTTATCATAACGCTTGTTTTAATGGAGTACAATGGAACCTTTTTATTTCACAATATAGCTGTGCAGTTGGCCTATGAACTGTAAAATCTGTTTGAAATTTGGTCGCAAAATGAGTGAGCAGTGAAGCTTTAAAGCAGTTCTAAATAAGTAAAACTAACACAACCATATATTCAAACACTATCGTGTTTAAATGATATTTCAAATTTGCAATAAATTAAATCTGTGAACGAGTCAATGTAACAAACATGTGTGAAATTAAGTCAATCTTTAAAAATGGATAGTTCTTTTGTTCTTCAAATGTAACAGTTGTGTTTTGTGGCAACAAGTTCAACTACAAAAACGCTTTGTCACAGGTTTTTTTCGCTTTTACGAAAAAGAAAAAAGAATTTCATTTCGTTTAAGTTTTCATTTTCCTTCCTTTTTTGTTTTTTTATGGTTTCTTCTTTACATTTGTTTTTATGACAAAGACAACTAAAATTACCAAACATTCGTTTTTAAGACATAACAAAATTACCGAACAAATACTAAAATTCATTTTAGTACATTTTTTTTCTTTTCAAATTTTTTTATAAAAAACTATTAATTTGATAAATAATAATTTCATAATTAAATTTTGGTTTTAGTCACTTTACGGATGTTTTAGCTTTTTGAACTGATATGAAATCTATTCAACCTTATTTTTTAATGCATCTGAATAAAAATGTTTTAGTTTTTCTTTAAATTTTTGTTTATTATAATTTGACTTGGAAATATTTCTTTTTACAAGTAATATCTCAATTTTATTTATTTTATTTTCATTTCCATTGTAAAACTTTTTTGTAGTCGTCTTTTCATAATTAATTTTTATATTGTTTTCATTTGAATTTATTTTCAATATTTGATTTTTAATATTATTATTGTATTTTCATTTCAATTTATTTTCCATTTTTGATTTTTTATATTGTTATTGTATTTTCATTTGAATTCATTTTTGATTTTTTATATTGTTATTGTATTTTCATTTGAAGTTTTTTTTTTCATATTGTTATTGTATTTTCATTTGAATTTATTTTGGATTTTTCATATTTTTATTGTATTTTCATTTGAAGTTTTTTTTCATATTGGATTTTTAATATTGTCATTGTATTTTCATTTGAATTTATTTTTATATTTGATATTAAATGTTGTATTTTCATTTGAATTTAGTTTTCATATTTGATTTTTAATATTGTTATTGTAGTTCAAATTGTATTTATTTTTCATAGTTATTTTTTATATTATTGTAATTTCAGTTTCATTTATTTTTCATATTTGATTTTTATTGCAATTGTATTTTAATTTGAATTAATTTTTAATATTAGATTTTTAATATTGTATTTCATTTGAATTTATTTTTCATAATTCATTTTTAATATTGTTCTTGTATTTTCATTTAAATTTATTTTTCATAATTTATTTTTAATATTGTTATTGTATTTTCATTGGAATTTATTTTTCATAATTTATTTTTAATCTTGTATTTTAAAAATAATTTTCTTTTCATATTTGATTTTATAATATTGTTATTAATTATTTATTATAATTTATTTTTCATATTTGACCTCTGATATTGTTATTGTATTTTCATTTAGAATTATTTTTCATATTTGATTTTTAATATTGTTATTGTATTTTCATTTAGAATTATTTTTCATATTTGATTTTTAATATTGTTATTGTATTTTCATTTGAATTTATTTTTCATATTAAATTTTAATATTGTTATTGTATTTTCATTTGCATGTATTTTTCATATTCTAATTTTTATGATTGTTATTATATTTTCATTTGAATTTATTTTTCATATTTGATTTTTAATATTGTCATTTTATTTCAAATTTGAATTTATGTTTCATGTGTATTTTTTGATATTATAGTATTTTTATTTAAATTTATTTTTCATATTTGATTTAATATATTGTTATTGTATTTCCATTTGATTTTTAATATTGTTGTGTTTTAAATTGAATTTCCATTTGATTTTTAATATTGTTGTGTTTTAAATTGAATTTCCATTTGATTTTTAATATTGTTGTGTTTTAAATTGAATTTCCATTTGATTTTTAATATTGTTGTGTTTTAAATTGAATTTCCATTTGATTTTTAATATTGTTGTGTTTTAAATTGAATTTCCATTTGATTTTTAATATTGTTATTGTATTTCCATTTGATTTTTAATATTGTTATTGTATTTCCATTTGATTTTTAATATTGTTATTGTATTTCCATTTGATTTTTAATATTGTTGTTGTATTTCCATTTGATTTTTAATATTGTTATTGTATTTCCATTTGATTTTTAATATTGTTATTGTATTTCCATTTGATTTTTAATATTGTTATTGTATTTCCATTTGATTTTTAATATTGTTGTTGTATTTCCATTTGATTTTTAATATTGTTATTGTATTTCCATTTGATTTTTAATATTGTTATTGTATTTCCATTTGATTTTTAATATTGTTATTGTATTTCCATTTGATTTTTAATATTGTTATTGTATTTCCATTTGATTTTTAATATTGTTGTTGTATTTCCATTTGATTTTTAATATTGTTATTGTATTTCCATTTGATTTTTAATATTGTTATTGTATTTCCATTTGATTTTTAATATTGTTATTGTATTTCCATTTGATTTTTAATATTGTTGTTGTATTTCCATTTGATTTTTAATATTGTTATTGTATTTCCATTTGATTTTTAATATTGTTATTGTATTTCCATTTGATTTTTAATATTGTTATTGTATTTCCATTTGATTTTTAATATTGTTATTGTATTTCCATTTGATTTTTAATATTGTTGTTGTATTTCCATTTGATTTTTAATATTGTTATTGTATTTCCATTTGATTTTTAATATTGTTGTTGTATTTCCATTTGATTTTTAATATTGTTATTGTATTTCCATTTGATTTTTAATATTGTTATTGTATTTCCATTTGATTTTTAATATTGTTATTGTATTTCCATTTGATTTTTAATATTGTTATTGTATTTCCATTTGATTTTTAATATTGTTGTTGTATTTCCATTTGATTTTTAATATTGTTGTTGTATTTCCATTTGATTTTTAATATTGTTATTGTATTTCCATTTGATTTTTAATATTGTTGTTGTATTTCCATTTGATTTTTAATATTGTTATTGTATTTCCATTTGATTTTTAATATTGTTATTGTATTTCCATTTGATTTTTAATATTGTTATTGTATTTCCATTTGATTTTTAATATTGTTATTGTATTTCCATTTGATTTTTAATATTGTTGTTGTATTTCCATTTGATTTTTAATATTGTTATTGTATTTCCATTTGATTTTTAATATTGTTGTTGTATTTCCATTTGATTTTTAATATTGTTATTGTATTTCCATTTGATTTTTAATATTGTTATTGTATTTCCATTTGATTTTTAATATTGTTATTGTATTTCCATTTGATTTTTAATATTGTTATTGTATTTCCATTTGATTTTTAATATTGTTGTTGTATTTCCATTTGATTTTTAATATTGTTGTTGTATTTCCATTTGATTTTTAATATTGTTATTGTATTTCCATTTGATTTTTAATATTGTTATTGTATTTCCATTTGATTTTTAATATTGTTATTGTATTTCCATTTGATTTTTAATATTGTTGTTGTATTTCCATTTGATTTTTAATATTGTTATTGTATTTCCATTTGATTTTTAATATTGTTATTGTATTTCCATTTGATTTTTAATATTGTTATTGTATTTCCATTTGATTTTTAATATTGTTATTGTATTTCCATTTGATTTTTAATATTGTTGTTGTATTTCCATTTGATTTTTAATATTGTTGTTGTATTTCCATTTGATTTTTAATATTGTTGTTGTATTTCCATTTGATTTTTAATATTGTTATTGTATTTCCATTTGATTTTTAATATTGTTATTGTATTTCCATTTGATTTTTAATATTGTTATTGTATTTCCATTTGATTTTTAATATTGTTATTGTATTTCCATTTGATTTTTAATATTGTTATTGTATTTCCATTTGATTTTTAATATTGTTGTTGTATTTCCATTTGATTTTTAATATTGTTATTGTATTTCCATTTGATTTTTAATATTGTTATTGTATTTCCATTTGATTTTTAATATTGTTGTTGTATTTCCATTTGATTTTTAATATTGTTATTGTATTTCCATTTGATTTTTAATATTGTTATTGTATTTCCATTTGATTTTTAATATTGTTATTGTATTTCCATTTGATTTTTAATATTGTTATTGTATTTCCATTTGATTTTTAATATTGTTGTTGTATTTCCATTTGATTTTTAATATTGTTATTGTATTTCCATTTGATTTTTAATATTGTTGTTGTATTTCCATTTGATTTTTAATATTGTTATTGTATTTCCATTTGATTTTTAATATTGTTATTGTATTTCCATTTGATTTTTAATATTGTTATTGTATTTCCATTTGATTTTTAATATTGTTATTGTATTTCCATTTGATTTTTAATATTGTTGTTGTATTTCCATTTGATTTTTAATATTGTTGTTGTATTTCCATTTGATTTTTAATATTGTTATTGTATTTCCATTTGATTTTTAATATTGTTATTGTATTTCCATTTGATTTTTAATATTGTTATTGTATTTCCATTTGATTTTTAATATTGTTGTTGTATTTCCATTTGATTTTTAATATTGTTATTGTATTTCCATTTGATTTTTAATATTGTTATTGTATTTCCATTTGATTTTTAATATTGTTATTGTATTTCCATTTGATTTTTAATATTGTTATTGTATTTCCATTTGATTTTTAATATTGTTGTTGTATTTCCATTTGATTTTTAATATTGTTGTTGTATTTCCATTTGATTTTTAATATTGTTGTTGTATTTCCATTTGATTTTTAATATTGTTGTGTTTTAAATTGAATTTATTTTCATGTTTTACATTTGGATATTGTTATTGTATTTCCATTTGAATTTATTTTCCATATTTGATTTTTTATGTTTAGATTGTATTTATTTTTTACGTTATATTTTTTATATTATGATTGTATTTTCGGTTTAATGTATTTTTCTGATTTAATTTTCATTGCAGTTGTAATTTAATTTGAATTTTTATTTTCATATTGGATTTTAATATTATTGTATTTTCATTTGAATTTATTTTTCGTGATTCATTTTTTATATTGTTATTGTATTTTCATGTGAAATTATTTTTCATATTTAATTTTTAGTATTGTTGTATTTTTATTTGAATTTATATTTCATATTTAGTTTTTTTTGTCGTATGTTAATTTGAATTTATTTTTCATATTTGTCGTTTAATATTGTCATTTGAATTTATTTATCATATTTTAGGTTTAATATTATTATATATTTAAAATTTTACTTTGATTTTCATGTTTATTATATTTTCATTTGAATTTTTTATTTTTCATATTTAATTTTTAATATTGTTATTGTATTTTCATTTGAATTTATTTTTCATGTTTTATTTGTAACATATTTATTGTATTTTCATTTGAATTTATTTTTCATAATTGATGTTTAATATTGTGATTGTATTTTCATTTGAATTAAAATTTCCATTTTTTATTTTTAATATTGTTATTGTATTTTCATTTGAATTTATTTCTGATTTTTAATATTTTTATTGTATTGTCGTTTGCATTTATTTTTCATATTTGATTTTTAATATTGTTATTGTAGTTTAAATTTTATTTATTTTTCATGTTTTATTTTTTGATATGATTGTATTCTCAGTAGAATTTATTTTTCATATTTAGTTTTAAACATTTTTATTTGAATTTATTTTTAATATTTAGTTTTTTATATCGTTATCGTATTTTCATTTGAATTTATGCTTCGTATTTGAATTATAATATCGTTATTGTATTTTCATTAGAATTCATTTTTCATATTTGACGTTTAATAGTGTTATTGTATTTTTAATTAATTTTTCATAATTTATTTTTAATCTTCTTGTATTTTCAAATTAAATTTCTTTTCATATTTGATTTCGTAATATGGTTGTTGTATTTACTTATTTATTTTTTGATATTATGATTGTATTTCCAGTTTAATTTATTTTTTCATATTTGATTTTCATTGCAATTGTAATTAAATTTGAATTTTTTGTTCATATTGGAGTTTTATTATTATTGTATTTTCATTTGAATTCATTTTTAATAATTCATTTTTAATATTGTTATTGTATTTTATTTGAATTTATTTTTCATAATAATATTTTTATTGTATTGTCATTTATTTTTCATAATTTATTTTAAATCTTGTTTGTATTTTCAATTCAATTTATTTTTAATATTTGATTTTTTAATATGATTATTATATATACTTATTTATTTTAATTCATCTTTCATATTTGACTTCTAATATTTTCATTGTATTTTCATTTTAATTCATTTTCATATTTGATTTTTATTGCAATTGTATATTAATTTAAATTATTAGATTTGACTTCTAATATTTTATGGTAATTTCAATTGAAATTATTTTTCATATTTAATTTTTAATATTGTTATTGTATTGTCATTTGAATTTACTTTTATGTGTAATTTTTAATATTGTTATTGTATTTTCATTTGAATTTATATTTGATATTAAATGTTATTGTATTTTTATTTAAATTCATTTTTCTTATTTGATTTTTAATATTGTTATTATATTTTCATTTGAATTCTTTTCTTATATTTGATTTTTAATATTGTTATTGTATTTTAATTTGAATTTATTTTTCATGTTTGATTTTTATTGCAATTGTATGGTAATTTAAATTATTTTTTCAGATTCGATTATTAATATTATTGTATTTTCATTTGAAATTATTTCTCATTTTTGATATTGTTATTGTATTGTCATTTGAATTTATTTTTTATATTTGATATTAAATCTTATTGTATTTTAATTTGCATTGATTTTTCATATTTTTATATTGTAATTGTATTTCCATTAGAATTTATTTTTCATGTTTTTTTAAGTATTGATATTGTAATTTCCTTTGAATTTATTTCTCATATTTGATTTTTAATATTGTTATTGTATTTTAAATTGAATTTATTTTCATGTTTTTAATATTGTTATTGTATTTTCATTTTAATTGTTCAGATTTGATTTTTAATATTCTTATTGTATTTTCTTTTGATTTATTTTCGTCTTTGATTTTTAATATTGTTATTTTATTTTTATTTGAATTTATTGTTCATGTTTTGCGTAGAATTCCATTAGAATTTATTTTTCATGTTTTTTTAAGTATTGATATTGTAATTTCCTTTGAATTTATTTCTCATATTTGATTTTTAATATTGTTATTGTATTTTAAATTGAATTTATTTTCATGTTTTTAATATTGTTATTGTATTTTCATTTTAATTGTTCAGATTTGATTTTTAATATTCTTATTGTATTTTCTTTTGATTTATTTTCGTCTTTGATTTTTAATATTGTTATTTTATTTTTATTTGAATTTATTGTTCATGTTTTGCGTATTGAAATTGTAATTTCCTTTGAATTTTTTTTCTCATATTTGATTTTTTAATGTTTTAATGTTTTTTCAATTGAATTTATTTTTTATGTTTGATTTTTAATATTGTTATTGTATTTTAAATTGAATTTATTTCTCATATTTGATTTTTAATATTGTTATTGTATTTTGAATTGAATTTATTTCTCATATTTGATTTTTAATATTGTTATTGTATTTTAAATTGAATTTATTTCTCATATTTGATTTTTAATATTGTTATTGTATTTTGAATTGAATTTATTTCTCATATTTGATTTTTAATATTGTTATTGTATTTTAAATTGAATTTATTTCTCATATTTGATTTTTAATATTGTTATTTTACTTTAAATTGAATTTATTTTTTATGTTTTATTTTTTAATATTATTATTGTATTTATATTTGGATTTATTTTTCATATTTGATTTTTAATATTTTTATTTTATTTTCATTTGAATTTTTTTTATGTTTAATTTTTAATATTGTTATTGTTTTTGTTTGTTTGTTGACTAGGAAGTCCCCACTTATCAAGGCCCGGAAGCCACTCGGGGATAAGGGTTATTGTGTGTACAGTAGGTTATTGTTAGAGATTTCATAAAGTGTCTCACTTAAGGTGCCGGTTCCTCAAGAATTTGTTTACATTGGGCTTGAAGACATCCAGGTTGTAGTCAGGTAGGAAATAGGCAACGGGAACAGAGTTCCATGGGCGTGCACTTCTAAGAAAAAAGCTATGTTCATTTGAGTTTATTTGTCATATTTGATTTTTAATATTGTTATTGTATTTTCATTTGAATTTATTTGTCATAATTGATTTTTAATTTTTTTAATTGTATTTTCATTTGAATTTATTTTTCGTGTTTTATTAGTACTGCTATTGTGTTTTCATTCGAATTTATTTTTTATATTTGATATTTATGTTATTGTATTTTCATTTGAATTAAAAATTCTATTTTTATTTTTAATCTTTTTTTCGTATTTTCATTTGAATATATTTTTCATATATTTTTCACATATTTTTAATCTTGTTATTGTATTTTGATATTATTGTATATATAGCTATAGAAACAAAATTTTTCAAATAAATGCCAAAAGTGGCTTATTACCTTCATTTATATGTAAATAGATGGGAACAAGTGATTTTGTTCAAAACGGGTCAAAATTGGAGGGTCGCTGGCCCCAAACATGATTTGACCACGTTGACGCATGGAAATGGCCCAAATTTCGCCCCCGAACACACTTAATCACTTATTGAAAGCCACAGGGTGCATTTTTTGACTATAAATGCATTTGTATCATTAAATCTAACATTCCCATTGGCTATCCCACAAGTATAGGGCTTTTTAGGGTATCTCAGAGTCCAAAATGAGTCAAAATTACCCCAAAATTAGCCAAAAATGGTCGGAAATCACGGATTTTCCAAAATGCACCTCCCATGGACCCAAAGACACCTCTACATGGCAGAAACTGTTGGGAAATGCTTGAAGCAGGCACTCTCCTAACTTTTGCACTGTTAATGAGGGGTATAAGGACCTTTAAAAGGGGCTAAATATGGCTGATTTAGCCAAAGAGAGTCAAAAAGTCCCTAAGAATCAACATAGGTTGTCAAAAAGGGGCTTAATTTGAGTTATAGATGGAAAATTACCAAATAAGGAAATGTTTTCTTTCTGTAACAATGCAATGGCATCTTTAAATAGACATGATAACATTGCATTGCATTAATTGTGAATTTGATTGAACTTTGCTTTCTTTTTCAGTTAGTAAAATGCAATGAACATGGCTGGTATAGCAGGGCAGATTGACGAAGATTATAATTACGACGATTGGACTTATCTTCTGCTTGATTCTCTTCCAACTGAGGCTGAATGTGTTCAAGCTGTGCAACATCATGCTGCCAAATATGGTACCACGACACAGAAAAATCATATTCACCAGTTCTCCTTGCGATTACTACAATTGTGGCAGAAAGCCTTTGGAAGTGATGTTCGTTATGTTACAATACCTGGGATAAAACATAAACTTAATCGATCGCTAAAAATTTACGACAAAGATGTCTACAAAGCAAAGGGTTCCAGATGTGTGAATATGATTAAATGGAAATGAGAGCACCATGTCCTTCTCAATATACTTTCAAAAGATGTGAATCCTGATGAATTTGATGTACATGAACGAAGATTCTTTGTCGATCAAAAGTCTCTCTCTCGCAAATGGCTCATTGACACTTTCCACGTCGATATGGAACATGAACGGTTTCTGGTAGAGCAAGAACAGCACAATCGTTTGGATTTGGACGTTGATTAATTTGAAGTGACCAATTGCCAGAGCATGATACCTCAAACAAACTACTCATTAAACAGATCGGGTACAATCCGTAGCACTGTCCCATGTACCGAGATCGCCACCCAAACACATGTCACTTACAATCTGCGAACTGATGCACGGAATTTCCAGGAGTCAATCAAAATAGCTCTAGCAAATTCCTAGACGAAAACCAGTATTTGTGCTAGAGAATAATGATGTGATTGACGAGCTCTTTAATGCATTATACTGATATTTTACTGTTGAATGATTTTAAAGTAATGTGAAGTGAAGCTGTGTCTTGAAATAACAAAAAATTCCTTTGCTAATTACTCATACCTTTTATCAAGTTATTCAATATATTGGTTACAAATCGAGAAATAGTGAATCGAGGGCCATTTTCATCAATTTTGGGGTAACTATGAGAACAATATGAATTCAGACTCTTCTTGGACAGCATTTTATTGACATTCAATGTTCAATTTACAATTAATTACTTTCTGAGAAGTTGATGTAGTAAAGTTACGATGTTTCTAAAAAGTATCATTGATGAATGAACTAATGATTCATATGTTATGTACCGTAAAGCGTAATTTTGTCATTTTTGGATTGTTTTGACCCTTTTTACATCCCCCAAAGATCTCTAAATACCCTAAATACAAATGGATAAGATAACAGGGTGGTTATTTCAGTCTTCCAACTGTAAAAAGCCATACAGGAGTGTTTATAGGAGCCCGATGAGATATAATACCTGCATTTTGGGGATTATCCGTGATTTTCGTTCATTTTTGGCTAATTTTTGGGTAAATTTGACCCATTTTGGACCCTTAAGATACCTTGAAAAGCCCTATATAGGTGGGATAGCCAGTGAGAATGTTAGATTTAATGATATAGAGCCATTTATGGTAAAAAATTGCACCCTGTGTGGCTTGGGAGGTACATTTTGGAAAATCCGTGATTTCCGACCATTTTTGGCTAATTTTGGGGTAATTTTGACCCATTTTGGACTCTGAGATACCCTAAAAAGCCCTATACTTGTGGGATAGCCAATGGGAATGTTAGATTTAATGATACAAATGCATTTATAGTCAAAAAATGCACCCTGTGACTTTCAATAAGTGATTAAGTGTGTTCGGGGGCGAAATTTGGGCCATTTTCACGCGTTGACGCGGTCAAATCATGTTTGGGGCCAGCGACCCTCCAATTTTGACCCGTTTTGAAAAAAATCACTTGTTCCCATCTATTTACATATAATTACACTTTTGGCATTTATTTGAAAAATTTTGTTTCTATAGCCTACCCCTATTTTCACTTGAATTTATTTTTCATATTTTATTTTTTGATATTAAGATTGTATTTTTATTTGAATTATTTTTTCATATTTGATTTTTAATATTATTGTATTTTTATTTGAATTTATTTTTCATAATTCATTTTTAATATTGTTATTATATTTCATTTGAATTTATTTTTATATTTGATTTTTATTGCTATTGCATTTTAATTTAAATGATTTTTTCATATTTGATTTTTAATATTGTATTTTCATTGGAATTTATTTTTTATATTTGATTTTTAATATTGATATTGTATTGTCATATAATTTGTTTTTTCATAATTCATTTTTAATATTGTTAGTGTATTTTCATTTGAATTTACTTTTCATATTTGACATTTAATATTTTTATTGTATTTTCATTTGAATTCACTTTTCATATTATATTTTTAATATTGTTATTGTCTTCTCATTTTAATTTTTTATATTTGATATTAAATGTTATTGTATTTTCATTTAAATTCAGTTTTCATATTTGATTTTCAATATTGTTATTGTATTTTCATTTGAATGTATTTTTATGTTTGATTTTTAATATTGTTTTTGTATTTTTAATTGAATTTATTCTTCATGTTTGATTTTTTATATTGTTATTGTGTTTTTATTTGGATTTATTTTTCATATTGGATTTTTAATATTTTTAATGTATTTTCATTTGGACTTTTTCATCTTTCATTTTTAATATTGTTATTGCATTTTAATTTGAATTTATTTCTCATATTTGATTTTTAATATTTTTATTGTGTTTTTATTTGGATTTATTTTTCATATTTGATTTTTATTGCAATTGTAATTTAATTTGAATTATTTTTTCATATTTTATTTTTAATATTATTGTATTTTCTTTGGAACTTACTTCTCATAATTCATTGTTAATATTATTGTATTGTCCTTTGAAATTATTTTATTACTAATTTTTAATATTGTTGGTGTATTTTTTTAATTTAATTGTATACTTGATTTTAATATTGTTATTTTATTTTTAATCGAATTCATTTTTCATGTTTTATTTTTTGAGATTGTTATAGTATTTCATTTGAATTTATATTTCACATTGAAATTTATATTGAATTTATATTTCATATTTCATTTATATTGAATTTATATTTAACATGAAAATACAATCACATAAAAATCATTATGTGATTGTATTTTCATTTTAATTTATTTTTTATATTTAATTTTTAATATATATTTATTGTATTTACATTTGAATTTAATTATGATTTTAGATTTTTAATATTTTTTGTATTTTCATATTAAATGTTTAATATTGTTATTGTATTTTGTAATTGAATTTATTTTACATTTTTATATTATGATTGTATTTTCATTTGAATAATTTTTTCATATTTGATTTTAATATTATTGTATTTTCATTTGAATTTATGTTTCATAATTCCTTTTTATATTGTTATTTTATTTTTATTTAAATTTATTTTTCGTAATCTTTTTTAATATTGTCATTGTCATTGTATTTTAATTTTATTTTTTATATTTGATTTATAATATTTTTATCGTATTTCAATTGGAATGTATTTTTCATATTAGACTTTTAATATTATTATTGTATTTTCGTTAGAATTTATTTTTTATATTTGTTTTTTAATATTGTTATTGTATTTTCGTTAGAATTTATTTTTCATATTTGATTTTTAATATTGTTATTGTATTTTCGTTAGAATTTATTTTTCATATTTGTTTTTTAATATTGTTATTGTATTTTCGTTAGAATTTATTTGTCATATTTGATTTTTAATATTGTTATTGTATTTTCATTTGAATTTATTTGTCATAATTCTTTAAAAATCTTGTAGTATTTCCAATTCAATTCTTTTTCATATTTTATTTTTATATGTATTTACTTATTTATTTTAATTAATGTTTCATATGTGTCTTCTAATATTGTTATTGTATTTTTATTTAACTTTATTCTTCATATTTGATTTTTCATATTCTTATTGTATGTTCATTTAAATTTATTTTTCATATTTGATTTTTAATCTTGTTATATTTTCAATTCAATTTATTTTTAATATTTGATTTTTTAATATGGTTATTGTATATACTTATTTATTTTAATTCATTTTTCATATTTGACTTCTAATATTTTCATTGTTCATTTGAATTTATATTTCATATTCGATTTTTAATATTCTTATTGTATTTTCATTTGAATTTGTTTTTCATATTTGATTATTAATATTTTTATTGTATTTTAATTGGAATTAAAAGTTCCATTGTTATTGTATATTCATTTAAATTTGCTTATTTATTTTTGATTTTTAATATTGTTATTGTATTTTCATTTGAATTTATTTTTCTCGTTTTATTAGTATTGTTATTTTATTATCATTGGAATTTATTTTTAATTTATGATTTTTAATATTGTTATTGTATATTCATTTAATTTTTTTTTGTTTATTTTTCATTTTTAATATTTTTCTTGATTATTCATTTGAATTTATTTTTCATATTTAATTTTTAATATTGTTATTGTATTTTGAATTGAATTTATTTTTCATATTTAATTTTTAATATTGTTATTGTAGTTTGAATTGAATTTATTTTTCATGTTTTATTTTTTGATATTATGATTGTATTTTCATTTAAATTTATTTTCAATATTTTATTTTCATTGCCATTGTATTTTAATTTGAACTATTTTTCCATATTTGATTTTTAGTATCATTGTATTTTAATTTAAATTTATTTTTCATAATTTAGTTTTAATATTGCTATTGTGTTTTAATTTAAATTATTTTTTCATATTTGATTTTTGATATTATCGTATTTTCATTCGAATTATCTTTCATATTTGACGTTTAATATTGTTTATTGTATTGCCATTTAAATTTGTTTTTCATATTTGATTTTTAATATTTTTTTTTATTATTCATTTGAATTTATTTTTCGTATATTATTTTTAGTATTGTTATTGAATTTTCCTTGTAATTTGTTTTTCGTATTTTATTTTTAATATTGTTGTTGTATTTTCATTTGAATTTATTTTTCATGTTTGATTTCTAATATTGTATTTTCATTTGAATTTATTTTTCATAATTCATTTTTAATATTGTTATTGTATTTTCATTTGAATTGATTTTTCATAATTTTTTTAATATTGTTATTGTATTTTTATTTTAATTTTATGTTTCATATTTTATTTTTAATTTCGTATTTTCATTTGAATTTATTTTTCATGTTTGATTTCTAATATTATTGTATTTTCATTTGAATTTATTTTTCATATTTTTTTTAATATTGTTATTGTATTTTTATTTTAATTTTATGTTTCATATTTTATTTTTAATGTCGTATTTTCATTTGAATTTATTTTTCATAATTTTTTTAATATTGTTATTGTATTTTTATTTTAATTTTATGTTTCATATTTTATTTTTAATGTCGTATTTTCATTTGAATTTATTTTTCATAATTTTTTTAATATTGTTATTGTATTTTTATTTTAATTTTATGTTTTATATTTTATTTTTAATGTCGTATTTTCATTTGAATTTATTTTGTATATTTGTCTTTAATTTGTTATTGTATTTTTATTCCAATATATTTTTCATATTTGACGTTTAATATTATCTCTGTATCTTCATTTGAATTTATTTTTCATATTTTATTTTTAATATTTTATTGTATTCTAATTTGATTTTATCTTGTTGTATTTTAAATTGACATCTTTTTGATTTTTTAATATGGTTATTTTATTTACTTATTTATTTTAATTTATTTTTATTTATTTTTCATATTTGACTTCTAATATTGTTATTGTATTTATATTTCATATTTGATTTTTACATTTTTATTGTATGTTCATTTTAATTTATTTTTTCTATTAAATGTTTTTATTGTATTTTATTTTTCATGCATGATTTTTATTGAAACTGCATTTTAATTTAAATGATTTTTTCATATTTAACGTTTATATTATTGTATTTTTATTTGAATGTATTTTTATATTTGATTTTTAATTTTGTATTTTCATTTGAATTTATTTTTCATATTTTACATTTTATATTGTATTTTCATTTCAATTTACTTTTCATATTTTATTTGTAATATTGGTTTTGTATTCTCATTTGACATTTTTATATTTGATATTAAATGTTATTGTGTTTTCATTAAAATTTATTTTTCATATTTGATTTTAATATTGTTTTCTGTATTTTCATTTGACTTCATTTTTCATGTTTTATTTTTATTGTATTTTAATTTGAATATATTTTTAATATTTTTATTGTATTTTCACTTGAATGTATTTTTCGTATTTGATTTTTTATATTGTTATTGTATTTTTATATTGTTGTTGTATTTTCATTTGAATTTATTTTTCATAATTTATTTTTAATCTTGTATTTTCAATTGAATATATTTTTATATTTGATTTATTAATACGGTTATTATATTTAAATTATTTATTTGAATTTAGTTTTCATATTTGATTTCTGATATTCTTATTGTATTTTCATTTGAATTTATTTTTCATATTTAATTTTTATTTCAATTGTACTTATATTTAAATTATTTTTTCATATTTGATTTTTAATATTATTGTAATTTCATTCTAAATTATTTCTCATATTATATTTTTAATATTGTTATCTTTTCATTTGAATTTTGCTCTCATATTTAATTTTTAATGTTATCTTTTCATTTGAATTTTGTTTTCATATTTGATTTTTAATATTTCTATTGTAGTTAGAATTGAATTTATTTTATTGTTTTGTTTTTTGATATTGTTATAGTATTTTTATTGGAATGTATTTTTTATATTTGATTTTTTAATATGTTTATTGTATTTTCATATTTTTTATCATTGATATTGATATATCGGTATTGTTATCGTATTTTTTATCATTTATATTGATATATCGGTATTGTTATCGTATTTTCATTTGATTTTTTTTCACAGTTAATTTTTAATTTTGTTATTGTATTTTAAATTGAATTTATTTTTTATGTTTTATTTTTTAATATTGTTATTGTATTTTCATTTGATTTGATTTTTCATTAGTGATTTTTATTGCAATTGTATTTTAATTTGAATTATTTTTTCATATTTGAATTTTAATAATATTGTATTTTCATTTTAATTTATTTCTCATCATTCATTTTTCATATTGTTATTGTATTATCCTTTAAATTTACTTTTCATTAATTATTTTTAATATTGTGATTGTATTTTTATTTGAATTCATATTCATATTTGATTTTTAATATTTTATTGTATTTTCATTGAATTTTTTCTTCATATTTGATTTTTATTGCAATTGTATATTTATTTGAATTATTTTTTCATATTTGATTTTTAATATTATTCTATTTTTTTAAATTTGATATTCATTATTTATTGTAAACATTGTTATTGTATTTTCATTTGAACTTTTTTTTATAATTTATGTTTTAGATTGTTGATGTGTTTTCATTTGAATTTTTTAATATTTGATTTTTCATATTATTGTGTTTTCATTTGAATTTATTTTTCATAATTCATTTTTAATCTTGTATTTTACAATTTTCTTTTCATATTTGATTTTGTAATATTTTTATTGTATTTTCAGTTTAATTGGATCTTTGATATTGTTCTTGTATTTTCATGTGAACTTATTTTTCATAATTCATTTTTAATATTGTTATTCTATTTTATTAAGATTTATTTTTAACATTTGATTTTTAATATTGTTATTGTATTTTCATTTAAATTTATTTTTCATATTTGATTTTTAATATTGTGTTTGTATTTGCAATTTTTGTTCCATATTTGATTTTTATTGTTATTGTATTTCCATGTGAATTTATTTCTCATATTTGATGGGTAGTATTCTTATTGCATTTTCGTTTGAATTCATTGTTCATAATTTATTTTTAATATTTTTATTTTATTTTCATTTGAATTTATTTTTCGTATTTGATGTTTTATATTGTTATTGTATTTTTATTTGAATTTATCTTTTAAAATTTGATGTTTAATATGGTTATTGTATTTTGGAACTATGATCTGGGACACTTTGGGGTAATTCAAATTTGTCCAGTAACACATGTAAATGGATGGCTGCATCATTTGAACGTCGCTCTGGTGATCCCTTCCAGAGCGACGTTCAAATGATGTTTCTTCTGTAAAATTTAGTTGTTGATGGGCGAATAGCATCAATTGGCAAACGTAGTTTCCTATTCATAAGTTCTTCAGCAGGAGACTTTCAGTTTGGACAATTTGGATTTGGGGTAACTCTGTAGCTACTTAAAATATTTGCATTATCTCTTGAGTTCCTTCCCCTTTTAATTTCAAGAGTGCTCTCTTGAAAGTGTCCACAAACCATTCTGCTTGTCCATTTGATTGAGGATGGAAAGATCTCAGGTGCTGAATGCTGTTCTGTTTACAGAAGTTCGTGAATTCTGCTGAAGTAAAAGCGATACCGTTATCTGAAACTAATGCTTCGGGCACTCTCAACCTGCTAAAGATTTCCTGTAGTTTTCTTACAGTTTCTTTTGATGAGATGTGGCTCATCTGAAAGACTTCTGGCCATTTGCTGTAAGAATCAACTTGCACAAGATAATTTTGTTCATTTATTGGTCTTGCAAAAACAATGTGCAGTCGTGACCAAGGAATTTCTGGAGTTGGCCATGAATGTTTATCCATACTTGGCCAATATACATAACCACGGGTCAAAGCTTTCATCCGGTTAATTCCTTGATGTTCCTGGTGAAATTATTTGAGGACTCTATTTTGAAGATTTGATGGAACAATAACACGTTCAGCAAAAAAAAAAAAGAATTCCATTAGTCTCAGCAAAAAAAAAAGAATTCCATTTGTCTCAGACAAAGAAGATCTTCGCTGAAAAAATGGTTTAAATTGCTGATCAGTGCACTTATTTAATTTCCAAATAGCGTGCGTAGAGAGTTAAATAACGTTTCCCCTCCCCTTCTTCCATCATACTTTCGACATTTTGGATATATTGAGGCATCACCATTAGTTGTGCCGAGGCAGGAAAATAGCCCGCTAAAACTGTTGGCTTCTTCTTCGGATCCAAAATCTAATATGGCGAAGAGTTCTGAGCCTAAACAGATTAATTCAAAAAAGAGTAATAATAACTCCAAGTCTCTCAATAATGGCGAGATTAATAAATTTTGTAAATTATGTAGAGTTACTGATCACCCGATTAAAATTTGTCCCAAATATTGGGACTTTGACTCGAAATTATAAGAGCCAAAGAACTCAAATTATATATCAGGTGCCTCGGTGAGCACTCTGAGACTGTTTATAAGGGGATAAAGGGTTTTCCTTATCCTTGTGCCGTTTGTGGTTTGAAGAACCATTTTTCTATTATGTGCCAAGAACAGAGATCCGATATTCAGTTAAGAATATGCCGCAGCTTTATTGCCTGAATGATGGTGGCCTGCAAAGTTAGTTGTGTTAGTTGTCCCACTGCACAGTTTTGCAGGAGGTTATAGTTACATACTTTGTTGTAGCTGCAGCGTTGTACTCCATAACATCCCCCTTCCCCATTGGTTCTTGGTTTGAATGAACGAGATGTGATGTGTTATAGTCGGTTTGTGTGTGTGTGTGTGTGTTTGTGTTTGTGCTAGAGTGTGTAGTCTCTCAAACGTGCAGGGGTTTGATCACCCACTTAGACCTACAAACTTGTTTCTTATGTGTTGGAGATCGTTGTGGTTCTGGGTTTGCCTGAGAGCTGGTTGTCTCAGATTCTGTGGTGTGGAGGCATGTTGTGGTATGGCGTCTACACCCGTTGGTAGAGTGGTTGGTTGACGGATGTGGATTCTGTTTCTTCTATAACATCTTCCGTTTACTTCGACCCCATAACTGCATGGTGCTACTTTACTAATGACTTTGCCCAATTCCCAGTTGCTGTTAAGGCTATGTGGGTGGCATTTCACCCTTACATGCTGCCCTATGGTGAGATTGGGTAGTGGCTTGGTCATATGTTTTTGCCTGTTGTCGTTTTTTATGTACCTCTGCTTGCACTTGCGGTGTGTAATTTGTGATTTTGTAGGGTAGCATGGAGCGAGTGTGCCTGGAAAAGAATCTTTGTGCTGGTGAGCTGTGCATACCAGGTGTGGTAGCATTACGCCATTCTAGTATGGCTATCCACATGTCCGTGTTAAAAGCTATGAGCTTCAGTACAGAGCTATCCCATCCAGAAAGTAATGATGGTGATCCACGACTTGGAATGTGACCTTTTTTTATTCCCTTCACTTCACAGTAGAGTGTTATTGAGCCAAAGGTTGAAGTATAGAGTTGTCATACAGCTTTAACTTTGTGAGAGACGGTTGTAGCAGTGCTTTAGTAATGCATTTGTAGTCAGCTGACCCCAGTGTCAATTTGGAATTTGCATAAGGATTTTTGCTGTTTCCCGTAGTGGATATGCAAACGTCTGCCTGATAGTGTTTGCGATCTGTGAGACTTCTCAGGGCTTTCATCTGCTGACTGCTTCTGTTTCCACGTAGCGCACCTTTGCAGTTCACTGTGTTGAGGATTTATTTTGCTGTTGTGATGGGGTAGGTTCGCATGTGATTGACATACTCTGGCAATATGTTTGCGCTTTAAGCAGATAGCACATGTGAGTTCATAAGCCTGACACTGTCCTTTGTCATGGCTGTCCACAGAATTTGCAGTCCTTTATGAATTCTCATGGCTTTTTCTTATCTCCTTTGGTGTTTGTATAGTTTCTGTTGGGTTGTTCAATTTGCCGAGCTGTTGTTCAGCTTGTTCGGTGCTCCTGCAAATATCTATCGCCCTGTCTAGGGTGAGTCCAGATTCACTGAGGAGCCTGGCCCGAACATTATTATTACTGGTGCCTGTTACTATTCGTCAATTAGCAGTAGCTCATCCACAAGGGCATCATAGTCGCACGCTTTGATTAAGTGTCTTAGTTTGATCAAATATGCGTTAAATTTTCCGCCCTGTTCCTGTGTATAGGAATTAAACATGTACTGTTGGTATATGATGTTTTGTTTGGGTTCAAAGTACTTTGTCAGTCTTTCCAAAAGTTTTAGTGAAAGAAGTGTGCCTACCTGTACGTTTTCTGTTTTTTTCCCAATTTCCGTTGCGGCCGTATAGTTCTCCCATGTTAGTTTGAAAAAGGGTGAGTTTTCTTGCAAATCGCCATCCATTTTCATTTCTGCAGGTGGAATTGCATACGCCATGTTTATTGATGAATAGCCTTTGTAAAAATTCCAAGCTTCGATAAATGTCTCTTCTGTACGTAAGACTAGAGTGTAGAGTATTATATTGCATGGGTTTTTTGCCGAACATGTGTTGGAAGTGTTCAGTGGGTTATTCCGAAGAAAGAAATCCTGCTGACACCATGTTAAGTAGCAAGAAGCAGAGGGAACACAAAGCCGATATTCGGTGAAGAATATGCCACAGTTTTATTGCCTGAATGATGATGGACTTGTTGTAAGTAAAACGAATACTGTATACCCTTTAAATAAAGTTTTTATTAGCACAAAAGAACAATACATCGGGTCCAACGTCAGCACTATGAAGTAACATGGCGGACACTACTGGAGTAGTATACAGAGCTAGCGCTTCGTCGGGGAGAGTGCTATTGGGAAGTTTTGTATCCATACAAAACACAATACAACATTTTCCCCTCCATTACATTAGAAAGTTCCTGCCGTGGGTGGAAAGTTCATTCAAGTATTAGTGTATGAAGTTGATCACAACCAATGCAAGGAATGTAGTTTAATAGTTCAGGTTCGCAATGTTAAAACTCACTAATTCAGCCAGCACAAGGAGTGCAATTTAATAGTTCTGATGCGCAAAATAAATTTAATCAAGATTCACTAAACTCTAGAATCAGAAATTCAACTTATCTGGTGGTCTTCTACTATGTTCTGACCGTCGCAAAACAGGTGGTTCTACTGGTGGGGGTGAATTTTCCTCTTGCTGATCTGCTGGTGTATCATTCCAGTTTTCCGAGTCATGTGGGTGATCGGTGAATTGGAAGTCTTTCAACGGGGCCAAGTCATCTGCCTACCCTCGTTAGATCGAACAAAGGCATAATGGGGGTTAGCATCTAGAAGTTCAACCTTATCAACCAGAGGTTCATATTTAGTTAATCAGTTGTGTCTCCGCATTAAAACAAAACCAGATTCGGTCACCCAAGATGGTACCGCTGCCCTGGACACTGATCTTCTTGGGTGTTTAAACAGGCGCTCATGAGGTGTCTTATTTGTGGCTGTGGATATTAAAGACCGAATGGAATGGAGGGAATCTGTAAAAACCTCTTCCCAGTGTTCAGTCGGCAAACCTTTGTCTTCCAATGCTAATGAAATAGTTTTCCACACTGTTCCATTCATTCGCTCCACTTGACCATTCCCCTGTGGGTGATATGGAATGCTGTAGCTGGTGGAGATCCCTTTGTTGTGCATATAATTCTTGTACTCAGCACTCTTAAAACAACTCATGTTATCTGAATGAACTTGGCTGGGCATGCCAAATATAGAAAACAGGTGGGAGCAAGATTGCAGTACACTCTGGGTACTTGTGTCTTTACAAGGGTATACAAATGGGAAGCAGCTGTATTCATCAAATAATACCAACATATACTTATTTGGGGTAGATAAAAGTAGGGGTCTTTTAAAAAATCGAGATTCAACCTCTCGAAAGGTTGAGTTGAGTTGATTAAATGCCCATCAATATGGTGGAAAAATCTTGGTTTGCACTTGTTGCAAACAATACAGTCCTTTGTCATCTGCTGAATATCCTCAAGAGAGTAAGGGCGGTTTCTACTCCTTATAAAGACCATCCTTGTAATTCCAGGATGGCACAAGGGTCGATTCAAATTGAGGAGGTTGTTGCTACAATTCACAGTAGCGCAAGAAGCACGTGTCAATGCATCAGCTACAAGATTATTCTCACCAGGGCGATAGATAATGTCGAAATTGAAGCATGAAAGCTCCAATCTCCTTTATCGTTTTTTATTCGACTATGGTGATTTTGATCGTAAACAAATTTTACTGATTTCTGATCAGTAATAAGTTTGAAGTGCTTCCCCAAGAGGTAATGGCGCCAATATCTAACTGCTTCTATAATGGCAGCCGCTTCCTTTTCAACAGCTGGATGGTTTAGTTCAGAGCCGTGAGAAAAAAACCAACTGGTCTACCAAATGGTTGAGGACTCCAGAAAGAGCACAATCAGACGCATCAGTCTCCAACTCAAGGGGATCATTCTCGTCGATAGTTTTTATTACCGCTGATTCAATATCTAGCTTTAGACTGTCAAATGCATTTTGAGCTTCCTGATTAAGGGGAAATAAATTGGTCTTAATAAGAGGCTGAATCTTATCAGAATACCTATGGATCCACTTTGAATAATACGAGAAAAAAACCCAGGGCTCGCTTGAGTGATTTGCCGTCAGTTGGATAAGGGAGTTCTTTTAAAGGCTTCAACTTCTCTTTAATTTAACAGGCAGTTCCACCAAAGCCACAGCGAGTCAACAAATCTCAATAGGAGTTGAACTTGAAGGTAACGCTTTCATGTTTACTTTGAAAATCCAGTCCGAGAATCACATCACAACAAAAGTTATTTAAAATTGACAGTTTCTGGTTGGGATACATATGTTTGTTAAAAAGTACGTTAGGAAAACAAGCACCTACCACCTTTGATGAGAGGTCAAATGATGTCATCGAAACTCTCAAGTCTGAATCTGTTTATTTTTAATCCAGATCCTTAGCTACTTTGATATGAATAAAGCTGTCAGAGCTACCACTGTCCATTAGTGCTCTTAATAGCCAACCCAAAATGTGGATTTCTACGGTGGATCTCTTTAAGGACGATGGAACTGCCGAACTCGAACTTATAGAGGCTAAGGTTGGATAAAGGACCGAGGCAGAAGTTGATTGAGTAGTATTATTTGATTTGCAGCATTTTGCAAAATGCCCGATCCGTTTACATTGATGACAAACACTCGATTTCGCTGGACATCGTGATTTTAGGTGTTTATAATTTCCTTCCCGAGGGCTGCTGTGCTTGGTTCCTGGTATCGTGTTGGTGAATACGATTCCATATTCCTCGTTGCATTGTCCAGCGCTCGGGCCTGGTCAAACATAGTGTCCAGGTCGAGCGGCAAATGGTATGGGACCAAATTCCAGCAATAAAGGCATCCCGAATCGATTCAATAGCATATATCGCCGCGCTGACGTCCCTAAAATTGCAGTTCTTGTTAAAGACTCGTAATGCCTGAAGATACTCGTCCAGACTTTCTCCTGGTTGCTGACGCCTCGTGGTGAGCAGATGCCGTGTGTATATCTCGTTTTTTGGTTTGATAAAGATTTCCTCCAGTTTGAGACAGGCTTCTTCAGAATTTCCACAATCGCTGACATATTCGAAAATATCCGGTGAAATAAAATTTATCAGGACCGACAACTTGTTGAGATTTTACTGGGGTAGTGCCGCTAAAAAATATTTGAATGTAGCAAGCCAGTGCTTTAAATTCTCGTTCGGCATTAGATAAATTAAGGTTTACGTCCAATCGAGAAGGCCTCAGGGCACGATCCATTTTTAAAAACTTTTACTTTTTTTTTTTACCCTTTTGTGCTACTAAAATTGTTGTAAGTAAAACAAATACTGTATACCCTTTAAATAAGGTTTTTATTAGCACAAAAGAACGATACGTTGGGTCCAACGTCAACACTATAAAGTAACATGGCGGACACTATTGGAGTAGATGCAGTATGAAGATGACACATTGGATTGCTTTAATAAAATTTATGTTGAAGTTTGAAAGGTGAGCCTGTTGTAATTCTGTTTGGCTTTCTCCCATTCTGCCAGTGGCAAAACCTATGTGAAGATTTGCTCATAGGTTGCAGAATCACTTAATTTGATGCATCTCTATTTACTCTTGCATGCACACTGAATCTGTACAAAGCTGTTGCTTTTTGCAAGTACTGTGGTTACTTGCTGCCTCATGCCAGGACGTGGTTATGTGATTCTGTTGTTGACTCCCGTCCTAGCAGTGTCAGAAACCGATCTTAAGAATGCATGAAAAAATTGAATTCGACCTCCTATCTTTACAAGCTTATAACTACTTGAAAAAAGTAATTCAAACCCTAATTTTTTTCAATTCAGGAGCAAAGACCAATTGTTTTTTTAAATAATAGGTTTAATAGCAAATTATGCAATATTTGTTTTTTTTTAAATCGGTTTTCTTTGAAAAAGATTTGAAGAAAATCAACGAAATTTTACTTACTTCGATTATAAAAAATCGATATAAATTCAAAAAATCACTTACCTATAAAAATACTATTGAATGTGTAATTCCATTCTTCATTGTTCAGAATTTATCCATATTTATATTTTTAATTCCATGTATTTTTTAAATAAAAGAATTTTTTAAACAACTATTTGAAAAAAGCGCCATTACACAAGCATGTTTATGTTCTTATCAAAAAACCGGAAATGTCGGGTTTTTTTTTTGTTTTCTTGTTTAGAACTACGGATGGACAGAAGGCAGTAAAAACCACGCATTCGCATTAGCCGTCTTGTGTGAAGAAATGTGTTCTCATAGTTTAAAAATAGTCAGATTTTACTGATAAGTTTTTGTCTTTAAAAAAAATTTTTGTTTATTATATTTTAATTCTTCTTTATCGAGTGATTTTTTTTTTAAATATCTAAAAAATAAAACATTGAATGAAATAGAAAAATTGTCGTCAGCGTCCATTACTTACTGGACAATATAAGCAGATCATAGGCTTCCAATTCAAAAAAAAAAAAAAAATCAACGTGGTTTTTACAAAAAAATAAGTTTTACATTTTGGACTTTACAAATAAAACACTTTGGACTTTCCAAATAAAACACTTCTTTTTTTTTGTTTTAATTTACAATATATTATTCATTGATCTTTTATCTTCAATTTGTGATATATAAAACTTTCGTGGGTAAATTAATTATTAAAATTATTAGACATTTAAAAATGGGGAGGAGGTGAATTTAGAAAAAAAACGTTTGTCTAAAATATAATATTCGTTGGAAAGACCATAAAATTTTACATTGACCCTGAAAATATCGTAAAAATTTAACCAATAGAAAAATTTTGATAGATTTTTAAAGTTTAAAAGTTGAAAAAAAAATAACTCGTAAAATTCAATTGATTTCATTACGTACAAAAATGGCTGCATGAAGGCGCGCCGGCACTGTATAAACACTGCTTTTTTTTAAATAAAAAATAATGTTTCTATTACTTTTAAACAACTTTATTTTATTTTTTATTTATTTTTTTTTTAAGTGTGTATTCCATAAAGAAAATAAACAATCCACTTTTAAAAGAGAAATTACGAGTTTTTTTTTTTATATTTTATTCGCAGTTTCGTGTTGGGGTGTCAAAAATTCCCCAAAACTTCTGATACACCTACTCCCGCCCGTAAATTCTAGAACGTAGAAGAGAAAACAAAAAAAAGTATGTAAACAAAAGCACGGAACAATGTATGTAAATATATTTAGGTTTAGTTTATGGGTACTTTAGCAGCACTGTTGCTGAGTTTTATGAAGCTAGTGACAGGAGGTATAACGAATGCCAATACGGGTCGTGGCTCGACTGACCAACCAACTGGCAAATGCAGACTCGACAGTAAAATCTACATGTCCGCCTTAACGCTTAAAGCGCAGTTTCCTGTAGTTGTTTTGCACACAATCTTTACATAAGTATTAAAATCTGTTTTCTTTTGTTTCCTTGCGTTTTTTTTATTGTCAAAAGTGGTATAATAGTTTTATTTATTGTCAAAAGTGGTATAATAGTTTTATTTATTGTCAAAAGTGGTATAATAGTTTATTTATTGTCAAAAGGTGGTATAATAGTTTTATTTATTGTCAAAAGGTGGTATAATAGTTTTATTTATTGTCAAAAGGTGGTATAATAGTTTTATTTATTGTCAAAAGTGGTATAATAGTTTTATTTATTGTCAAAAGTGGTATAATAGTTTTATTTATTGTCAAAAGGTGGTATAATAGTTTTATTTATTGTCAAAAGGTGGTATAATAGTTTTATTTATTGTCAAAAGGTGGTATAATAGTTTTATTTATTGTCAAAAGTGGTATAATAGTTTTATTTATTGTCAAAAGTGATATAATAGTTTTATTTATTGTCAAAAGTGGTATAATAGTTTTATTTATTGTCAAAAGTGGTATAATAGTTTTATTTATTGTCAAAAGTGGTATAATAGTTTTATTTATTGTCAAAAGGTGGTATAATAGTTTTATTTATTGTCAAAAGGTGGTATAATAGTTTTATTTATTGTCAAAAGTGGTATAATAGTTTTATTTATTGTCAAAAGTGATATAATAGTTTTATTTATTGTCAAAAGTGGTATAATAGTTTTATTTATTGTCAAAAGTGGTATAATAGTTTGTGACTGGAGACCACTATTGACCTTTACAAGAAAATAAGCAAAAGTATTAGATACAAACACTAATGGTAGTTGCATAACCGACAACTTATTATTAAAGGTGAGCCTGTTGTAATTCTGTTTGGTTTTCTCGGCAAATCGGAGTGCAAGAAAAAATACAGATAAAAATATTTCACAATTGGCGTTTGCAATCATCGGATTAGGGCCCCGAAAATTGCGACTCGTTTGACCAAACTCTACTCCAATAGGGAGAAAACTGAAGATTTTTTTTTTTTTTAATCTCACGCGTATACAGAGAGTGTTCAGAGAATGAGATTCAAATAACAAGTAAACAAGTTCATTTTATTTTAAATACAATTTATTTGCGGCAGAAAGATTATATTATGAATATATCGATATCATGTTGTTTTTATCTCCGGAATGCTCTAGTTTTTCCAAATAGCAATAAGGAGCGATAACTCTTTATTTAGAATTATTCCTACTTTTATCATGGAACCCCTATGAAATATGATGCTAGCAGGATATCTTATTTTTATTTATATTGTTGAAGTTGGTTTGCACCTTCACTATGCCCTTCGGGTTGAATTTTTCTTCTCAGACTTATTTTGTTTACTGTGTTTTGAACAGTGTGGGGTAATTCTAATGTGTCCAGTAAAATATTTAATGAAATGCTTGTGTTATTTGATCGATTCTTTGGAAGATATATGAGTGATGAAATTGATTTACATGTCTGACACAAATAGATAGGTACGTGCAAAATGAATGCCGATGCACAAAATGTATAAACATTTTGACCCCTCCCTTTACTTAAAAATTCACCAAAAATCAGGAAATTAACAAATTTTAATGAAATTTTCAGTATTTATCAAATAATGATCGCGGAATATAATGAACAAATTATTTTTATTTAAATCTTAGTGAAAATGTATTATTTTGTTTATACAAAAGTAGTAAATAAAAACGCAAGAATATATCTTTGCTTTTTTTTATATATAAATAAAGCATCGTAATTTGTAACAAAATAATTTTTACATTAACATTACGAAAAAAAGCTCCTAAAGTCCATAGTAATGAATTCGATATAACTCGAAGAAAAATGAATTTCTCCAACTACCGATATTGCAATTGAATTAAGCATTGTTTATTTAACACAAAAAAAAAAAATTATAATAGCAAAAATATTTCTACATTTTTTTTTTAAATTACAGATTTCGCATAATTTTTATAAGCAAGATTTTATTAATTTCCTTGCTCGCAAGGATGTAAAAGTTTCGGCGTAACATAATTTTTATATAACAATAATTAAAAAAAAATTAAAACAGGATCCCAGAGGAGATAGGATGGAACATGAACATAGCTTATTCGACAAAGGCCATCATCTCCCCGTATTTCCTCCTATAACAGACAACACGCTATGCAACATACAAATATCTGTGCATAAGGTCGCCAAGCTAATCAAGAACCTTGATTCCAGTAAAGCAACTGGCCCTAACGGCATTCCAATTATAGTGTTGAAAAAGCTTCAACCAGAAGTTGCCCCATACTTACAAAACTGTTTAAGCATTGCCTTAAGGAGAAGTGCTTCCCAACACCTTGGAAACCTCACAAGTATGCCCTGTATTTAAGAATTCAGGAGACAACTCATCTCCCTCTCAGTACAGACTAATAAGTCTCCTGTGTGTCATGAGTAAGTTGCTGGAATCCATATTAAATAAAGAATTAGCCAGCCACCTCAGCAGAAATAACCTTCTTAGTGACATGCAATATGGTTTCCGTTCTGCTAGATCTACAGCAGATGTACTAACGGTTATATCTCATATATCAAGACAAAGGCTTCCTTTCTAGGGCAATTGCTCTTGACATATCAAAGGCCTTCGATAAGGTATGGTATAAAGGCCTACTTCACAACATTTCCAGCTACAGTATAACTGGAAATGTTTTCTCAATTATTAAATCATTTCTCTCTGATAGGCTCATAAGAGTAGTGGTTGATGGGCAGAAATCATAGGCCCACAGTATTAATACTGCAGTCCCTCAGGGGGTCCATCCTGGGCTCAACTCTCTTCTTGATCTGCATCAATGATACTTAAATCATTAACATCTATGGCAACACATCAAAGGCCGTAAATGACAAAGTTCTCTCTGATTCTCTTTCCTCTGATCTTGAGGCGTTGTACAGCGGGGGAAGAGGTGGCTGGTTAGTTTTAAGGCATCTAAAACCAAGCTCTTATCTTTACATCGTCAACGCTCTGATCCCCATCCAAGTACGTCTAAGGATGGAGTACTGCTGCCACATCTGGGCAGGAGCTGCTAAATCCTGCTTTGACAGAGTACAAAATAGACTTCGTGGCCTAGTGGGGGATGCCCTTTTCTCTTCCCACAGAAGAGACGTTGCGAGCCTGTCTTTGTTTTATCGTTATTTCCATGGCAAGTGCTCGTCTGAGCTCCAATCTCTGGTCCCCCTCACCAATCTTTTGCGAAAAACACCCGTCTAGCTGAAACCACTGTCAATAATTTTCCCCACTCTTTATCTATGCCTAAATCAAAGCGTAGATTCCATGAACAAAGCTTCTTTCTTAGAAGTGCATACCTCTCTTCCGTTTGCCTGCTTCACACCTGACTACAACTTGGAAGTCCAACATAAACAAATTCCTCCTTAAGTAAAACATTTTATCAAATCTCTATTACTAACGATTACTACGATATTATCCCATTGATTACTGTACATGTAATAACCCTTATCCCCGAGTTGCTTCCGGGTCTTGATAAGTGGTTACTAACATGTAAAAAAAAAAGGAACATAAAAAATAATGAAATTAAAAAATGATAAAAATTGATACAAACGTTCAGAATAGGAATGTATTGATGCACGTCTTGGAAAAAAGGAGAAATCTTACACCCCTACCTCCTTTTATTATCATGACTTCATTTTGAAACAGCGTTTCGATTGGCTGAAATTTTGGGCCTCCTTGTAATTGTGTTTACAAAATTTTAGTTTGTTGCGTTTTTGGCAAACGGTTTAATAACTTGCTTTTTGAGAGCAAATTAATTTATGTTTTGTATAAACAAGGTGATTTTTTTAATTCAATATCTTAGGACTTTACTAATTATCTTTGAAATAGACCCAGAAAACTAATATTTATCTTTTAAAGGATTTTTTACATGAATTTATTTAACTTCAAAATTTATCTAAATTGGTTAGTTCCCGTGAAAACATTTTTCATAACTTTTTTTTTTTCACGTGCACAAATATTTTTTCCTTTAGGAAATTAACTTTAGTCCTTAATCTTCCAAATACAATCAAAAAGTATTCGGAAACCTACAAAAAATTATGATAAATCGGCTTTCAAAACTAGGTCTCCATATTTTTTCCCGCCCATTTTTGCCTGTACCTACAAATAGATTATTGTACATCCACATCATAGATTACATTACCAGAACCACATACTGTTCCTTTTTTGTAGCCATTGTTGTAGTCTTTTGCCAATACAGGTTACCCTGGTAGAAATTTAAGTGACCTTTCTCCATGATAGTGATTAAATTGGTTTTCCATCGTCCTGTTTCTCTTAATGAGCTAAATGAAATGGTCCAAACGGCTAATGAAATACGTAGACATGGTGAAAGTTGGCGATTAATCAAGAAGAAAAACAGCAAAAAGAGGAATGTTGAAGAGAAACTCAAAAGAGAAGCGGATTAGCAAGTAGTTGGAGCACTGTAGTAACCTACTTAGTAAAGAACCCACGCTTCAAACAAAATGAATGAAGATTTGCGAAAGGTCCTTCACTGTTGATGATTAATTGAAGTTGTCTTCTGCTTCCAGGTGTTGAGTGAGGATTGGAGGCGTCAGCTTACCTAACCAAGGTAGCAGAACCGGAGGCTGGTGCAGTAGTAGTTGGTGGTGCCCCATGTATTAAGGCTGAACCTGTTATGAAAATTGAGTATGAGGATGCTTTGCAATCTAGTTGGCATGGAGACTGGCGTGGTCGTGGTTTCAATAGAAATTCCTGTGATTTGGTGGTGGATCAAAGGTTTCAAGCAGTAAAGCACCTTCACTTAACTCCTTTGAGTCATATGGTTATCAGCAGTTTAATCTAATTGGTAAAGATGGTAGACTGTTGAGTGCCATGTGCATATATGTGTAATAATGAGACTTGGAACACGTGTGTCTGGTTGGTAAGAAAGGAACCGAATAATGGCGTCCTGCTTTATTAATAGATTGCTATGCACATGCATGAGTGCAAGAGAATGTTTGTATTCGCCAAACATGAACAGTGAGATCAGAGACTATGTTTCAAAATGCCCCAAATGCAGAAAATACGAAGTAGCCAATCCAGCCGAACCATTAATGGCTCATGAAGTTCCTGACAGACCCTGGGCGAAAGTGGGAGTGGACCTGTTTAAGTTTACAGATAGAGACTATCTTTGTACTGTGGATTACATGAGCAACTTCTGGGAAATTGATCATCTTCAAAATACAGAAGCTAAGACAGTAGTAACCAAACTGAAACATCATTTTGCACGACATGGAATACCAGATCAGGTGGTAACTGATAATGGGCCTCAGTTTAGCAGCCAGGAATTTTCCACCTTTGCTAAAAAGTGGTGTTTTATACATACACCTGTCAGTCCATACAATAGCAAGGCGAATGGGAAAGTGGAATCTGCAGTAAAAATGGCAAAGAACCTTTTCCGGAAAGCAATGGAGGATAAGGCTGATCCATATCTAGCAATGTTGGATCATAGGAATACATCATCTAAAGGTCTCTTATCACCAGCTCAGAAGCTGATGTCAAGGAGAACAAAAACGCTTCTCCCAACTTGAGAGGAGTTACTCAGACCAGAATTGGCCAAAAACCTCAAAAAGTGTGCCAAACGAGACAGCAGGAGACAAAAACAGTTTTTTAACCACAAAGTGAAACCACTTCAACCGTTACACCCTGGAGATGTAGTACGGATGAAACCCCACATAAAGGGCCAGAGAGAGTGGAAGAAGGCAATTGTATGGGAGAGACTGGATGAGCGGTCATACAATGTAAAAGTGAATGGGGAGCTATATCGACGGAATAGGGTCGACTTGAAAAAAACTGCAGAAGCACCCCCACTTACATCGTTGATTCACCAGCCATGCGGAGTGCAGAGCGAAATAGTCAGGAATAAAGGTAACGGCATAGAAGAGAGAGATAACACAGGCCAACCTGGGTATGAAGGTGAATTGGGAGAGGGAGTTAACCCGACACCACCCCCAATGATATCAAGCCCCGAACAAACAAAAGCAAGCCTACGGACAACACGGTCGGGAAGAGTAGTGAGAGATCCTGTGAGATTCAGGGACTACGCGAAATAAAGTAGGGAAGGGCAGAATAATCCCTGTTAGGCAGGAGGGTAGTCTGCCCAATGAATGCCTAGGTCATTTTTTTATATATATATTTTTTTTAATTCCGTTCAGACGTTTTTTTTTTTGTTTTTTTTCTTCTCCTTTCTTTGAGAAAAGTGAAGATGTTGCATGAACAGCAACAGGTGTTACACTGTTTGGAGTAACGCCCCTTGGAGGTGACCGGTGTAAGAGGCGTATTAAATAAAGATGGTTGCCGAGTAAACACAACGAATGGTTTTATGTTATATTTATCCGTGGGCATCCTTACACATGAAACAAGATGAAACAAAAGGCACATGCCAGCTATCTCGGCATAAATACATGTCTGCAAAGAGCGAGGGACCTCATATTTTGGCCAGGAATGTCTGCAAAGAGCGAGGGACCTTATATTTTGGCCAGGAATGTCCATCAAAGCGTGTGGCACCTGTGCAACCTATGCAGACCACCAGCCAGCAGAAGCACAGACCATAGTACCAGTGCCGGAAAGACCTTGGCAACAAGTAGCAGGAGACCTTCTATCATGGGAAGGGAACAACTATCTGATCACAGTAGACAGACATCGCAATTTCTTTGAAATTGACAAACTGGATACGCTCATGATTGAATGCATGAAAGCGCATTTCGCATGCCATGGAATTCTGACAATTGCCCTCAAATTTCATCGTACGCATTCAGAAAATTTGCAAGAAAATTTGCAAGGAAATTTGCAAGGAAATTTGCAAGAAAATGGCTATTCATACACGAGACGCAGCAAATGGTGCTGCCTAAGCAGCAGTAAAAATCGTTAAACGCCTCTTCCGGAAATACAAAGCGCCAGGAGAAGATCCATTCCTGGGACTGTTGAACCTATGCAACGCACCAACTGAAAGACTAAGCACCAGCCTAGCGAAAAGACTCTTTGGTAGAAGGACAAGATCAATGGTACCAGCTGTCAAATTAAAGCTCAAGCCTCGTTACCCACATTCAACTGATGAAGCATGGAGGAAACAAGAGAAGAGGATTAGTCACCATAAGACGGGGAAAGAACTAAAAAGCCTAAACGTGGGTGATAATGTTCGAGTCCAGCCACACAGTCCTTACACAAGAGAGTGGAGGGAAGCAATGATCCGAAAACAAATGAAGTGGAAGCAAGAGACGGACAACGATACCACCGAAACAGGCAATTCCTACACAAAACGCCTGAGTCAAAACATTCCTTCCCAGGACACATCAAGCAACACACATAGCTGATGATCACCCTCAGTCCCAAATACAGCCTGACAATCCCATATCACAAAAAGAAAGGATTACACAGGAAAATGAACTGAAGAAAACATTTGTGAAAGGAATGACAGCCAACAGCTCAGGGCGCATTATTTGAAAACCTGCATTCACCCTCCTCCATGTTGCCGTTCAAAACCATATCCTTCCCCCTTCCCCCTTAGAAGAAAACAAAATGAACAAACACCCTCTCTGACGGGAGATGTTGCGTATAGCTAAACCCCAGCACTGCCCTCACCTCTTTCTATAGAACTCTCCTAAAAAGGAGGAGGACTACTTCTTGTAACATGGCCGCTCAATAAAGCTGCTATTATATTTTAACTTCTTTGTCGTCTTCACTCTGATACTAACCCGTGATTACAACCCCCCATTGGGGCCAGTTGTTGGTTTACTGTTTTAAATGATGTAGTGTACATGGATTTAAAGGAGTATATTCACAAGATTTGGATACTTCATTTGATTGATTCTGCTACAAGGTATTCAGCTGCGTGTCTAGTTGATAGCAAAAAGCAAGAGTTGCAATGTGTGTACAAAATTTGGATATGTTATTTTGGATAATCTCGGAAGATTCTGACTGATAATGGCGGTGAGTTCTCCAATGACAGGTTTAGGGAGATGAATAAGAAGTTGACCGTTGAGACCACAACAACAGCTGCAGAATTTCCATTTATTATTGAACGTCATAATGTAATTGTGGCCGAATCCATGTTGAAGACAATTGAGAATGTTAATTGTGACCCAGATGTTGCTTTGGCTTTCGCTGTTAGTTCCAAGAGCACGTTACAGAATCATGGCGGGTTAGTCCAGATCAGCTCGTGTTTGGACGAAATCCAAAAACCCCTTCAGTTCTGTTGGATAGTCCCCAGCACTTGAACCAAGCACTTCAGATGTGATTCGAAACGATATGAACGCTTTACATAGTGCGAGGAAGAACTTTATTGCAGTGAGAGAATCCGTAGAAAGAACTTATGTGAATGGTGACAGGGTCTTCTATTGACCAAAGAATGAGAAAGATTGGAAAGGTCCTGCCTAATGGTTCTTGGTCGGGATGAGTAGTTTGTCCTTATTCGTCATGGAGGTACTCCTTAAAGAGTTCATCCCTGTCACTCTTGCCTCTGCTAAGGTCAGCCAGAAGAAAACTATTGTTCAAGATAGCAGGATAGATAGGCAGACTGAGGATGTTGATGACTGTGATGAATCTCTGAATGATTGTTCTGTTGATGACGAGATAGATGATATTGCTGATACTGATCTTAAAGACCTAGTAGGAACTCTTATGTCAGCTGTGTGATAAAACTGAATGGAGTCAGGTTAAAGTTCTGAGTAGACAGCCTAAACAAACGGGTTAGTATCGAGACTGAATCAATGTGCATATTGATGGACATGAAGAGCCCATCTGTGGAAATTGGAATCATGTAGAAGGATGGTGTGAATTGCCATTTCCAGAGCAGGCTCTTCTTTTGACCCAAACTCAGGAATTATCACAAGATGTGGTTGATGCTAAGCAAATTGAGTCGGATAATCTAAAGAAAAATTATGTATTTGAAGTAGTTCCATCTGTTGGACAGAATACTGTATCATCTCGTTGGATATTGACTGAGAAGTTTAAGAATAGTGAAAGGAATATTAAAGCTCGTTTAGTTGCTAGATTTGAGGATTCTCCTCTACAGAAAAAAGACTCGCCTACATGTACTAGGGAAATTCTTAGGGTAGTGTTTCTTGTTGCTGCATTTTTACATGGAAAGGGATATATTCTTGAGGCCTCCAAAGGATATCTGTCATCATAATGAGGTTTGGAAACTGAAGAGGTGCATCTATGGATTAACTGATGCTCCTGGGTCATGGTATGAGAGGGTAAAGGAAGTTCTTTTGGTATTGGGAGGTGAAGAAAGAAGAGAGAAGCAATGTTTATTTGAAGTCTTCTGTTCCCAGGTGTTGAGTTAGGATTGGAGGCGTCAGCTTGCCCAACCAAGGTAAATAGAAGTGAACACTTCACGATCTCAATATTGATGATGGTGTTTTCACATTGAAAGAGTGTTGCAGGGGGTTTAACAACCAGTTATAAAACCAGTTTACCATACAGCTAAAATATTAAGACACAAAGGCAAAAAGAAAAACAGCAAAGCAAACGGAAGAATGACAAAAAGGCTGAAGTCAGTTTAAAGACGACGAATCACCTTTTATTTACAAAAAGAAAGTAAGTAAGAATGGTAACTGCTGAGGGCTACAAGTGGAAGGCTGTAGTAAGATGCAGTTGAAACTGGAAGGCTGTAGGAAGCTGCGGCAGGCACTGGAAGCATGCAGGAGGATGCGGCAGGTGCTGGAAGAGTGCAGGCGTGGCAGGTGCTGGAAGGCTGTAGGAGTGAGCTGGAGGCACCAAGGGCTGGAAGGCTGTAGGAATGAGCTGGTTGAAGAAGGTAGGTCTCAGGAAGCTGACAGGCAGTAGTAATCGCATAGTAATAGTTTGTGGATCCCATAAGAATGGTTTGAGAGTCACATATTAATGTGGAAAAAAGTAGTTCCATCTGAAAATGGTTGTTTGAACTGTTGCTGCTGGAGCTGGAGACTCTTTGCTGCTGGGCTCAACCTGACTGGGAACGTCAAAGTCGCATCTCCGGAGACTTCCTGCTCTGTCGCCTGCTCTGCCATTAACACGCTGTATTTATCAAAAGGTATTGTTACAACAAGCACAGGTCTGAGAAAAACTAAATGAACAGAATTCTCCGTCAAATCGAATACGAGCAAAAGAATTCCACATGTAAATTGCGTTTTTGTTCCATTCAGCTCAGAATGCTATTCATTTTAATGAAGAAAGAGTTGAATTTTGATTTCTTTCACCTCAGCTCGACACGAGAAAGGGTTATTTGCCACCAGGCGGTGTATATAAGATTGTTTACAAATGAAAAACTGGCTGGCGTAGTAAAATACAAGCCACGATATAAGTGCACCACGTCAAGAGTATCAATTTGCTGAAAAGATTGATTTGGTTTGGTTGTTTTATGGCATATCAACCCTTTTCAGGTTATTTAATGCCGCATCCAAAGAATTTTTTTAATATTTGTTGTTTTCAAGTCGGTTTCTATTTAACCCATAGTTGGGACCCTAACAGGTGCTACCACTCCGGGTCAGAGTGGACATGGGAGCAATGGTAATTAAAAGGTGGCTCCACAAAGCCCGCAAGCTGGGGCCTCACCACTGGATATAGTTTAAGGTTCATTGCTGAACAGAAAGAGGGGAAAAGAAAAAGAGGGAAAACAAGCAGGACCAGACTTCATTACTCCGGAAGTGCTGAAAAGATGTGATCTGAATGACATTATTCTTTCTTTTGCAAATAAGCTTCTGAGAGAGAATATGAAACTCGATCAATAGTCCCAGATTGACATGATACCTCTTCCGAAGAAAGGAGATCTGAGCGCAACTCAAAATTATCGAGGCATATCGAGTCAGTGGTTTCAAAACTTGTCAACAAAATAATCCTAAACAGAATACAACCAAAAACATCTTCGTCCAAACCAAAATGGTTTCAGATCTGGACGTTCAACAATTGCTTATATCCTTGCGCTACTCAGCGGGATAGAATGAGTGGGAAGCCATAACACAAAAGCAATCATTATTTTCATAGATTTCCTTTGTTATTTTCAATGATGATGAAAATATTGAAAGCTTATGATATTGATCCACCAAATCTACTCCAAGCAATAACTAAGATCTATGAGAACACAAGGACAAGAGTAATGACACCAGATTGAGAAACAGAATTTTTCAATATCATTGCTGGCGTCTTACAAGGAGACACATTAGCACCTTACCTCTTTGCCATAGTATTTTACTATGTTCTAAGAAAGACACTCAATGGAAGAGAAGAGTATCTTGGTTTTCGTCAGCACAGATGAAAGAGCAAGTGTCTCCAACTGATCTCGATTTTGCTGATGACCTCCCATTACTAACTGAGGAAATTGCTCAAGCCTAAAAAGTCCTAAGCCAATTGGGAGAGGAAGTGCGATTGGTGGGTTTGTACTGCAATGCCAAGAAAATAGAGATGTATGCCTTCAATCACATCAACCCAATTGCAGTGAAGGCACTTGCTGGGACTCTGCTCAAGGTTGTTGAAAACTTCAAGTACCTTGGAGCATGGTCAGAGAGCACTGAAAACGATTTTGAAGTGAGAAAAGCACTGGCATGGAGTGCATGTCACAAGTTGAGGAAGATATGGTCATCCACTCTCTCAGAAAAGTTGAAACTAAGACTCTTTGTTGCCACAATCGAAACAGTCCTTCTCCATGGTGCTAAGGCATGGACTCTTACAAATCGCTGAGTAAGCGACTGGATGATTGATACACATGGATGCTCAAGATGACCCACGAAGCAAACCAACAGCTTTATAGTGACCTACCACCAGTGTCACTGAAAATACTGCAGAGAAGGATGAGAATAGCATGGGACACAGTGAAGAGGAAGCCAGCAAGCTGGTTCTCTGGATATCACCAGATGTACACTCAAACCATGGTAGAAGAAGGATGACCTACATTGACAACCTGCTACAGAACACAGGATTGGAGAGTGTTTGGGACCTGCAAACTTTCACGCAAGAGAACAGGAGAAATTGTGTAGATTCCGTGGTGAAGCATTCTGAAAGACAAAGATTAGATGAGATGTTTCTCTTGGGAAGATTATTTGATGATGGACGAATAGCATCCATTGGTAAATGTATTTTTCTGTTTATCAGTGCTTCAGCGGGAGACTTTCCATTTGGCCAATTTGGATTTGGGGTAGCTCTATAGCTATTTAAAATAATTCTATGATCTCTCGCGTAGTTCCTCCCTCTTTAAACTTCTGAAGTGCTCTCTTAAATGTGTCACAAAGTGTTCGGCTTGGCCATTTGATTGAGGATAGAAAGGTGGAGATCTGAGATCCTGAATAGTTTTATTTCAGAAAATTTTGCTGAGGTAAATGCAGTACTATTATCAGAAACTAAGATTTCAGGAACGACTAACCAGCTGAAAATTTTTTGTGGTTTGTTTAGTTTCATTTGAGGTAGTTATGGTTAATCTGGAAGACTTCTGGCCACTTATTGTAATATTAAGTAATGCTATCCATTAATTGCTCCTGCAAAATCCATGTATAGTCATGACCAAGGCATTTCTGGATTAGGCCACGCATGCAATGTCGTTTTCTGAGGAGACTTCGCAACCAGTTGACATTTGGCAGAACTTTTTACAAGTTCCTCTAATTGCTTATCCATGTTTGGCCAATACACATGCCAAGGTTTTCATCAGGTTCTATAGTGGAATCGAGAACTGTTCTGGGGCTTGAATGGGACAACAACACTTTTTGTCCAGTGATCAGTGTATGCTTTTTGTCCAGCTTGTATGATGGAAATGTCGAACTTTCTGTAATAATGCATCTGCAGCTTCCTGAATTATCTCTGAAGTGAGATTTCACTAGTTGCAGTGTGCAGAGACAACTTAAGGTTCCACAGATTATTGCTACATTTTTTTAAGAAACCTGTTTCAGTTTGAGGAATTTGTGAATGCAGTACCCATAAACAGCAAAGACCTTGGACTTGGTCTTGTCTTGATTTACTTTGTAACATTTGAAGTTTGGTCAGCAAAGCTGAGACCTTTCACACTTTCAATTTCAGTGACAATTTCTGAAATTCAAAACAAAACAAAAATTAGATTCTCGCTTTTGAAACAGATTTGTTTCCTCTTTCAACATATTAAAACAAAGATTAAAGGATTTTTTAGAGAGATACGTTCGAATTTCTTTTTTGTTTTGCAAATGAAATAAAAAAGACAACAAAAGCATAAATAAATGAAGAACTTACGAGGGAAAATAGCTCAAATGAAATGGTTGTACAAACTATACCCCTCAAACATTTTATTTGGATTTATTTAGCCATGTTTTTGTGTGAACTTTTTAATTTTCTTTCCTTTCAAACTTAAAAAAAAATTCTTTACAAGTATTTTTTGGCATATGAAAGTATGTAATAGAGCCGCTGATTCTGGGAACATAGCAGTCGCATAAAAATATGTCTAGTTTCCGGTCAGTGTTTTAGTAGAAAAGAAGTAGATGTATCCTCGCCAGCCACTTTATTATCCACCATAGACAAATGATTGAACAGTTCATTATTCTTTCTAGCATAATCAGAAAACTGCCCCCATTATATTGTATATGGGTTGTTAAATAACTGTTTTTTCGTTTTTGTACAAATAATCACATAAAATATTCATTTATGTTTTTATCATAAGGAATTAAATTGTTTTCTTATGATTACCATGTTTATTTTTATTAATCAATGTTTATTTTTATTAATCAAATATTTTCATTAATCAATGATTATTTTTATTAATCAAATGTTATTTTTATTAATAAATGTTTATTTTTATTATTAATGGTTATTTTTATTAATCAAATGTTATTTTTATTGATCAATGGTTATTTTCATTAATCAATGTTTATTTCTATTAATCAAAGTTTATTTTCATTAATCAATGTTTATTTTTCATTAATCAATGTTTATTTTTTTATTAATCAATGTTTATTTTGTTATTAATCAAAGTTTATTTTTTTATTAATCAATGTTTATTTTTTATTAATCAATGTTTATTTTTTATTAATCAATGTTTATTTTTTTATTAATCAATGTTTATTTTTCATTAATCAATGTTTATTTTTTTATTAATCAATGTTTATTTTTTTATTAATCAATGTTTATTTTTTTATTAATCAATGTTTATTTTTTATTAATCAATGTTTATTTTTCATTAATCAATGTTTATTTTTTTATTAATCAATGTTTATTTTTTATTAATCAATGTTTATTTTTTTTATTAATCAATGTTTATTTTTTATTAATCAATGTTTATTTTTTTATTAATCAATGTTTATTTTTTTATTAATCAATGTTTATTTTTATATTAATCAATGTTTATTTTTTTATTAATCAAAGTTTATTTTTTTATTAATCAATGTTTATTTTTTTATTAATCAATGTTTATTTTTTATTAATCAATGTTTATTTTTTATTAATCAATGTTTATTTTTTTATTAATCAATGTTTATTTTTTTATTAATCAATGTTTATTTTTCATTAATCAATGTTTATTTTTTTATTAATCAAAGTTTATTTTTTTATTAATCAATGTTTATTTTTTTATTAATCAATGTTTATTTTTTTATTAATCAATGTTTATTTTTTTATTAATCAATGTTTATTTTTTTTATTAATCAATGTTTATTTTTCATTAATCAATGTTTATTTTTTTATTAATCAATGTTTATTTTTTATTAATCAATGTTTATTTTTTATTAATCAATGTTTATTTTTTTATTAATCAATGTTTATTTTTTTATTAATCAATGTTTATTTTTTTATTAATCAATGTTTATTTTTTATTAATCAATGTTTATTTTTTATTAATCAATGTTTATTTTTTATTAATCAATGTTTATTTTTTTATTAATCAATGTTTATTTTTCATTAATCAATGTTTATTTTCATTAATCAATGTTTATTTTCATTAATCAATAGTTCATATCTACCTGTGCAGCTGCTTCACTCAAAGGCAGCATTCCGCAGATTTATCCAGCATAAGTTAAGTTCAAATAGATAAAAGTTAACAGGAGATAAGGATGATTGCAAGAGTGAAATAACCGCAAGTAAGATTAGACATACTGAAATCACACTGTGTGGTAGAAATCACGAGTTCTTGATTTCTGGAAAATTTACAGTAGTGTGGTAAATAATTGTCAATCAACAATGTCCGACAACAATGAAGTTGTTTGCACAGCAACTAAGAATGCTAATCTGCTGGCCGTTAGTTCACCTGCAACTCCTCATTAGACCGAACAAACCACTCCCTTTGACATTTCCCGTGTGTACAGAAGCTATCCTCAGTGATTTGAAACTCATGCATTCTCATGTTCATCACAAACCTAAACATATCAATATCCTTGCTATACTAGTAAAATGTCCTCTGTTGCAGTTTCTTCAATTCTCTACAAACTCTACAACAAATGACTTACCGAATCTTGCTTTTCTGAATGCTAGAAAATTGATTCTCCATTATCAATATTCTAGAATCCTGGCCAAAAAACTGTCCCACTCAATTATTGCCCTATTAGAATCCTTACTCTCTTCATTTTAATCTTTAAATTCTTAATCAATCAGGCACTAGTCCATCAACTCACTGATGCTAAACTTCTTTCCAACTGACAATATGGATTTAAATAAGTTCATTTTACTGGAAATATCTAACTTTATTATCTTCATATTCCATGCATTGGAAAAGGCAGAGAAGGCAAGGTCATTAGCCATTAAAATATCTAAGGCCTTTTGCAGGGTTTAAAATTAAGGTGTTATGTAAAGTAAATCATACAGATTACTGGATGAAGATTTAATATAATTAAATCTGTCTCAGACAAACATCCACAGTGTTTTCGATGGTCGTATGTCAAAACAGCACAATATAAATGCGAGTGTACCATAGAGGTCGATCCTCGAACCTTCATTACTCATCATATTCATAACAGACACGAGGAGAAAACAAATGAACACATATCTAAAACAATGGCTTAAATCCGAGAAAATGACCCCAAAATGACTCGAATGGGACATAAAGGGATTGTAAGATTCAATGCTGCCAAAACTAATCTTTCCTTTAACAAGAAATTTGTTCAATCCTGGGAGAGGGTGTTCATCTGATGTGCAACAAATAAAAAACACCTAAACTGTACAGAAGACTAGTCATCGTCGTCGAGGCTGACGGACTGCATGATGATGTGAATTCTGCGAGCAGTAGCAATCGCATGAAGATAAGAAAATTTTATATTTAAAATATAGAGTTCCTTTAAAAAAACTACATTTGTTTGTTGCGTCTTTGTGACACCAGAATGACCAATAATACGTTACCTGAAAGCTTTTTGTTCAAACTCCTTAGCTTAACATTCAGACAATATGAATTGGAACAAATGCATTAGATGTATTGCAAAGGTCGCTGCAAACCATGCTAGCAAACTACACATGTGTATCTCAACAAAGCCACGATTCACTTAAGTACAGAATATTGTTGCAACATTTGAACTGGTACATCTACCACTATTGCCTCACTGTCAGACAGGGTCAACCTTATATTATTAATTATATTCTCACAATTAATTATATTCTCACATTGTTAATCAAACTCCTATTGCTGCAATGTTGCATCCTTGCTATTTCATTTATTAAAAAAAATAATTTATTATAAAAACTGACCATTTAAAAGAATCACATATTTTCAAATAATTACCGTTGTAATTTATTTCAAACTATTTTTATTAGTTCAATAAATGTTCTATTTATTAGTTTACTTTTGTGTAATTTAAAAAGATTCGGGTTTTTTCATTGTTAGAATTAACAAAAACTTTCACAAATTTTAGGAATAATTCAATAAATTTCCTTTTCATTTGTGAAACTTTTTTGAAATAAAAACAAGAATATTCAAATCATCGTAGAGACGCAGAAGTGCCAATAAAGTATTAATAAGTATTACAATAACTATTAATAAGTATTAATAAGTATTAATAATTAATACTATATACTTAAGTATAATACTATATACTTAAGTATAATACTATACAATCTTAATAAAGTAACAAATATTGAGAAGAATTTCAAATTAAAATTATGAAGAAAAATTAAGGATAGCCAATAAAAACAATTTTTTAAATGACAATTATATATTCCAACAAATTAAAATTATAAAGAAAAATTAAGAATGATCGATAAAAATAATTTTTAAAATGAGGATTATATATTCCAATTAAATCAAAGAAATGCATAAAGTCATGACATCAAAAGATAAAAAAACAATTCAAATTTATGGTTTTACTTTTTACAACAGTTTATGTTTTAATATTTTATGAATAAATTCATTGTTTATTCTTATCACATATTCAAGTTAGTGTGTGAAAACAACAATTATTTGATAAGTTATGTTTTTAACTGTTAATGTTGTAAACATGACTTTTTTGTCTTTCCTATCCACATTTCAATTGATGACCAACACTTATTATTTTTGTCAAATATGAAATTTAAATGCACATCAAAGAGTTTTTTCAAGTCATTAAAATGTAATGCTAAAAATAATCAAAAGAATTTATTTTTTTTCAAGTCATTAAAATGTAATGCTAAAAATAATCAAAAGAATTTATTTTTTTTCAAGTCATTAAAATGTAATAAAAATAAAAGAATTTATTTTGTTTCTATTTTTGATGATTACTTCTTTTGAAAGTTCCAATTTGGGAAACGATTTTGTGGGTAGCCAGTTCCAGAGAGACATTTTTTAAGAAAATTGTTTTTGTAATACTTAAACGCTGAGAAAGCGTGTAAATAGAAACAAAATAATGAGTTTCAAAAGCATAAATTAAAAAAAAAAGAAGATATTTTATATAAATGTAAAAGTTTACAAATATATATGAAAACATTGAATATTCGTTCATATTTGGAGAGTCCTTGCATGTAAAGAGGTTTTGTACAATTAGAGAATTAGAAAATATGAGTCGATTTTTTTAAGGGCCATGAATAATCCACAGGTCTAAAAAATTGTAATCAAAACTTCACCACTCAATCACAGAAAATTACATTTGATTAAAAATTATTAATAAAAATAATGTTCACTTGTTCATGTGCATGATTTATTGCTGAGAAATGTTATAAGCATTAAAATGATTATGTTTATAGATTTGTTCACAAATCAATGTAAATCAGCAGATGACAATGAAGCAATTTAACCGCATTTGAAAAGTGCATTTAAAGATGCATTGCAGTGGTCACATTGCATAATAAAAACAGTTTTTGTATTCATTCATGAAGAAAAATTATATAGTCTCCAAAATGAATGATTTGATGTTTGCAGGTCCTTTGCTATGCGTTATCAGCTTTGAATATTTGTGAACATGATTTTTTCTGTATTCGTCCCTATTCTATTTTTCTCTATGTTCACAAATAAAAGTATTGGCATAGTTGAAGTGCGAGTACATTTTTTGAGACATCCTATATATATTGTTTTGTGTTAAAACATTTTTTGTAGGGAGGACATCTGAGTGAGTGCAAAATAAATTGTTTTTTATAAAGATATTATTTTTTATGGATTTTTATAAATTATCTTTACAATGTGTTCTTTTTTCAATTTTATGATTTAAAAATTTTTTTAATTACTTGTTTTTCTCTCTACAACTCATCTCTCAGTAGAATGGATCAAACAGAATCTTCTGATGTTTTTTTACATAGGCATCACCAGACGTCAATTGGACAAAATATCATAGTAATCGATAATAATGGAAATTCGGTAAATTTGTTAACTTAAGTGAAACAGTTCATCAAAAACTTGTTTGCGTTAGACTTAAAGACCACCATATTGAAGTCAGCTGGAAAGCCAGAAAATGGAAGACAATTCCATAGGTGTGCAATTCTAAGAAAGAAGCTTTGCTCATGGAATCTACGTTTAGGTTTAGGCACAGCTCTTTATCTGTGGGGGGAATTATTGATAGTGTTTTCTGCTAGACAAGTGTTTTCTTGTGAAAGTTTGGTGAGGAGAGACCATAGATTGGAGCTCAGCCGAGCACTTGCCATGAAAATAACGATAAAGCAGAGACAAACTCGCAACATCTCTTCTGTGAGAAAAAGGTTGCAGGGAAGAGAAAAGGACATCTCCTACGAGAATATGAAGTCTATTTTGAACTCTATCAAGGCAGGATAAGTCCTTTTTAGCAGCTTTTGCCCAGATGTGGCAACAGTACTCCATCCTTCTACGTACTTGGCTCTTATATAGATAGAGAATGCATCAGCAGTGAGATATCTACTGGATCGATAGAAGTATCCCACCATTTTTCCAGCAGCCTTGTATGCGTCCCATTTCAGATCATGAGGCCTCCCCAAGATGAGAGCCATTCATTTCAATTGATGCCAGTTTTTAAGTTTCTGAAGAATATGCAGTTTTCAGTCTATCAATTATAACATTAATGTGTACATTATTAGACATTTTTAGACTAAATCATTTCCAATGTCGATGTGCTTGGAAATGGCCTGTATACAGAGCTTCAATAGATGTTCTAATTTTGTCCGCTTTCAAAATTTCAAAGATCATTAGGAAAGCAAATAATGGATAGTCTGTTTTGAATTTCTACATCTCTTCAGTTGTGATATCTTTCTCTTCCTATGCAATTAATAATCAAAGTATTGTGCATAATAATCAAAGTATTTCTTCCTATTCAATTAATAATCAAAGTATTGTGCATTAGCATTCATTACTACAATAAATTACAAGCAACTTGAATCATTAGTTGTTATCCTGATAAAAATATTGGGAAGAAAAGATAATCATAATTCTTTTCTGGTGATGATCGCAATCTTTAACGATCTGTGTTCATGCTTAATTAGTTCATTTGCTTGAAGATGGTACAAAGTAGTGCTTAGAAACCTAGAACTTTCCACATCTTTGAGAACAAATTTTGGTTGAATTGCCTATTTTTATCAGTAACAACATAGAGGGGCACACCAATCTTGATATCTGCATATAAACAGATAAAGCTAAGGTGAAATGTATGATTAACACAGTAAATGTCGAGTGACTTGAATCATTCGTTGTTAAACATTGCCTTTTGTTATTTTGGTTGGTTGCACTGCTGAAATTCCTTGCACAATTCCTTTATTAAATTGGCCGTTTTCAGCCAATAATGATTTGATTACAATTTTTACAAAGCTTTAATTCTGGTATGTGATATATAAACCATAAATATTTTTAAAGAATCCAATAGATTGGCTGGTCAGTGCTTCTCCACCAGTGTCATTAAAACTATCTACAAGTCTCTATAAATATATAGTCTTGCTACACAAACATTTTATGAGTTACATATTTACATTTAAAACTCTTGCTTATTTATTAAGATGAATATTGATCTAGATTTCTACTTGTATTAGACTGTTTACAAGATAGAGCAACATTATATATTATTTTTATTGGAATCCTTAGATATGAGTCATTTGTATATTTATTTGTAGACCGTCGGCTGAAACTTGGTAAACAACTATGAAGATGAGGATAACGTTTCACAAATAGAGAACATTACTTTTTAGTATGGGCCAGTGTGATATTTTGGCTGTGAATAGTATGCTACTTAATATTTGTCCAGGGTACGCTTCTATAGAGAAGTATATTTATATCAAGATTTTCAAACAAAACTACCCCAGAGCGACTGAATAAAACTCATTTGTAGTGTGTAGCTGCTGTATATTCTCATTTATTTAAATTTACATTCTTCAAAAATGATTAAAAAATGATATGGCTTTTCTCCGAGTGTATATTTTCAAGTGACTTTTCACATAGGATTGACGTGCAATCATACGGTTTATCTCCAGTATAACTTTTCATGTTTGGTTAATTTCACACTTTCAGAAAATGACTGCATATTTCACAAGAATATGGCTAATATTAAGTGTGTAATCTAATGTGTTGTTTCAAGCCTCCCTTCTGTGTAAAGCAAATGCCACATATCTTACAAAAATATGGCTTATATCCAGTATGTATTCTAATATGTCTTTTCATGGTAGTTATCTGTGCGAATGACATCTCACACACATTACAAGAATATGGCTTCTCTCCAGAATGGCTTCGTGTATGTTCAGTTAGATTCCCTTTAGTTCTAAATGACTTATCACATATTTCACAAGAATATGGTTTCTCTCCACTATGTATTCGCATGTGTGTATTTAAGTGAGATTTATTTGCAAATGACGTCGCACACACTTCACAAGAATATGGTTTCTCTCCAGTGTGTACTCTCCTGTGATTTGTTAAGACAGATTTATATGCAAAAGATGTCGCACACACATTACATTTATATGGTTTAACTCCAGTATGAATTTGATTATGTCGAGTTAAATTCTTTCTTTCCGAAAACCATTTACCACATACATTACATTCATATGGTTTCTCTCCAGTGTGTGTTTTCATGTGACTATTCACATGTGATTTATATGTAAATGACTTGCCACACACTTCACAAGAATATGGCTTTTCACCAGTGTGAATTCTTATATGATTTGTTAAGTCTGATTCCGAGATAAAAGACGTCACACACACTTCACATTTATATGGCTTATCTGCAGTATGACTTCGGATATGTCGCATTAATTTTCCATTGTCAGAATAAGATTTACCACATATTTCACAAGAATATGTTTTTTCCAGAGTGTGTATTCCTTTATGTCGTGTTAAACTTCCTTTTTTCAAAAATGATTTACTGCATATTTCACAAGTATATTGCTTCTCTTCAGTGTGTATTCGAATATGTTGTTTTAAATTCCCTTTCAGTGAAAATCTTTTTCCACATATATCACAAGAAAATGCTTTCTCTCCCAAATTTAACTTCGACATTTTCTATCAAAACAAAAAATTAATAAATTCTCATCAAACTAGGAGATATGTTTTAGTTCAACAATATTATTTCTCTTTGGTATTAATATATTCAAAGGAGATATTTTCTGTTTGAAGTATCTGTAAAACAAAAATACAAAAATACATTATGATACACCTTTTTAAATGTCAACAAAATTATATAAATTGCCAAATAAAAGTATAAATTTAAGACATTATTTCATTCTATGTCTTTAAAATATACTGAAATTTTAGGAATGAAATATTATAGTTACATAATTTAATCATGAATAAAACCTTATATACTGCTGATCAAATATTTAAGACCACTTTAAAATCTTTTAAAAAATATTTTTTAAGGATAGATTTTAAACTCTTCCGACTTAAGGTTACCAATACTACAATCTAAAATGTTATGGAAACAAAAAGCTACATTCCAAAGATTTGTTTCTAAAATTTACATTTTTATTAAATTAGGCTTTTTACACATGATTAAAATTATAAGACAAGACACAAAAATTGTATTAAAAGTGTATGAAAACATTCAACAAACTAAATAATGAGTTCTACCTCCACTGCTTTTGATGACTTCAAAAATTCTTTGGGGCATACTAGAAATAAGGGTTTCCATTAAGGTGCGGGGATCCTGCTCCAGTTTCTGAAGACAGCTTCACAAAGTTCATTTTTTGTTGAATATTGTTTGCCATTTTAATAAACCTCTAGTCATCCATCCTCAAACATTTTCAATTAGGTTCAAGTCTGGTGAGCATGCACGATGTCCCAAGAGATGGACTCCATTTTCTTGTAGAAAGTTCAAGGTCCATCTTGCAGTGTGGATTGCAGCATTATCTAGTTGGAATAACCATCTATCCTCACACATAATGACCCTCCATCATCAAAGCTGCTTTTTGTAGCATGCTAACATAATCAGCTACTGTCTGCCGACTCTGCACCACCTGGAACTCCATCTGGAAAGGCACCCCATACAATTACGGACCCTCCACCAGAATGAAGTGTGGGAAAAATTTCAAGGGGCGTGTTTTTGTCATTAAGATCATTTAAATTGAATTTTTTCTCATCTTCCACTTTCTTCCACTTCTCAATGTCCCAGGTTTGGTATTCATGACTAAATCTTAAGCAACTTTGTGATGTGGAAGCAATCGAGGAATTTGCTTACACTATTTATCTACCATCCCTTTTTGCTGTAAGTGTTGTCTGATGGTTATTGGACTGCAATTAGCATCTGAAACTGCCTTAATTTGACTAGCAGAAAATCCTTTGTCATTCATAACACCACGTCTGATTCTCCTACTCAATGCAAGAGAAATTTCTACCAAAGGATTTTGCTTTTCCATAATTCTCTGTTCTTTAGAAAGTTGTAAATAACAGTTTTACTGCGATTTACCTTAGCTGCTATCGCTTATTGTGACAAACCTTGCTTATGGAATACTATAATTCGACAGCGCTCAACATGGGTTTTTTGTGCTTTAGGCATCATAATAACTTTACACAGTAATTGCTACTCTTTAACTGAACTAAAAACATTAGAATTTACATAAATCTAACAATTTATACCCTTGGTCTTATAATTTTGATCATGTGTAAAAAGCCTACTTTAATAAAAATGTAAATTTTTAAATAAAATTTTTGGAATGTACCACTTTGTTTCCATAATCTTTTAGATTATAGAATTAATAACCTTAAGTCGGAATAGTTTAAAATCCATCCTTAAAAAGATTTCTCTTTAACGATTTTTAAGTGGCTTTAAATTTTTGATAAATGCGTATATAAAAACTAAAATATATATATATATAATAAATGTGTATATAGAAAGATATATATATATAATAAATGTGTATATAGAAAGATATATATATATAATAAATGTGTATATAAAAACAAAGATATATATATATATATGTATATAAAAACCACATGTACATATATAATAAATGCGTATATAAAAACAAAGATGTATATATATGTATACACAATAAATGTGTATATAATTATAACAAAGATATATATATATAATTAATGTGTATATAAAAACAACAAAGATATATGTATCACTTGTATAAAAACAACATATATATACAATAAATCTGTATATCAAAACAGCAAAATGTATATGTATATACATATATAAGAAATGTGTATATAAAAACAACAAAATATATATATAAAAATGTGTATATAAAAACAACAAAGATTATATATATATGTATAATAAATGTGTATATAAAACATAAAGATATACATCTATAATAAAGGTGTATTCAAAACCAAGAAAGATATATATAAAAAATAAATGGGTATATAAAAACAAATATATATAATAAATGTGTATATAAAAACGACAAAGACATATATATAATACATGCATATATAAAAACAAAGATATATATATATATATATATATATATATATATATATATATATATATATATATATATATATATAAATGGGTATGTAAAAACAACAAACATATACATATGTATATAATAAATGTGTATATAAAAACAACAAATATATATATATATATAAATGTGTACATAAAACAAAGATATATATATATATAATAAATGTGTATATAAAAACCACAAATATATCTGCGTATATACAAAAAACAAATATATATATATAATATATGTGTATATAAAACCAACAAATATATATGCATATATATATATATATAAAATAAATGTGTATATAAAAACAACAAAGATATATATAAAATGTGTAAGTAAAACCACCAAAGATATATATATATATGAAAAATGTGTACATAAAAACAAGATATATAAATGTGTATATAAAAACAACAAAGATATTTTGTGTATATAATAAATGTGTATAGAAAAAACAAAGATATAATGTGTATATTAAAACAACATTGACATATATAATAAATGTGTATATAAAAAACAGATATATATATATATATATATATATATATATATAATAAATGTGTATATAAAAACACCAAAGATATATATATATATATTAAATGTGTTTATAACAATAAAGATATACATATATAATAAATGTGTATATAAAAACAACAAAGATACACATATATAAAATGTGTACATACAAGCAACAAAGATACACACATATATATATAATAAATGTGTATATAAAAACAACAAATATATATATAATAAATGTGTATATAAAATAACAAAGATATATATGTATATAAATGAAATGTTTATATAAAAACAACAAACATATATATAAATTGTTTACATAAAAACAACAAAGATATACATATATATATAATAAATGTGCCTACAAAAACAAGAATGATATATATAAAATAAATGTGTATATAACAACGACAAAGATATATATCATGTGTACATAAAAACAAAAACATATATATAATGTGTATATAAAAAATATATATATAATAAATGTGTATACAAAAACAAGATATATATACATAATAAATGTGTATATAAAAACAAATATATATAATAAATGTGTATATAAAAACGACAAAGATATATATCATAAATGTGTATATAAAAACAACAAATATATAATAAATGTGTACATAAAAACAACAAACATATATATAATAAATGTGTACATAAAAAGAACAAAGATATATATATAATAAATGTGTATATAAAAATATATATATATAATAAATGTGTATACAAAAACAAGAAAGATATATATATATATATATATATATATATGTGTGTATATAAAAACAAGAAAGATATATATATACATATTGTTACGGATCGGTATGAAGCTGAGTCGGGGTGGATGTCCCCTGGTAAGAATCTTATGACTCTAGGATAACGCTTCACCCTACGTTGTCCGTAACACAATATAAAAATAAAAATAAAATAATGACAAGTAAAGTGTCGGCCACGATTTGTGACCTATTTGACACGTCTGAAATTCTCATTAGCACATTTTGTTCCAAACGATTCAAACTCAAAGCAAGAATGACACAAAGCTAAAATCTTAAAACACAAATTTTATTCAACATCCTTAAATTTAATATCACACCGCAATAGGTTGGGGTGAGGTCGGATGATAAAAAAAAGGAAACATCATAAAAGAAAGAAAAGAAAACAAGGTGACAAACAAAAAAAAAAATATAAGAGAAAATGTATATACCATTTCCATTATGGTATGACAGTTCGGCCAAGGACAAGGAGCGGGGATATCAGGATCGGGAAATCATAATAGTCACTTAACTTTATCCAATTGGACTTTCATGTTTCATAATGCCTCCACAAAATTCATCATTCGCGAGATTTTTCCTGTTTGGTTACTTCTTGGATGAGGACATCCGTCGACATAATGATATTTTTGTTCGTTGCAACTCTCTTCTTATTCATCCTTAATATCTTCGCTGTGAACTTTTCATGATATCCCTTCTCGGCCGAAAGAATTCAACCCTTGTTTGTTTTAGGGAAATCTGTTTACGTTGCACTTTGGGCATTCCTAAGCATCGTTGGCTCACAGCAAATTTTTGTTATTTTTTTTTTTTTTTTATTCATTATTCGCTCAAACGTAAACAAAACAACCGGTCCATTTGACAACGTTCACTGCTCTCCCCAGTCTCTTTTTCTTTTCTATTTTTGATTTCTTGCCTCTCAATATTTTTATACAAACGTTTTGCAGTTAAAAAGAACGTTCACTTAAAAAATTGCTTTCTCTACTTGTCCACGTTGACTTTCACATTTTCTTTTTCTCCCTTTCATCAGCTTCACTGATAGTGGGATCTCTCAAGCATTGCATTTTCAGAGGGAGGGAGGGGTGTGTGTGTATGCCTCGAAAGCTAGTGCGTTATATGTTTGTTATTATTATTTATTTATTTTTATTGAATTTTAATTAACGCTCACACAAAGAGGATGCATGCTTTCATATTTATTTGAATTTAAATTCACCATTCGCTGTAGGCGTTCCCTAAAATATTTCTTATTCTGTTATGATTATTTCCCAATTTGTCAACCGATATCAACCAGCCTCTCTACCAATATAACAATATATATGTGTATATAAAACAAGATATATATATATATATGTATATATATATATACCCATTCATTATATATATATATATATATATATATATATATATATAATGAATGGGTATATAAAAACAACAAAGATATATATATGTATATATACAAAACAATAAAGATATATATATAATAAATGTGTATATAAAAACAAATATATATAATAAACGTGTATATAAGCACAACAAAGATATACATATCTATATATAAATGTGTATATAAAACCAACAAATATATACATATATATACATATATATATAATGTGTATATAAAAACAACAAAGATATATATAACAAAGATTTGTACATAAAACAAAGATATATATACACGAAAAATGCCTACATAAAAACAAGATATATATATATATATATACAATAAATGTGAATATAAAAACACAGATATATAATAAATTTGTATACATATATAGATATATATATATATAATAAATGTGTATATAAAAACAACACATATATGTATATATATATAATAGATGTGTATGTGAAAACATCTATATATATGTGTATGTGTGTATTTAAAAACACCAAAGATATATATATCTTTGAATATGTTTATAACAACAAAGATATACATATATAATAAATGTGTATATAAAAACAACAAATATACATATATACAAAATCTGTACATAAAAAGAACAAAGATATATATATATATATATATATATATATATATATATATATAGTAAATGTATATATAAAAACAAAGATATGTATATATAATAAATGGGTATAAAAAACAACAAAGATATATATACACACATATATGTAATAAATGTGTATATAAAAACAAGATATATATATATAGTACATGTGTATATAAAAACAACAAAGATATATATGTATATAATAAATGCGTATATAAAAAGTACAAATATATGTATATATATATAATGTGTATATAAAATCAACAAAAAAATATATATATAACTATATATATAATGTGTATATAAAAACAAATATATATATTCGTACATATATAATAAATGCTTATATAAAAACAATAAAGATATATATATATATATATAATAAATGTGTATATAAAAACGACAACGTATACATGTGTATATAAAACAACAAAGATATATATATATAATGCGTACATAAAAAGTACAAAGATATATATATATAATAAATGCGTATATAAAAACAACAAAGATATATATATATAACTATATATATATAATAAATATGTATATAAAAAACAAATATATATATAATAAATGCGTATATAAATATATATATTTATAAATGTGCACATATGTGTATATAATATATATATAATAAATGTGTATTATATATAATAAATGTGCATAATATATATATATATAATAAATGTGTATTATATATAATAAATGTGTATAATATATATATAATAAATGTGTATATAAATATATATATAATGTGTATATGAAAACAACAGATATATATAATAAATGTGTATATAAAAACAACAAAGATATATATATAATAAATGTGTATATAAAAACAACGAAGATATATATATAATAAATGAGTATATAAAAAACTGATATATATATAATAAATGAGTATATAAAAAACTGATATACATACGTTCTTTTGTTCAGTTTCCCATATAAAAGCAATGAACTCATACATTTGACTCACAATTCCCAGAACTTTGCAGGTTTCTGTTGTTTATGAAATTTAACCCTGGTTACTCTGGCTTTATCCTAAGAACTTCAGGTATGTGTTATGCTTTTATATGTAGCAGGTGAAGAAAATATAAATGAAATCTAACAAAAGAATAGGAAATAAACATTCCAAGTCAAAACTTCTTTTGTCTGTGCATATCATATGTCTATATATCAGGTTTTATCAGCAAATTTTGTTGTCATAAATGATACTAATATTGTAAAGGAAGACAAGTTTAAGAGATATGCTACACGTTTATATATACATAACACAGATATGTTAAACATCCATATATACGAGCTACATACATGTTCAACATAGATATATGTGATACATATGTTCAACATAATCTGTAACATATATGTATATATACATATTACAGATAGTTCAACGTATGTGTTACAGATGTATTCAACATATATGTATATATGCTACAGACATGTTTAACGTACATATTTGTTACATGGTAGGTGTTACAGATATGTTTAACATACATATATGTTACACATATTTTTAATATACAAATATACGTTTTACAGTTATGTTCAACATAAATATGTTGTATAGAAAGCTAAACATACATATATACCTGTTATAGATATGTTCACATATATACATGCTATAAACATGTTCAATATAGATATGTTTCACATATATGACATGCTATAAACATGTTCAATATAGATATGTTTCACATATATACATGCTATAAACATGTTCAATATAGATATGTTTCACATATATACATGCTATAAACATGTTCAATATAGATATGTTTCACATATATACATGCTATAAACATGTTCAATATAGATATGTTTCACATATATACATGCTATAAACATGTTCAATATAGATATGTTTCACATATATACATGCTATAAACATGTTCAATATAGATATGTTTCACATATATGACATGCTATAAACATGTTCAATATAGATATGTTTCACATATATGACATGCTATAAACATGTTCAATATAGATATGTTTCACATATATACATGCTATAAACATGTTCAATATAGATATGTTTCACATATATACATGCTATAAACATGTTCAATATAGATATGTTTCACATATATACATGCTATAAACATGTTCAATATAGATATGTTTCACATATATGACATGCTATAAACATGTTCAATATAGATATGTTTCACATATATGACATGCTATAAACATGTTCAATATAGATATGTTTCACATATACACATGCTATAAACATGTTCAATATAGATACATACATAGCACAGATATGTTCAGCATACATGAGTAACAGATATGTTCACTATACATATAAACGTATCACACACATTTAAAATACATGTTCACTATAAATATATACGTGTCACAGATATATTTAATATATATATATATATTACAATAGAAAAATGCGAGCATGAAAAGTAATATGGTTAAGCTTAAATATGGAAAAGAAAAGGACAAGAAATTCTAGTAAAAAATATAAATTTATAACTTAAAATATTGCAGCATTAAGAATTGATAATGTTAAATTGAATTTTTTTAAAATTCTTAATGCTGCAATATTTTAAGTTATAAATTTATGATATTTTTTACCAGAATATCTTGTCCTTTTTTATCCATGTTTAAGCTTAACCATATCACTTTTCATCCTCGCATTTTTCTATTGTAATCTATGATTTTTCTAGGCTCCAATAAATTCACTTGTTCTTTGTTAAATTTCAGTCTTATATTTTATATGTAATGCCAATGTACCGCACTCATCTGCTTTCATTCTCTCTGCTTAACTTGTTACTTCTTTTTGCGAGAGCAGTGAATTAGTAGCAACACTAGTTGCTGAAATGACATGGTTGCTATGGAAACCAGTAATAAAAAACGTTGCTCACCTCCTTACAAATTTTTACAATTTTGAACACCAGAAAATTCATCATAACTTTTGTTTTACTGAACGAAAATTGAATTTTTTTTCACAATATAGCTGAGAAGGTGAACTTTAAACTGTAATAATTGTTTGAAATTTGGTCGAAAAATGAGTGAGCAGTAAAGCTTTAAAGCAATTCTAAATGACTAAAATTGCCACTTAACCATACATATATATATATGTTATACATCTGTTACGCATACATATATATGTGTTACAGACATGTTCACTAAGGATGTATTGTATCAAATTGGCTGATTACCAATCAATCGGCCTTTGATAATTGGCTAATTAATAGGCTTTCTAATGTCAATTTATCAGCAAATTTTGTTGTCATAAATGATACTAATATTAATTATATTTGTAAACGAAGAAAAGTTTTGCTTGCCAATGAAAATTTATCGAAGAGGCATGCATCGTCCACACCATATTATCAAATAACAGACATGATGTGCTGTTAACATGTAGACTTTTACAATTTTACTGAATTTGAAGCAAATAGATGTAAACATATAGAAATTTCCCTTCTTTCTCTTCCAATTATTATCATTATTTTGGCAAAGAAAATTATTACTTATTTTCCAGTTTCATGTTGAGGAATTGTACATTAAATTGCAACGATGTGTGAACTGAAAATAATTCTTCATCAGTCATACTCTTGTTCCTCATTTTCAAACTCTTGCTACCATTACATATTTTTATTTTTCTGGTTTAGATCATGCATATTTTATTCAGATAATTAGATATCAGACATATATAATTTCAATATGTAAAAAATGAACTAAATATTGATAACCACCTACAATCATTATGGTAAACAGTTTCTGTTGGAAGAATAAGAATACAACTGCTTGCAAATTATGTCAATCTATTACATCAAAGGATGGTGGATCAGTAAACACTTTTACGACAACTAATATGTTAAACCATCTTAGAAATGTTCATTCAAAAGAAGCAAAAGTTGCAGATAAAAAATAAAAGCACAATGAAACTATGAGCCTCCCGCAAAACACCAAACTACTATAGAATCAATATTGGCCAAAAAGAAAGTTTGGAATACTAATGATCACAGGTCACAAGAAACCCATTATCTTAGAAGAGAAAGAATAGCGGTTGATATTCAACCATATTCTGTAACATCTGACATTGGATTTAATAGACTTATTGCAAAACTTTGTTCAAATTATAGAATTCCATCCAAAAAGTACTTCACTGTAAAATAATCTTTGATTCATGAAAGTTAAACAAAAATTCAACTGTCTCTTGCTGAAATTAGTAGCATTTTATCTGGACAGCTACAACAGATAATGATCCTTCCTAGTGGGGAGGCATAGTAAATAGCTACAACAGATAATGCTCCTTTTCTGAGTTTGACAAGTCATTGGCTTTCAAATGACTTGAAACGGTGTAGAGCTGTGCTTAGAGGTGTTTCATTCGTACGAAAACAGGTGAAGGAATAAGTGAAGAATGAGTATCAAATCTTCAATAAAGTTTTCGTCATGCGGGATTCAGGAACAAATATGGTTACTGGTGCCAGGGAATGTGATTTAGAATAACTATCATACATTGTAACTCAGGCTGTGAAGACAACCATTACATCTAACAGAAATACAGTTTCTCACTTTAATCGCTTTCCATTAGCTATTAGTAAATTAACTGAAATACAGGTTCAGCTTAATGCGGAAAAACTCATTCAAGGTGTGACCACATGGCGGAATCCAACATATTATTTACTGAAAATAAATTAAGAACATGAAAAGCTCTTGTAATGTGAGCTGTTGATAAGATTCCTACCTTAACAATGGAGACTTCTGTTGTTTCGGCCAATTATTCCTCTTGCCTTTGTCATGTTAACCACGACGTTTGGAATGTCAAATCCTCCAACTTCATCCACAGCAGGTGAGCACTGTCTAGAGGTAGCGGTTTCAATCCAACCCAAAGCTGGTTAGAGAATTAGTTGACCAAACCGTGGTGGATGAAGTTGGAGGATTTCGCATTCCTATCTCGTTGCGGTTAATCTGACGAAGGCCAGAGGAAAAATTGGCCGCAACATTGTGAAAAACAACAACTAGAAGATGAGGATAATAGTTCAAAAAAAAAAAATTATACAAATTTTTCATCTCCAAAAAAATTCCAAACGAATTTCAATAATAAAAAAGAAACTCATAAAAATGTCAAAAAAGATGCTTTTATCTTTTTATAAGAGGAAGAGGAAGTAAAAGTACAATTATTTCTAATTTCATTTTTGAGGTGTGAAAAGTGAACATTGCATCATTTGTTACATGAAAGGGATGTCCCTTTCTCATGTAAGTAAAAAGGCATACTAGATAAGGTAAAACGATATTAGGATAAGGCTAGAATTGAACCCTGTAGACAAATGTTAAAATAATAATGGAAAATGGAATGTTAGAAATTCAGTCCATTGTTAATTCTATTAGAAATAGTTAAATATTGTTTATGTCGGAAAAAGAGTCGATTTTCATTATTTTAGAAATCTGGATATTAAATATGTCAGTTAAATGAATGCACAATGCGAGTTAAAATATATTGTTTAAAAATAGGTTGAAATTAGAATTTAGGATTCTTTTGTTTGCAAAAAGTGTATTTGGATAAACATATGTAAAGCCACGTGAAAATTAGTCACGTTTGAAAACCACACTTCATAAACAAAGGAGATTTCTCAATATAGGAATCTGGAGGTTCGAAGTTAGAAGAGTTGAAAGAGATTTGATGAGAGAGTCAGTTGGAGAGGAGTGCACCTTAGAAGCGAAGGGATGAAAATAGACCATGTAAATCAAAATTTAAATTCCTGACACCACCGAGTGGTCGATTGAATAATAAAGGAACCATGTTTGTAACTGTTTGTCTCGTGTCGTCATTCCTCACAACCATAAAGGTAAATGTGTTTTATCATCATCTTGTAATGAACTCTTATACAACTCTTCCAAGAATTATGTGCCCCCATCCTCCATTATAAGTGAAATATCTCTCCTCTATATGTGTTAACAAGAATATAAAAATAAGTATTAAAAATAAAAACATATTACATTGAGTATCAACAAAGGGTCTATATTACTATCAATAAATTTATATATTTTTTTTAATTAATTTCAATTATGATTTTATTGTAATCATTTGAGATGATTTGTGGATTTGTTTATTGATTTGCAGACTACTGATTGCTGTTGTCTCAACATGTTTAAGCCAACTTGTCCTCAAGAATCATCCCAGTCAGAGATAAATGTCTCCCTCCATATTTATCATCGTCATCTGAGTCCCTGTTAATGTACCCCCAATACGAGTCTGTTAAATATGTCCCCCAACCTGCTACACAACACATTTATAATAGCAAAATTGCACTGGTGGACCATTTTTAAAGTATCATCAAATAAAACTGAATTAAGACATTCAATATAATTTCATACATAATGGTTATTATGCCTATTTTTTTTAAACAATTCCGGCTGCTACTTAGTCATTAAAAATACTGATATGTTCAATTTTGGTGGCATAAATAAAGTATCAAATGTCATAAACATATACTAATTCCAAAACTATCAAAATATACAGATCTGGAATATTTCATTGCTAATCAATGTAGAATGCTATATCCAAATGTCGTTAAACCAAATAGTATCCCCAAGAAAATGTAAAAATTTTATATGACCTTCACCTTCACTGAGGTGTGCAACTTGACACAAAAAAAAACAACTTAATCAACTGCTAATGCACGCGTCACTGTAACGTCCAATGAAAACAACAACCTTCTCACTCGACCTGCCTTTTATACCACTCTCTTAATCTCTCCTCTTGCGCATGCGCCTGGACATTTCTGACAACCTCGAGACTTCCGCTTATAAAAATTCAAGTTTTGTTGTTGTGCATGCCTACACAAGGCACAAACACGTGGGCGTTTGTTTTGTTGGTAAGTACTACACTCCGCCTGATCTGGTGATCACATAGAGTGCACTCCGGGGGTGGCCTCTTAGTTCGCTGGCTTCTGCGGATTCAGGTTCTGGTTGTGGTTCTGGTTGTGGTTCTGGTTCTGGTTCTGATCCTGCCTGATCAGACGAACTACAACTACCACTCTCTTGCTCGGTGACCTCACTTATCAGCAGCTCATCATCTGATGATTCATCGCTCTCTGTAGTTGTGGGATGTACTTCACTAGCTGGGCGAAGATCGCGCACATGGCGTGGGGTTCCATCAACAAGGACCGACTGCTGGCTGACCACTCCAGATATTCGTCCTCGCTTGAACCTGGTGGTGCATGAATTCTTTGTATTTGGCATGAGCTAATCACGCCAACTGCGCAAGATCGAGCAGCAAACTCCACACCTGCCTTCACAGCTTCATACCATTTGTGAGGCACATGGGTTAGTTGGTCTGCACGATTACAGTGTGATGCCACGAGCATTACACTCACCAACAGGTCATACTCTGATACCAGACTCTTCAGGGTGTTTAGCCTCCACTGGATTAACATCTCACTGGTTGCTTTAGTGTGGACTCTCGTTCGTCCTGAAAGAGTGTCGGACACCCAGTGGTAGACACAGAGAGAATCCATGTACAAGTGCAACTTTTTGACTGCCATTGCAGTGCCAGATTTAAACCCTTCACAACAGCATCCAGTTCTGCCAGGTTGATGTGTTGAGCATCATTCACGGGTCGCAGCCAGCACGTGTCTTCAATTAAGTTTCCACGTTGCTCCAATAACACTCCCAATGCCAAAGAACTAGCGTCAACCCACACATTCACAGTGTCCCCATCGACACACCATTCTCCACGGGCAGGGTCCTCCTTGTCAACTCTCTCTAGGGTTTCCGTCGTCATCAGAGTTAGAAAAGCATCATCAGATACATCATCCCAACCTGTAGTTACTAAACTTGCCCTGCGTTTGATGACGCCCACAGCTGCTCAGAGCCAGCCACACGCTGGTAAGTGACCAATAAGTTTCCCACGCAAGGAAAAAATAGTCTGCCGCATAATAACATCAGGGATGTTTGGAATCTCACTGCCACGCCTCTATCGTAAGGTATCGTCTTTCCCGCAGATGTCCAATCCTAATACCCGTGCTCCATCCCTCAGACGTTCGGGATCCTTGCACTCCAACCCGAATTGAGCTAACTTTTCTCTGACGTGCGACGCAGATTGTATATCTTCATTGATGTACACATCGTCAATATAGGCCGATGTTGCGTCCTCAGTGGTCTTTTCCTGGGACAACACTGCATTTACGATGGTCTTCATGATTTGCGGTGCCACATTCAGCCCAAAGCCAAGTCGAGTAAGGCAGTTTCTCTGACCCCGGAACCACACTGTCTGGAACTGCCACAATGTCTCATCCACTCGCACCTGCAAATAAGCCTTCCGCAAGTCTACTATAGACACATTGGAGCCCTTCTGGTGCCATTCTCTCAGCTTGCTGGCACACACGTCAGCATCGGCAGTGTACGTCTCAATGTATCTATTGAGTTCACGATAGTCCAGCACTAGACAAACTTTTGATTTGTTATGCTGGACTACCACCATTAAGGGAATCAGACCCTTGGGTGGTCCCAGCTTGTTGGGGTAGGGGATCAGCCATCCATCCTGGATCCATGCCTCAAGCTCCTTCTCATATTCATTACAGGCCTTGTCGGGTATCGAGTACTCTGGAATGCTATTCTTGAGTTCGGTTGGCACCCTTCCTTCTGTCCACTTCCACGATGCAGTCCATGCTTTTTGGTGACGGTCATAGTCCACCTTAAAATCAGGCCGATCAATGTGAACTGCAGCACACACTGGGGTTTCTAAAAACCGCACAGTCCCATCTCTTCCAATAACAACTCCCCCCATGCCTTAATAGCATCATATCCCAACAGTACATCGAATCCCAGCAAATCCCCTCGCATCACCAGCACATTAATGACTGCGGCCACACCAGAGTCTGTGTGGACTTTGACAGTTCCGGCTCCACAGCAAGCTTGCGTATTGCCACCTATTGTGGTTACTTTGATGTTCTGCTTTGTCCAGTTTCAACATAACTTAGCACTCATGATGGTGTGTGAGCACCCAGAGTTGAGAAGAGCTGAACAAGGCACTTGGTCCACATACACATTTATTATCAGTTGCGCCTCAATTAAATCTTGTCCGGGGAACAGGGCGGCGCTGACGTCCTGCCCCCTGATGAATTTCTCGCACAATTTTGGGATAAATATCCATAACTACTACATTGGAAACAGTGCGGGCGCCCCCGCTCCTTGTTAGTACAACTACTTGCGAAATGGCCTCGCTGGCCGCAGCAGAAACATCTCCCATTGGTCGTGGGTCTTAAACTGGGACTCTTTTCAGCATTAGTCTTGGCTGCCTGCGCCATCATTACAACCGGTTCCCTCAGGTCCTCCTCATCTCTGATAATGGCTCGAGCGCGTTCCAACAAATGTTCCATGGGCATTACAGATATGCTGGTGGAAGCCCTCAACAGTTGCTTAACATGGGTGGGAAGGCCAGCCACAAACACCAGTGTCTGCTCTGACACTCCATTGCCAAATAGAACTGCAAGTTTCTTCAGCTCCGCGAAGAAGATGTCCACGGTTTCTCCTGGCATGAGCTTCCTAGAGGCAAATGTTTCATAGGCCGTGCAGGGATTCATGGCAAATGCCTTGTATAAAGCATTTTTCATAGAGGTAACATCAGCCTTCTCCATGGCACTAAGTTGCTGATATACACTCAGGGTGCCTCCAGCCAATCTCAGGGAAATTACGGTATGCACCCCCTTTACTTCACAGAGGTTGCAGGTCAGCTCAACCCTTTCGACCCAGTCAACAACAGAAGTGGATCCGTCAAATTCGGGTATCAGTTTTAAATCAAACTTTGCCTCAGCCATAGTTGTCCAGGAAAAGAGACAAAACGAAATCACCGAAATAGCTTATGACCTTCACCTTCACCGAGGTGCATGACTTATATGACCTTCACCTTCACCGAGGTGCGCAACTTGACACAAAAAAAAACTTGTTAATCAACCGCTAACGCACGTGTCACTGTAACGTCCAATGACAACAACAACAACCTTCTCACTCGACCTGTCTTTTATACCACTCTCTCAATCCCTCCTCTTGCGCATGCGCCCGGAGATTCCTGACAACCTCGAGACTTCGTCTTATAAAAACCCAAGTTTTGTTGTCGCACATGCCTACACAAGGCACAAACACGTGGGCGTTTGTTTTGTTGGTAAGTACTACATTTTAAGTAGTGTTTTTCACTTAGTTACATCGCCATGATAAACAAAGTAAAAATACATGTTCAATATCAATTTAATTTTAATAAAAGAGAGAATTCCTACCTTAACAATTTACCAAAAAAATTGTCCAGTAAAATAAATCAAAAGAATCAAGTCACAGAACTTCAACCATTTTGATGATGAATCTACAATTTGAGGTTATTTTTGTAAGCTGCCCAATTTAATTCTGATATTTCTGACTTATGTGGAAGATTTACCACTGTTGAACAATTCAATGAATCAATAGAATCATGATTTCTATCCTATGGAAATGATAAAAAATTGTGTATCTTCTTGCCTAGATCCAAGGTTCAACTTGAAATTTAAAAAGAATGACTACTGGAGTCTCTCGTACTGGTTATGTATGCACTTTTATGTGTACAGCTAAACTTATCAGAAATCTACTAATTGAAGGTTACTGATTAATGTTTGCTTAGTGACATATCTGCCATTGACGCCGAAATTGGTCTAGGTGGTCATATTACCACTCAAAATGTTCGGAATTGCCACTTATGGGGGTGGGATCAGTAACACATTATGATGTCCTAAAACCAATGGTTTTCAAGATATTTACAATAAACTAATTGATACATCACATATCATATTGCACCCTCATCTTTGTTATATTACTCATGTACATTATCAATATTTTGCAGTTTAATTTTGTGGATTTTGACAAAACCACAAAACACCACATATTTTAAGTTATTTGCTCTGCAAGTGCATCTCTTTGTACTACTAAATGACGTTGAGCATTTGCATGGAGGCGGTAAGTCATCTGGTCTGCATGGTACAAGAGTTATGCAGAGTTCTGTTTTTTTTTTATATTCAAACTTGAGCAGATCTAGATTAATTATTACAGGATTTAGGGCTTCTAACCACAATCTGCACTGTAGATATGATTGTTTTATGTGTTCTTGTAGTGTGGAGGAACAACACACAAGTTGGTTAAAGTCAAGTTCTTTTCTTCCCATCGATACTCATTATCATTAGTAAATTATTTATAAGCAGACTGCTTCATTATTAATAAGCAGATTATTTATAAGCAGACTGCTTTGTTATCATTAGTACATTATTTATAAACAGACTGCTTCATTATCATTAGTAGATTATTTATAAGCAGACTGCTTTGTTATCATTAGTACATTATTTATAAACAGACTGCTTCATTATCATTAGTAGATTATTTATAAGCAGACTGCTTCATTATCATTAGTACATTATTTATAAGCAGACTGCTTCATTATCATTAGTACATTATTTATAAGCAGACTGCTTCATTATCATTAGTACATTATTTATAAACAGACTGCTTCATTATCATTAGTACATTATTTATAAGCAGACTGCTTCATTATAATTAGTAAATTATTTATAAGCAGATTATTTATAAGCAGACTGCTTCGTTATCATTAGTAGATCATTTATAAGCAGAATGCTCCGTTATCATTGCCAGATCATTTATAAGCAGAATGCTCCGTTATCATTGCCAGATTATTTATAAGCAGAATGCTCCGTTATCATTGCCAGATTATTTATAAGCAGAATGCTCCATTATCATTGCCAGATAATTTATAAGCAGAATGCTCCGATATCATTGCCAGATAATTTATAAGCAGAATGCTCCGATATCATTGCCAGATAATTTATAAGCAGAATACTCTGTTATCATTGCCAGATCATTTATAAGCAGAATGCTCCGTTATCATTGCCAGATTATTTATAAGCAGAATACTCTGTTAGCATTGCTAGATTATTTATAAGCAGAATGCTTCGTTATCATTGCCAGATTATTTATAAGCAAAATTCTCCGTTATCATTGCCAGATTATTAATAAGCAGAATTCTCCGTAATCATTGCCAGATTATTTATAAGCAGAATGCTCCGTTATCATTGCCAGATCATTTATAAGCAGAATTCTCCGTTATCATTGCTAGATTATTTATAAGCAGAATGCTTCGTTATCATTGCCAGATAATTTATAAGCAGAATTCTCCGTTATCATTGCCAGATCATTTATAAGCAGAATTCTCCGTTATCATTGCCACATTATTTATAAGCAGAATGCTCCGTTATCATTGCTAGATTATTTATAAGCAGAATGCTCCGTTATCATTGCCAGATCATTTATAAGCAGAATTCTCCGTTATCATTGCCAGATCATTTATAAGAAGAATGCTCCGTTATCATTGCCAGATTATTTATAAGCAGAATGCTCCGTTATCATTGCCAGATCATTTATAAGCAGAATGCTCCGTTATCATTGCCAGATTATTTATAAGCAGAATACTCCGTTAGCATTGCTAGATTATTTATAAGCAGAATGCTTCGTTATCATTGCCAGATCATTTATAAGCAAAATTCTCCGTTATCATTGCCAGATTATTAATAAGCAGAATTCTCCGTAATCATTGCCAGATTATTTATAAGCAGAATGCTCCGTTATCATTGCCAGATCATTTATAAGCAGAATTCTCCGTTATCATTGCTAGATTATTTATAAGCAGAATGCTTCATTATCATTGCCAGATAATTTATAAGCAGAATTCTTAGTTATCATTGCCAGATCATTTATAAGCAGAATTCTCCGTTATCATTGCCACATTATTTATAAGCAGAATGCTCCATTATCATTGCTAGATTATTTATAAGCAGAATGCTCCGTTATCATTGCCAGATCATTTATAAGCAGAATTCTCCGTTATCATTGCCAGATCATTTATAAGAAGAATGCTCCGTTATCATTGCCAGATTATTTATAAGCAGAATGCTCCGGTATCATTGCCAGATCATTTATAAGCAGAATGCTCCGTTATCATTGCCAGATTATTTATAAGCAGAATGCTCCGTTATCATTGCTAGATTATTTATAAGCAAAATGCTTCGTTATCATTGCCAGATTATTTATAAGCAGAACGCTCCGTTATCATTGCCAGATTATTTATAAGCAGAATGCTCCGTTATCATTGCCAGATTATTTATAAGCAGAATGCTCCGTTATCATTGCCAGATTATTTATAAGCAGAATGCTCCGTCATCATTGCCAGATTATTTATAAGCAGAATGCTCCGTTATCATTGCTAGATTATTTATAAGCAGAATGCTCCGTTATCATTGCCAGATTATTTATAAGCAGAATGCTCCATTATCATTGCCAGATCATTTATAAGCAGAATGCTCTGTTATCATTGCCAGATTATTTATAAGCAGAATTCTCCGTTATAATTGCTAGATTATTTATAAGCAGAATGCTTCGTTATCATTGCCAGATTATTTATAAGCAGAATTCTCCGTTATCATTGCCAGATCATTTATAAGCAGAATTCTCCGTTATCATTGCCAGATTATTTATAAGCAGAATGCTCCGTTATCATTGCCAGATTATTTATAAGCAGAATGCTCCGTTATCATTGCAGATCATTTATAAGCAGAATTCTCCGTTATCATTGCCAGATTTTTTATAAGCAGAATTCTCCGTTATCATTGCCAGATTATTTATAAGCAGAATGCTCCGTTATCATTGCCAGATCATTTATAAGCAGAATGCTCCGTTATCATTGCCAGATTATTTATAAGCAGAATGCTCCGTTATCATTGCCAGATCATTTATAAGCAGAATGCTCCGTTATCATTGCCAGATTATTTATAAGCAGAATGCTCTGTTATCATTGCTAGATTATTTATAAGCAGAATGCTCCGTTATCATTGCCAGATCATTTATAAGCAGAATGCTCCGTTATCATTGCCAGATCATTTATAAGCAGAATGCTCCGTTATCATTGCCAGATCATTTATAAGCAGAATGCTCCGTTATCATTGCCAGATTATTTATAAGCAGAATGCTACGTTATCATTGCCAGATTATTTATAAGCAGAATGCTCCGTTATCATTGCCAGATTATTTATAAGCAGAATGCTCCGTTATCATTGCCAGATCATTTATAAGCAGAATGCTCCGTTATCATTGCCAGATCATTTATAAGCAGACTGCTCCGTTATCATTGCCAGATTATTTATAAGCAGACTGCTCCGATATCATTGCCAGATTATTTATAAGCAGAATGCTCCGTTATCATTGCCAGATTATTTATAAGCAGAATGCTCCGTTATCATTGCCAGATTATTTATAAGCAGAATGCTCCGTTATCATTGCCAGATTATTTATAAGCAGAATGCTCCGTTATCATTGCCAGATCATTTATAAGCAGAATGCTCCGTTATCATTGCCAGATCATTTATAAGCAGAATGCTCCGTTATCATTGCCAGATCATTTATAAGCAGAATGCTCTGTTATCATTGCTAGATTATTTATAAGCAGAATGCTCCGTTATCATTGCCAGATTATTTATAAGCAGAATGCTTCTTAATCATTGCCAGATTATTTATAAGCAGAATGCTTCGTTATCATTGCCAGATCATTTATAAGCAGAATTCTCCGTTATCATTGCCAGATTATTTATAAGGAGAATGCTCCGTTATCATTGCCAGATCATTTATAAGCAGAATTCTTCGTTATCATTGCTAGATTATTTATAAGCAGAATTCTCCGTTATCATTGCCAGATCATTTATAAGCAGAATTCTCCGTTATCATTGCCAGATTATTTATAAGCAGAATGCTCCGTTATCATTGCCAGATCATTTATAAGCAGATTTCTTCGTTATCATTGCTAGATTATTTATAAGCAGAATTCTCCGTTATCATTGCCAGATCATTTATAAGCAGAATTCTCCGTTATCATTGCCACATTATTTATAAGCAGAATGCTCCGTTATCATTGCCATATCATTTATAAGCAGAATGCTTCGTTATCATTGCTAGATTATTTATAAGCAGAATGCTCCGTTATCATTGCTAGATTATTTATAAGCAGAATGCTCCGTTATCATTGCCAGATTATTTATAAGCAGAATGCTCCGTTATCATTGCCAGATTATTTATAAGCAGACTGCTCCGATATCATTGCCAGATTATTTATAAGCAGAATGCCCCGTTATCATTGCCAGATTATTTATAAGCAGAATGCTCCGTTATCATTGCCAGATTATGTATAAGCAGAATGCTCCGTTATCATTGCCAGATTATTTATAAGCAGAATGCTTTGTTATCATTGCCAGATTATTTATAAGCAGAATGCTTCGTTATCATTGCCAGATCATTTATAAGCAGAATTCTCCGTTATCATTGCCACATTATTTATAAGCAGAATGCTCCGTTATCATTGCCAGATCATTTATAAGCAGAATGCTTCGTTATCATTGCTAGATTATTTATAAGCAGAATGCTCCGTTATCATTGCTAGATTATTTATAAGCAGAATGCTCCGTTATCATTGCCAGATTATTTATAAGCAGACTGCTCCGATATCATTGCCAGATAATTTATAAGCAGAATGCTCCGTTATCATTGCCAGATTATTTATAAGCAGAATGCTCCGTTATCATTGCCAGATCATTTATAAGCAGAATTCTTTGTTATCATTGCTAGATTATTTATAAGCAGAATGCTCCGTTATCATTGCCAGATCATTTATAAGCAGAATGCTTCGTTATCATTGCTAGATTATTTATAAGCAGAATGCTCCGTTATCATTGCCAGATCATTTATAAGCAGAATGCTCCGTTATCATTGCCAGCAAATTGGCTGATTAGGCTGATTACCTGCCGATTAATTGGTACAATCCTAATGAGCATCATACGTATATACATGTTACAGCTAAGTTCAACATATATACATGTTACAGCTAAGTTCAACATATATGCATGTTACAGATATGTTTAACATACATATATAGGTTTTCAACATTTTCTAATATATAAAAAGCAAAATGTGTGTGTGTGTTTGTATGTCCTGCAAAAACTTTCAACAGACATGTGGAAACATGACAAAATTGGTATCGTTTTAAAGCTCATCCTCTCAGACGACAAATATTGAAAAATTGGCCAAAAACATTCATTCTTTTACCCTTAACTGAGCCGTTTTCTACAAGTAGGGGTCACTTTTTTGTCAACATTTTTGCAAGTCATTCAAACCTTGGTCAATGACGTCGCATAAAATAGGTTATTTCAAACGACCATGACGTCACAATCACAGTGGGCGCATCGATAAGGCCATTTGCTTTTTTTTCACCTCTTTTTCCTCCTGTGCATTGTGGGTTCGAGCCTGCCTATTATTCCTTATTTATTTTTTTTTGCTTACCCACACCCAGGCAAATATATATGTTCAACATATATATATATATATATATATATATATATATATATATATATATATGTTAAAGATATGATCATAAGACATATGTACATGTTACAGATACGTCTAACATACATATATGTGTGACAGATATGTTCAGCATACAACCACAGTTGTTACAGATACGTTTAACATACATATCTATGTGGTACAGGTAACATATATATATATATATAACATTACAAGTGTATGTTGTATTTTCGTGGAAATCGGTAATATTACATACCTAATGTGCTTCAACAAGTCATATCTTTTTTATTTCTTGGTCAATTTTTACAAGAATTACATTGATGGAAAGAGAATAAAAGAAACATTCCACTGATGTTAATTTACTTTTCTTTTATGCGTTCAATGTTTTTATGCTCGAAGTTAAAAATGAAAAAATGGTAAAAAAATGACGACAACAAAAAGGGAAACAGTTTTTTCAATGTTTATATTTAATACGTTACGTTTGGACACACATGCACGGGTTAAATTTGATTGGATATGGCTGAAATTTTACAGGCTATATAAACATAGAAGTCCATCTCTATTGGACTTTGATTTTTATTTTTATGACCACTGAAAGCAAAGTTACGACCGAGCAAAGTTAATGAAGAATATTTCAAAACTGATAATCATCCATTTTCATATAGATAATAGTTTCAGAATTATTTTCATGTATAATATTTACATATTATACATGAAAATAATTCTGAAACTGTGACAATTATTAATTGTGCGGAAATTTCTTTAAAATGTTATCTTTTATAGAAATTCAAAGCTGCTAAAGGGAAACGGCTCACTATGTGTTAACCATCAGTCAGCATATTGACGAGTTTGTATTCTCTTAAAAATAGAAAACTGTTTTTCTGCTTTCAAAACGAAAGCAGAAAAAAGTTTCATTTTTTATTCTAAGTTTGTCAATTAAAAATTATTATCAAGTTTTCAAATTTGATTTCCAAACAATACTATTTTGTTGTGTTTAACGCTTTTAGTACACATGTACAACAAAATGTACTAAAAGTGTTAAAAAGCAACAAAATGTACTAAGTACATGTGTTTGTTTTTGATGGTAAAAAGACCGAAAAAAATAAATATATAACAAATTCAAGGAACTTGTGCACTTATGCTACCATGCTGAAGTAATAACGTTATTATTTAGAAACACATTCTTAACATGGGGAAGAAAGGGTGTCTTCTTAACTATTCTGTATTTTCACCTAACAATTAATTTAAATAAACTATATTGTGAAACTTGATTTATTTTTAACTCATTGTCAAGACCATTTTTTCGAATCTGTAAAACAAAGCCGTTTTTTAATTTTTTTAACTGAAGATAACTAAATAGTAATAATAATAATAATAAGGCGGTTCGATAAAGAATTTCATTGTGATGCATTTTGTAAATTTTTACCTTGTTTCTATTTTAACATTTTTCTTTAAAATGACTATCTTTAAAGGTTTTCGGGTATGCTGAAAACGAATATTGCATGTAAATTTTCTGCAAATAAGTAGCTTTCCAGATATTAAGCAATGTCATTTCTTATGTTATTGCTGGTGGCCATTTTGGTACATGTATTTGCGCATATTTTATCGGCTATGTTAGCGCGCTCACGCATACCAGTGATAACATAAGAAATGACATTGCTTAATATCCAGAAAACTACTTATTTGCAGAAATTGTAAATGCGATATTCGTTTTCAGCATACCCTAAAACATATAAAAGTAATCATTTAAAATGTTAAGGTGGAAAAAAAGGTAAAAAATTACCATTTTATTTCTTTGTTTACATGGTTGAATTTTCAGCAAAACAACAAAATAGAAATGAAAAAAATTACCATCAACTGCTGAATATATAGTTGTTGCTTATCAGGATTCCTGGTATCCTGGTACTGTGAAAGCTACATTAAGGATTCATGTAGAGTACGATTTATGGTTGCATCTCAGAAAATAGGGGTGTATTTTGGGCCAGGTAGAGAAGATTTACAAAATTGAAAATTGGACTAGTCCCAAAATGCATAAGTTCAGATCGACTATGGGAATTTCCAGCTTTTACAGAAATCCAAAATCTATATGAAAATTTTTCTTCGATTTATTTCTGAGATTAATTCATATCTACTCAATATTTTTTTTCTGTGAGGAGAGTTGCAAATACCGGCCATGAATGCTCTTAAGGTATTCAATGGCTACACCCAGATTAAGCTCTCCTTTCATGAGGTGGCAGGAAAATGCCTATTCTCAATAAAGCTATGTTTAAATACCACTGTAAAAATTTTTTCATAAATAGACACCCACTGTATAATACCATGCACCAGTTTAAAAAAAATTGAAATTTGTACATCTGAATTTATAATTCATGGTTTATGGTAAAGAGATACATCAAATTTGACTGCATAATCGGAAAATAACACACAATTTTACATAAGAGTGCCAAGTTTCATGAGAATAGCTTGAAAAATAAATAAATGGTGGTGAAATTACCGAATTTCTTGAAATGTTGAGGTCCGTAATTTAGCCCACTTTTTCTAAAGAAAAATGCCCACGGAAAAGCATGGTATACTGATAGTATTTGCATAATTCAAACGGTTTTAAGCATCTTTTACATAGCTCTTTTCATGCAAGTTGATAAAATAATTATCTATAAAACAAAAAATCCACTTGTAATGCTATTATATATATATGTGTTACAAATATGTTCAACATACATATATGTTTTAAAGATATTAACACAATACACTAATGGTTGAGTACATGCAGAGCAATTAATATGAAAATAATTTAATGGATGTGTTATGCCAATTTAAAGTACATGCTAAGTCATGTTGAATTCAAATAAAGATTAAATCTGGACATTGTAGGAAGATGTGTGGAGAACAGAAAATTTGACCATCTGACCATGTTTAAAAAATGTATGAGAGTTCTCGAATCAAATGTAAAATGGAAAAGGTAGCAGATCAATTTCACATGCAAAATATAACATTAAAATGTATGAGGTTTTCTTAGTGGAGTCTATCAGTAATAAATATACAATAAATATAAAAAAATTTTGTTTTGGGGATTTTCATGGGCAAATATTCTCACTTAGTAATACATATATATTAAATATAAGGACGTTGTTTGTGTTTTAATGGAAAAATATTTGAGCATGGTAAAGGATGATTATAATTAAGCAGTGGACTTAAGCATTTATAGTGGAATAAGTGCAAAAGTTCTACAGTTATATATTTTCTATCTTATTTCGATATGGGTGATTGTATTATTGTTGTTGTATCATTTTGTTTCTATTTTGACTTTGCTACACTCATTTAGTAGTTTACCATTATTTCTATGTTTTCACATTTTGTCATGTACGGAAATCAATAAAACTTATCTCAGTACAAAATGTAAACTACTTCCAAGTTTCTAATCAGCAGGAAGCGAACAAATTTGTTACATCAATGACAAAGTTTGAACAAATATTTGAACATGGATTTTTATGCTGCAAGCAATAAGCTAAGAGTGTAAAGTGTAAATTTTACTGTGCATATCAACATGTGCATATCCACACGTGCATATCAACATATGCATATTGACACATGCATATTGATACATGCACATCAACACATGCATATTGATACATGCACATCAACACATGCATATCCACACATGCACATCAACACATGCATATTGATACATGCACATCAACACATGCATATTGATACATGCACATCAACACATGCATATTGATACATGCACATCAACACATGCACATCAACACATGCTCAACACATGTATATCAACATATGCACATCAACACATGCATATTGATACATGCACATCAACACGTGCATATCCACACATGCACATCAACACATGCATATTGATACATGCACATCAACACATGCTAAACACATGTATATCAACATATGCACATCAACACATGCATATCAACATATGCACATCAACACATGCATATTTATACATGCACATCAACACATGCATATTGAGACATGCACATCAACACATACATATTGAGACATGCATGTCAACACATGCATATTGAAACATGTGCATATCAACACATGCATATTGAAACATGTGCATATCAACACATGCACATCAACATGTGCATATTCATACATGCACATCAACACATGCACATCAATGCATGCATATTGACACATGCATATCAACACATGTACATCAACACGTGCATATTGACACATGCACATCAACACATACATATTGATACATGCACATCAACATGTGCACATCAACAAATGCATATTGACACATGCACATCAACACATACATATTGATACATGCACATCAACACATGCATATTGACACGTGCATATTGATACATGCACATCAACATGTGCATATTGATACATGCACATCATCACATGCATATTAACACATGCACATCAAGTCAGGCTGGAATTCTAATTTTTTATACTGTTATCCTATAGAAAAGTTTATTTTGTGTCTACAATTGTGATTTTCTTCTACAATTTCATATGTTTTAAAGATCTTTTTATTTTTTAAATTCTTAGCTTCTAATTCAAGCATAATAATCGATCCGAATATTAAATTATTTTTCTTCTTTCCCAATTCATGAATGGATTGCAAATGATTAAATATTTTTCTTGTGTGTGTGTTTGTGGTTATTATGTTATTTTAAAATATGAGAAGGTTTTATTATTTAAGGTTTTCATAAGTAAATTTTGTGGCTTACTGAACTTTGATTAACCGACCTAATGTGAAGTTTTTTTTTATATCGCTTATTTTTTGTTTGCCATGTAGTTAAGCAGTTATTTCACATAAATTTAATTTTAATGTAGGTTTGGATTACCATTTTTAAGTTTTCCCATCTCTTTTATGAATGTGTTGAGTCAATATTCTAAAATGTGTGTGATTTTAATAATTTATTTTTTATTTATTTTGATTTTAATTGCAACTATAGATTTGGATTTAGTTATTTGTATTAAATTTTTATTATTTAGTTTGCAATTAAGTTTATTCTATCTTTACAGTGTATTTCTATTTCGTTTCTTCTGTTCATTAAGTTTTGGGATCTTTACCATAAAAAGTTTTAACTTTCTGTGCTAATAAAATCTACAAAAGTCATCCTCATATCTACATTTACTGGTCAATCATATTATTTTCAACTGAATTAGTGGGGAGTGTGCACTTGCTTCCAATTTCTTATAATGGTTCACCAGTGATGTTTTAAATTAGAGATTTTGGTGGGAGTTCATATATTCAATTACATTTAATGTTATTGTGCTATTATCGATCATTGAACTCATAGTTATTAAAATAAATTGACTAAAATTAGTTTCTTTTCAAATTATCAAATAAATATACAGTCAAATAATTCCCATAATTTAAATAAAAAGTGTTGTATATATTTTTTCTCAAACGCTTTGGTCCCATGTATTTTTGTTGCAAACAATATTTTTCTGTTGTTTACATAATTTATTTAGTTCTTTTGATTTTATTGTTATTTATTTATTTTATCAAACTTTTCTATCTAAAGAAGGATGACGAATCGTTGAGATCAAGTCTGTTTTTTATTTGCTATAATTTAAATGTTTATATATATATATATATATAGAGAGAGAGAGAGAGAGAGAGAGAGAGAGAGAGCATAATCACATTGACAACTGGTTCTCACTAGACCTGTGAAGTTAAGACAAGTGACTATTTGAAAATAGTAGGCATGCAAGACAGAATTTTTGCAGGTTAATACATCGAGAAAGTTTAACACAACCGGTAGAGATCCATCCTAAGTTTTTGTTAAAACCTGCATCTTGGAGAAGGAAAACTGACACAAAACCTGACAGGTCTACTGTATGCAAAAATTGTGCAGGGTTTTTAACAAACCCTTCACCATTATAAACAAATAATTTGCTAAAAAGAGGGTTGTAAACTATAAACATTCAATGAAATCTACTGTTAGATATTGGGGCTTGTAACCAAGTCTTTAAACAAGTTTGCACTGATCATGACCTTTGTTGTTTCTACACACCAGCTTAAATCAGATGACTCATTTAAATCGTTTTGAAGAGGTAATTTTTGTAACGAGTTCTCTGTATCATGATTGTTCTCAACATTCTTCATCGTTATATGTGCAAGCAAACATTACAACTGTTGTTACCTGTACAACATTTTTGTGGTATTTATGTTGCATTGCTTTCTATGAAGGTGATACGATTATGTATTGCTTTCTATGAAGGTAATACAATCATGTATTGCTTTCTATGAAGGTAATACAATCATGTATTGCTTTCTATGAAGGTAATACAATCATGTATTGCTTTCTATGAATGTAATACAATCATGTATTGCTTTCTATGAAGGTAATACGATTATGTATTGCTTTCTATGAAGGTAATACAATTATGTATTGCTTTCTATGAAGGTAATACAATCATGTATTGCTTTCTATGAAGGTAATACGATTATGTATTGCTTTCTATGAAGGTAATACAATTATGTATTGCTTTCTATGAAGGTAATACAATCATGTATTGCATTCTATGAAGGTAATACGATTATGTATTGCTTTCTATGAAGGTGATACGATTATGTATTGCTTTCTATGAAGGTGATACGATTATGTATTGCTTTCTATGAAGGTGATACGATTATGTATTGCTTTCTATGAAGGTAATTCGATTATGTATTGCTTTCTATGAAGGTGATACGATTATGTATTGCTTTCTATGAAGGTAATATGATTATGTATTGCTTTCTATGAATGTAATACGATTATGTATTGCTTTCTATGAAGGTGATACGATTATGTATTGCTTTCTATGAAGGTAATACAATCATGTATTGCATTCTATGAAGGTAATACGATTATGTATTGCTTTCTATGAAGGTAATACGATTATGTATTGCTTTCTATGAAGGTGATACGATTATGTATTGCTTTCTATGAAGGTGATACGATTATGTATTGCTTTCTATGAAGGTAATATGATTATGTATTGCTTTCTATGAAGGTAATACGATTATGTATTGCTTTCTATGAAGGTAATACAATCATGTATTGCTTTCTATGAAGGTAATACGATTATGTATTGCTTTCTATGAAGGTGATAAGATTATGTATTGCTTTCTATGAATGTAATACAATCATGTATTGCTTTCTATGAAGGTAATACGATTATGTATTGCTTTCTATGAAGGTGATAAGATTATGTATTGCTTTCTATGAAGGTGATACGATTATGTATTGCTTTCTATAAAGGTAATACGATTATGTATTGCTTTCTATGAAGGTAATTCGATTATGTATTGCTTTCTATGAAGGTGATACGATTATGTATTGCTTTCTATGAAGGTAATACAATCATGTATTGCTTTCTATGAAGGTAATACGATTATGTATTGCTTTCTATGAAGGTGATACGATTATGTATTGCTTTCTATGAAGGTAATATGATTATGTATTGCTTTCTATGAAGGTAATACGATTATGTATTGCTTTCTATGAAGGTAATACAATCATGTATTGCTTTCTATGAAGGTAATACGATTATGTATTGCTTTCTATGAAGGTGATAAGATTATGTATTGCTTTCTATGAATGTAATACAATCATGTATTGCTTTCTATGAAGGTAATACGATTATGTATTGCTTTCTATGAAGGTGATAAGATTATGTATTGCTTTCTATGAAGGTGATACGATTATGTATTGCTTTCTATAAAGGTAATACGATTATGTTTTGCTTTCTATGAAGGTAATACAATCATGTATTGCTTTCTATGAAGGTGATACGATTATGTATTGCTTTCTATGAAGGTAATACAATCATGTATTGCTTTCTATGAAGGTAATACGATTATGTATTGCTTTCTATGAAGGTGATACGATTATGTATTGCTTTCTATGAAGGTAATATGATTATGTATTGCTTTCTATGAAGGTAATACGATTATGTATTGCTTTCTATGAAGGTAATACAATCATGTATTGCTTTCTATGAAGGTAATACGATTATGTATTGCTTTCTATGAAGGTGATAAGATTATGTATTGCTTTCTATGAATGTAATACAATCATGTATTGCTTTCTATGAAGGTAATACGATTATGTATTGCTTTCTATGAAGGTGATAAGATTATGTATTGCTTTCTATGAAGGTGATACGATTATGTATTGCTTTCTATAAAGGTAATACGATTATGTATTGCTTTCTATGAAGGTAATTCGATTATGTATTGCTTTCTATGAAGGTGATACGATTATGTATTGCTTTCTATGAAGGTAATACAATCATGTATTGCTTTCTATGAAGGTAATACGATTATGTATTGCTTTCTATGAAGGTGATACGATTATGTATTGCTTTCTATGAAGGTAATATGATTATGTATTGCTTTCTATGAAGGTAATACGATTATGTATTGCTTTCTATGAAGGTAATACAATCATGTATTGCTTTCTATGAAGGTAATACGATTATGTATTGCTTTCTATGAAGGTGATAAGATTATGTATTGCTTTCTATGAATGTAATACAATCATGTATTGCTTTCTATGAAGGTAATACGATTATGTATTGCTTTCTATGAAGGTGATAAGATTATGTATTGCTTTCTATGAAGGTGATACGATTATGTATTGCTTTCTATAAAGGTAATACGATTATGTTTTGCTTTCTATGAAGGTAATACAATCATGTATTGCTTTCTATGAAGGTGATAAGATTATGTATTGCTTTCTATGAAGGTGATACGATTATGTATTGCTTTCTATAAAGGTAATACGATTATGTATTGCTTTCTATGAAGGTAATACAATCATGTATTGCTTTCTATGAAGGTGATACGATCATGTATTGCTTTCTATAAAGGTAATACGATTATGTATTGCTTTCTATGAAGGTAATACGATTATGTATTGCTTTCTATGAAGGTGATACGATCATGTATTGCTTTCTATAAAGGTAATACAATCATGTATTGCTTTCTATGAAAGGAATACAATTATGTATTGCTTTCTATGAAGGTAATACGATTATGTATTGCTTTCTATGAAGGTAATACAATCATGTATTGCTTTCTATGAAGGTGATACGATTATGTATTGCTTTCTATGAAGGTAATACGATTATGTATTGCTTTCTATGAAGGTAATACGATTATGTATTGCTTTCTATGAAGGTAATACAATCATGTATTGCTTTCTATGAAGGTGATACGATTATGTATTGCTTTCTATGAAGGTGATAAGATTATGTATTGCTTTCTATGAAGGTAATACAATCATGTATTGCTTTCTATGAAGGTAATACAATCATGTATTGCTTTCTATGAAGGTGATACGATTATGTATTGCTTTCTATGAAGGTAATACGATTATGTATTGCTTTCTATGAAGGTAATACAATCATGTATTGCTTTCTATGAAGGTGATACGATTATGTATTGCTTTCTATGAAGGTAATACCATTATGTATTGCTTCCTATTAAATGGTATACGATTATGTATTGCTTTCTATGAAGGTGATAAGATTATGTATTGCTTTCTATGAAGGTAATACAATCATGTATTGCTTTCTATGAAGGTAATACAATCATGTATTGCTTTCTATGAAGGTAATACAATCATGTATTGCTTTCTATGAAGGTAATAAGATTATGTATTGCTTTCTATGAAGGTAATACAATCATGTATTGCTTTCTATGAAGGTGATACAATCATGTATTGCTTTCTATGAAGGTGATAAGATTATGTATTGCTTTCTATGAATGTAATACGATTATGTATTGCTTTCTATGAAGGTAATACAATCATGTATTGCTTTCTATGAAGGTAATACGATTATGTATTGCTTTCTATGAAGGTAATACAATCATGTATTGCTTTCTATGAAGGTAATACGATTATGTATTGCTTTCTATGAAGGTAATTCGATTATGTATTGCTTTCTATGAAGGTAATACAATCATGTATTGCTTTCTATGAAGGTAATACGATTATGTATTGCTTTCTATGAAGGTAATACAATCATGTATTGCTTTCTATGAAGGTAATACGATTATGTATTGCTTTCTATGAAGGTAATTCGATTATGTATTGCTTTCTATGAAGGTAATACAATCATGTATTGCTTTCTATGAAGGTAATACGATTATGTATTGCTTTCTATGAAGGTAATACAATCATGTATTGCTTTCTATGAAGGTAATACAATTATGTATTGCTTTCTATGAATGTAATACGATTATGTATTGCTTTCTATGAAGGTAATACAATCATGTATTGCTTTCTATGAAGGTAATACGATTATGTATTGCTTTCTATGAAGGTAATACGATTATGTATTGCTTTCTATGAAGGTAATACAATCATGTATTGCTTTCTATGAAGGTAATACGATTATGTATTGCTTTCTATGAAGGTAATACAATCATGTATTGCTTTCTATGAAGGTAATACGATTATGTATTGCTTTCTATGAATGTAATACAATCATGTATTGCTTTCTATGAAGGTAATACAATCATGTATTGCTTTCTATGAATGTAATACAATCATGTATTGCTTTCTATGAAGGTGATAAGATTATGTATTGCTTTCTATGAAGGTAATACAATCATGTATTGCTTTCTATGAAGGTAATACAATCATGTATTGCTTTCTATGAAGGTAATACAATCATGTATTGCTTTCTATGAAGGTAATACAATCATGTATTGCTTTCTATGAAGGTGATACGATTATGTATTGCTTTCTATGAAGGTGATAAGATTATGTATTGCTTTCTATGAAGGTAATACAATCATGTATTGCTTTCTATGAAGGTAATACAATCATGTATTGCTTTCTATGAAGGTGATACGATTATGTATTGCTTTCTATGAATGTAATACGATTATGTATTGCTTTCTATGAAGGTGATACGATTATGTATTGCTTTCTATGAAGGTAATACAATTATGTATTGCTTTCTATGAAGGTAATACAATCATGTATTGCTTTCTATGAAGGTAATACAATCATGTATTTCTTTCTATGAAGGTAATACAATCATGTATTGCTTTCTATGAATGTAATACGATTATGTATTGCTTTCTATGAAGGTGATAAGATTATGTATTGCTTTCTATGAAGGTAATACAATCATGTATTGCTTTCTATGAAGGTAATACAATCATGTATTGCTTTCTATGAATGTAATACAATCATGTATTGCTTTCTATGAAGGTGATAAGATTATGTATTGCTTTCTATGAAGGTAATACAATCATGTATTGCTTTCTATGAAGGTAATACAATCATGTATTGCTTTCTATGAAGGTGATACGATTATGTATTGCTTTCTATGAATGTAATACGATTATGTATTGCTTTCTATGAAGGTGATACGATTATGTATTGCTTTCTATGAAGGTAATACAATTATGTATTGCTTTCTATGAAGGTAATACAATCATGTATTGCTTTCTATGAAGGTAATACAATCATGTATTTCTTTCTATGAAGGTAATACAATCATGTATTGCTTTCTATGAATGTAATACGATTATGTATTGCTTTCTATGAAGGTGATAAGATTATGTATTGCTTTCTATGAAGGTAATACAATCATGTATTGCTTTCTATGAAGGTAATACAATCATGTATTGCTTTCTATGAATGTAATACAATCATGTATTGCTTTCTATGAAGGTGATAAGATTATGTATTGCTTTCTATGAAGGTAATACAATCATGTATTGCTTTCTATGAAGGTAATACAATCATGTATTGCTTTCTATGAATGTAATACAATCATGTATTGCTTTCTATGAAGGTGATAAGATTATGTATTGCTTTCTATGAAGGTAATACAATCATGTATTGCTTTCTATGAAGGTAATACAATCATGTATTGCTTTCTATGAAGGTAATACAATCATGTATTGCTTTCTATGAAGGTAATACAATCATGTATTGCTTTCTATGAAGGTGATACGATTATGTATTGCTTTCTATGAAGGTGATAAGATTATGTATTGCTTTCTATGAAGGTAATACAATCATGTATTGCTTTCTATGAAGGTAATACAATCATGTATTGCTTTCTATGAAGGTGATACGATTATGTATTGCTTTCTATGAAGGTAATACGATTATGTATTGCTTTCTATGAAGGTGATACGATTATGTATTGCTTTCTATGAAGGTGATACGATTATGTATTGCTTTCTATGAAGGTAATACGATTATGTATTGCTTTCTATGAAGGTAATACAATCATGTATTGCTTTCTATGACGGTAATACAATCATATATTGCTTTCTATGAATGTAATACAATCATATATTGCTTTCTATGAAGGTAATACAATCATGTATTGCTTTCTATGAATGTAATACAATCATGTATTGCTTTCTATGAATGTAATACAATTATGTATTGCTTTCTATGAATGTAATACAATTATGTATTGCTTTCTTTGAAGGTAATACAATCATGTATTGCTTTCTATGAAGGTAATACAATCATGTATTGCTTTCTATGAAGGTAATTCGATTATGTATTGCTTTCTATGACGGTAATACGATTATGTATTGCTTTCTATGAAAGGAATACAATAATGTATTGCTTTCTATGAAAGGAATACAATCATGTATTGCTTTCTATGAAGGTAATACAATCATGTATTGCTTTCTATGAAGGTAATACAATCATGTATTGCTTTCTATGAAAGGAATACAATTATGTATTGCTTTCTATGAAGGTAATACGATTATGTATTGCTTTCTATGAATGTAATACAATCATGTATTGCTTTCTTTGAAGGTAATACAATCATATATTGCTTTCTATGAATGTAATACAATCATATATTGCTTTCTATGAAGGTAATACAATCATGTATTGCTTTCTATGAAGGTAATACAATCATGTATTGCTTTCTATGAAGGTAATACGATTATGTATTGCTTTCTATGAATGTAATACAATCATGTATTGCTTTCTTTGAAGGTAATACAATCATGTATTGCTTTCTATGAATGTAATACAATCATATATTGCTTTCTATGAAGGTAATACAATCATGTATTGCTTTCTATGAAGGTAATACGATTATGTATTGCTTTCTATGAAGGTAATACGATTATGTATTGCTTTCTATGAAGGTAATACGATTATGTATTGCTTTCTATGAAGGTAATACAATCATGTATTGCTTTCTATGAAGGTAATACGATTATGTATTGCTTTCTATGAAGGTAATACGATTATGTATTGCTTTCTATGAAGGTAATACAATCATGTATTGCTTTCTATGAATGTAATACAATCATGTATTGCTTTCTATGAAAGGAATACAATTATGTATTGCTTTCTATGAAGGTAATACGATTATGTATTGCTTTCTATGAAAGGAATACAATTATGTATTGCTTTCTATGAAAGGAATACAATTATGTATTGCTTTCTATGAAGGTAATACGATTATGTATTGCTTTCTATGAATGTAATACAATCATGTATTGCTTTTTTTGAAGGTAATACAATCATGTATTGCTTTCTTTGAAGGTAATACAATCATATATTGCTTTCTATGAAGGTAATACAATCATGTATTGCTTTCTATGAAGGTAATACAATCATGTATTGCTTTCTATGAAGGTAATACGATTATGTATTGCTTTCTATGAAGGTAATACGATTATGTATTGCTTTCTATGAAGGTAATACGATTATGTATTGCTTTCTATGAAGGTAATACAATCATGTATTGCTTTCTATGAAGGTAATACGATTATGTATTGCTTTCTATGAATGTAATACAATCATGTATTGCTTTCTATGAAGGTAATACAATCATGTATTTCTTTCTATGAAGGTAATACGATTATGTATTGCTTTCTATGAAGGTAATACGATTATGTATTGCTTTCTATGAATGTAATACTATCATGTATTGCTTTCTATGAAGGTAATACAATCATGTATTGCTTTCTATGAAAGGAATACAATTATGTATTGCTTTCTATGAAGGTAATACGATTATGTATTGCTTTCTATGAATGTAATACAATCATGTATTGCTTTCTTTGAAGGTAATACAATCATATATTGCTTTCTATGAATGTAATACAATCATATATTGCTTTCTATGAAGGTAATACAATCATGTATTGCTTTCTATGAAGGTAATACAATCATGTATTGCTTTCTATGAAGGTAATACGATTATGTATTGCTTTCTATGAAGGTAATACGATTATGTATTGCTTTCTATGAAGGTAATACAATCATGTATTGCTTTCTATGAAGGTAATACGATTATGTATTGCTTTCTATGAAGGTAATACAATCATGTATTGCTTTCTATGAAGGTGATACGATTATGTATTGCTTTCTATGAAGGTGATAAGATTATGTATTGCTTTCTATGAAGGTAATACAATCATGTATTGCTTTCTATGAAGGTAATACAATCATGTATTGCTTTCTATGAAGGTGATACGATTATGTATTGCTTTCTATGAAGGTAATACGATTATGTATTGCTTTCTATGAAGGTGATACGATTATGTATTGCTTTCTATGAAGGTGATACGATTATGTATTGCTTTCTATGAAGGTAATACGATTATGTATTGCTTTCTATGAAGGTAATACAATCATGTATTGCTTTCTATGACGGTAATACAATCATATATTGCTTTCTATGAATGTAATACAATCATATATTGCTTTCTATGAAGGTAATACAATCATGTATTGCTTTCTATGAATGTAATACAATCATGTATTGCTTTCTATGAATGTAATACAATTATGTATTGCTTTCTATGAATGTAATACAATTATGTATTGCTTTCTATGACGGTAATACGATTATGTATTGCTTTCTATGAAAGGAATACAATAATGTATTGCTTTCTATGAAAGGAATACAATCATGTATTGCTTTCTATGAAGGTAATACAATCATGTATTGCTTTCTATGAAGGTAATACAATCATGTATTGCTTTCTATGAAAGGAATACAATTATGTATTGCTTTCTATGAAGGTAATACGATTATGTATTGCTTTCTATGAATGTAATACAATCATGTATTGCTTTCTTTGAAGGTAATACAATCATATATTGCTTTCTATGAATGTAATACAATCATATATTGCTTTCTATGAAGGTAATACAATCATGTATTGCTTTCTATGAAGGTAATACAATCATGTATTGCTTTCTATGAAGGTAATACGATTATGTATTGCTTTCTATGAATGTAATACAATCATGTATTGCTTTCTTTGAAGGTAATACAATCATGTATTGCTTTCTATGAATGTAATACAATCATATATTGCTTTCTATGAAGGTAATACAATCATGTATTGCTTTCTATGAAGGTAATACGATTATGTATTGCTTTCTATGAAGGTAATACGATTATGTATTGCTTTCTATGAAGGTAATACGATTATGTATTGCTTTCTATGAAGGTAATACAATCATGTATTGCTTTCTATGAAGGTAATACGATCATGTATTGCTTTCTATGAAGGTAATACAATCATGTATTGCTTTCTATGAATGTAATACAATCATGTATTGCTTTCTATGAAAGGAATACAATTATGTATTGCTTTCTATGAAGGTAATACGATTATGTATTGCTTTCTATGAAAGGAATACGATTATGTATTGCTTTCTATGAAAGGAATACAATTATGTATTGCTTTCTATGAAGGTAATACGATTATGTATTGCTTTCTATGAATGTAATACAATCATGTATTGCTTTCTTTGAAGGTAATACAATCATGTATTGCTTTCTTTGAAGGTAATACAATCATATATTGCTTTCTATGAAGGTAATACAATCATGTATTGCTTTCTATGAAGGTAATACAATCATGTATTGCTTTCTATGAAGGTAATACGATTATGTATTGCTTTCTATGAAGGTAATACGATTATGTATTGCTTTCTATGAAGGTAATACGATTATGTATTGCTTTCTATGAAGGTAATACAATCATGTATTGCTTTCTATGAAGGTAATACGATTATGTATTGCTTTCTATGAATGTAATACAATCATGTATTGCTTTCTATGAAGGTAATACAATCATGTATTTCTTTCTATGAAGGTAATACGATTATGTATTGCTTTCTATGAAGGTAATACGATTATGTATTGCTTTCTATGAATGTAATACAATCATGTATTGCTTTCTATGAAGGTAATACAATCATGTATTGCTTTCTATGAAAGGAATACAATTATGTATTGCTTTCTATGAAGGTAATACGATTATGTATTGCTTTCTATGAATGTAATACAATCATGTATTGCTTTCTTTGAAGGTAATACAATCATATATTGCTTTCTATGAATGTAATACAATCATATATTGCTTTCTATGAAGGTAATACAATCATGTATTGCTTTCTATGAAGGTAATACAATCATGTATTGCTTTCTATGAAGGTAATACGATTATGTATTGCTTTCTATGAAGGTAATACGATTATGTATTGCTTTCTATGAAGGTAATACAATCATGTATTGCTTTCTATGAAGGTAATACGATTATGTATTGCTTTCTATGAATGTAATACAATCATGTATTGCTTTCTATGAAGGTAATACAATCATGTATTGCTTTCTATGAAGGTAATACGATTATTTATTGCTTTCTATGAAGGTAATACAATTATGTATTGCTTTCTATGCAGGTAATACAATCATGTATTGCTTTCTATGAATGTAATACAATCATGTATTGCTTTCTATGAAGGTAATACAATCATGTATTGCTTTCTATGAAGGAAATAAAATCATGTATTGCTTTCTATGAAGGTAATACGATTATGTATTGCTTTCTATGAAGGTAATACAATTATGTATTGCTTTCTATGAAGGTAATACAATCATGTATTGCTTTCTATGAAGGTACTAAAATCATGTATTGCTTTCTATGAAGGTGATAAGATTATGTATTGCTTTCTATGAAGGTAATACGATTATGTATTGCTTTCTATGAAGGTAATACAATCATGTATTGCTTTCTATGAAGGTAATACGATTATGTATTGCTTTCTATGAAGGTGATACAATTATGTATTGCTTTCTATGAAGGTAATACAATCATGTATTGCTTTCTATGAAGGTAATACAATCATGTATTGCTTTCTATGAAGGTAATACGATTATGTATTGCTTTCTATGAAGGTAATACAATTATGTATTGCTTTCTATGAAGGTAATACGATTATGTATTGCTTTCTATGAAGGTAATACAATTATGTATTGCTTTCTATGAAGGTAATACAATCATGTATTGCTTTCTATGAAGGGAATACAATTATGTATTGCTTTCTATGAAGGTAATACGATTATGTATTGCTTTCTATGAAGGTAATACAATCATGTATTGCTTTCTATGAAGGTAATACAATCATGTATTGCTTTCTATGAATGTAATACGATTATGTATTGCTTTCTATGAAGGTAATACGATTATGTATTGCTTTCTATGAAGGTAATACAATTATGTATTGCTTTCTATGAAGGTAATACAATCATGTATTGCTTTCTATGAAGGTAATACGATTATGTATTGCTTTCTATGAAGGTAATACAATCATGTATTGCTTTCTATGAAGGTAATACGATTATGTATTGCTTTCTATGAAGGTAATACAATTATGTATTGCTTTCTATGAAGGTAATACAATTATGTATTGCTTTCTATGAAGGTAATACAATCATGTATTGCTTTCTATGAAGGTAATACGATTATGTATTGCTTTCTATGAAGGTAATACAATCATGTATTGCTTTCTATGAAGGTAATACAATCATGTATTGCTTTCTATGAAGGTAATACGATTATGTATTGCTTTCTATGAAGGTAATAAAATCATGTATTGCTTTCTATGAAGGTGATACAATTATGTATTGCTTTCTATGAAGGTAATACAATCATGTATTGCTTTCTATGAAGGTAATACAATCATGTATTGCTTTCTATGAAAGGAATACAATTATATATTGCTTTCTATGAAGGTAATACGATTATGTATTGCTTTCTATGAAAGTAATACAATCATGTATTGCTTTCTATGAAGGTAATAAAATCATGTATTGCTTTCTATGAAGGTAATACGATTATGTATTGCTTTCTATGAAGGTGATACGATTATGTATTGCTTTCTATGAAAGTAATACAATCATGTATTGCTTTCTATGAAGGTAATACAATCATGTATTGCTTTCTATGAAGGTAATACAATCATGTATTGCTTTCTATGAAAGTAATACAATCATGTATTGCTTTCTATGAAGGTAATACGATTATGTATTGCTTTCTATGAAGGTAATACAATCATGTATTGCTTTCTATGAAGGTAATACGATTATGTATTGCTTTCTATGAAGGTAAAACAATCATGTATTGCTTTCTATGAAGGTAATACGATTATGTATTGCTTTCTATGAAGGTAATACAATAATGTATTGCTTTCTATGAAGGTAATACAATCATGTATTGCTTTCTATGAAGGTAATATGATTATGTATTGCTTTCTATGAAGGTAATACAATTATGTATTGCTTTCTATGAAGGTAATACAATTATGTATTGCTTTCTATGAAGGTAATACGATTATGTATTGCTTTCTATGAAGGTAATACGATTATGTATTGCTTTCTATGAAAGTAATACAATCATGTATTGCTTTCTATGAAGGTAATACGATTATGTATTGCTTTCTATGAAGGTGATACGATTATGTATTGCTTTCTATGAAAGTAATACAATCATGTATTGCTTTCTATGAAGGTAATACAATCATGTATTGCTTTCTATGAAGGTAATACGATTATGTATTGCTTTCTATGAAGGTAATACAATTATGTATTGCTTTCTATGAAGGTAATACAATCATGTATTGCTTTCTATGAAGGTAATACAATCATCTATTGCTTTCTATGAAGGTAATACAATCATGTATTGCTTTCTATGAAAAAAATACAATTATGTATTGCTTTCTATGAAGGTAATACGATTATGTATTGCTTTCTATGAAAGTAATACAATCATGTATTGCTTTCTATGAAGGTAATACAATCATGTATTGCTTTCTATGAAAGTAATACAATCATGTATTGCTTTCTATGAAGGTAATACGATTATGTATTGCTTTCTATGAAGGTGATACGATTATGTATTGCTTTCTATGAAAGTAATACAATCATGTATTGCTTTCTATGAAGGTGATACGATTATGTATTGCTTTCTATGAATGTGATACGATTATGTATTGCTATCTATGAATGTAATACAATCATGTATTGCTTTCTATGAAGGTAATACGATTATGTATTGCTTTCTATGAAGGTAATACAATTATGTATTGCTTTCTATGAAGGTAATACAATCATGTATTGCTTTCTATGAAGGTAATACAATCATGTATTGCTTTCGATGAAGGTAATACAATTATGTATTGCTTTCTATGAAGGTAATACAATTATGTATTGCTTTCTATGAAGGTAATACAATCATGTATTGCTTTCTATGAAGGTAATACGATTATGTATTGCTTTCTATGAATGTGATACGATTACGTATTGCTTTCTATGAAGGTAATACGATTACGTATTGCTTTCCATGAAGGTAATACGATTATGTATTGCTTTCTATGAAGGTAATACGATTATGTATTGCGTTCTATGAAGGTAATACGATTATGTATTGCTTTCTATGAAAGTAATACAATCATGTATTGCTTTCTATGAAGGTAATAAAATCATGTATTGCTTTCTATGAAGGTAATACGATTATGTATTTCTTTCTATGAAGGTGATACGATTATGTATTGCTTTCTATGAAAGTAATACAATCATGTATTGCTTTCTATGAAGGTAATACAATCATGTATTGCTTTCTATGAAGGTAATACAATCATGTATTGCTTTCTATGAAGGTAATACGATTATGTATTGCTTTCTATGAAGGTAATACAATCATGTATTGCTTTTAATGAAGGTAATACAATTATGTATTGCTTTCTATGAAGGTAATACAATCATGTATTGCTTTCTATGAAGGTGATACAATTATGTATTGCTTTCTATGAAGGTGATACAATTATGTATTGCTTTCTATGAAGGTAATACAATTATGTATTGCTTTCTATGAAGGTAATACAATCATGTATTGCATTCTATGAAGGTAATACAATAATGTATTGCTTTCTATGAAGGTAATTCGATTATGTATTTCTTTCTATGAAGGTAATTCGATTATGTATTGCTTTCTATGAAGGTAATACAATCATGTATTGCTTTCTATGAAGGTAATACGATTATGTATTGCTTTCTATGAATGTAATACGATTATGTATTGCTTTCTATGAAGGTAATACGATCATGTATTGTTTTTAATGAAGGTAATACAATCATGTATTGCTGTCTATAAAGGTAATACGATTATGTATTGCTTTCTATGAAGGTAATACAATAATGTATTGCTTTCTATGAAGGTAATTCGATTATGTATTTCTTTCTATGAATGTAATACGATTATGTATTGCTTTCTATGAATGTAATACAATCATGTATTGCTTTCTATGAAGGTAATACAATCGTGTATTGCTTTCTATAAAGGTAATACGATTATGTATTGCTTTCTATGAATGTAATACAATCATGTATTGCTTTCTATGAAGGTAATACAATCATGTATTGCTGTCTATAAAGGTAATACGATTATGTATTGCTTTCTATGAAGGTAATACGATTATGTATTGCTTTCTATGAAGGTAATACGATTATGTATTGCTTTCTATGAAGGTAATACAATCATGTATTGCTTTCTATGAAGGTGATAAGATTATGTATTGCTTTCTATGAATGTAATACAATCATGTATTGCTTTCTATAAAGGTAATACGATTATGTATTGCTTTCTATGAAGGTAATACAATCATGTATTGCTTTCTATAAAGGTAATACGATTATGTATTGCTTTCTATGAAGGTAATACAATCATGTATTGCTGTCTATAAAGGTAATACGATTATGTATTGCTTTCTATGAAGGTAATACAATTATGTATTGCTTTCTATGAAGGTAATACAATTATGTATTGCTTTCTATGAAGGTAATACAATCATGTATTGCTTTCTATGAAGGTAATACGATTATGTATTGCTTTCTATGAAGGTAATACAATCATGTATTGCTTTCTATGAAGGTAATACAATCATGTATTGCTTTCTATGAAGGTAATACGATTATGTATTGCTTTCTATGAAGGTAATAAAATCATGTATTGCTTTCTATGAAGGTGATACAATTATGTATTGCTTTCTATGAAGGTAATACAATCATGTATTGCTTTCTATGAAGGTAATACAATCATGTATTGCTTTCTATGAAAGGAATACAATTATATATTGCTTTCTATGAAGGTAATACGATTATGTATTGCTTTCTATGAAAGTAATACAATCATGTATTGCTTTCTATGAAGGTAATAAAATCATGTATTGCTTTCTATGAAGGTAATACGATTATGTATTGCTTTCTATGAAGGTGATACGATTATGTATTGCTTTCTATGAAAGTAATACAATCATGTATTGCTTTCTATGAAGGTAATACAATCATGTATTGCTTTCTATGAAGGTAATACAATCATGTATTGCTTTCTATGAAGGTAATATGATTATGTATTGCTTTCTATGAAGGTAATACAATCATGTATTGCTTTCTATGAAGGTAATACGATTATGTATTGCTTTCTATGAAGGTAATACAATCATGTATTGCTTTCTATGAAGGTAATACGATTATGTATTGCTTTCTATGAAGGTAAAACAATCATGTATTGCTTTCTATGAAGGTAATACAATCATGTATTGCTTTCTATGAAGGTAATACAATCATGTATTGCTTTCTATGAAGGTAATACAATCATGTATTGCTTTCTATGAAAGGAATACAATTATGTATTGCTTTCTATGAAGGTAATACGATTATGTATTGCTTTCTATGAAAGTAATACAATCATGTATTGCTTTCTATGAAGGTAATACGATTATGTATTGCTTTCTATGAAGGTGATACGATTATGTATTGCTTTCTATGAAAGTAATACAATCATGTATTGCTTTCTATGAAGGTAATACAATTATGTATTGCTTTCTATGAAGGTAATACAATCATGTATTGCTTTCTATGAAAGGAATACAATTATCTATTGCTTTCTATGAAGGTAATACGATTATGTATTGCTTTCTATGAAGGTAATACGATTATGTATTGCTTTCTATGAAGGTAATACAATCATGTATTGCTTTCTATGAAGGTAATACAATCATGTATTGCTTTCTATGAAGGTAATACAATTATGTATTGCTTTCTATGAAGGTAATACAATCATGTATTGCTTTCTATGAAGGTAATACAATCATGTATTGCTTTCGATGAAGGTAATACAATTATGTATTGCTTTCTATGAAGGTAATACAATTATGTATTGCTTTCTATGAAGGTAATACAATCATGTATTGCTTTCTATGAAGGTAATACGATTATGTATTGCTTTCTATGAAGGTAATACGATTACGTATTGCTTTCTATGAAGGTAATACAATTATGTATTGCTTTCTATGAAGGTAATACAATCATGTATTGCTTTCTATGAAGGTGATACGATTATGTATTGCTTTCTATGAAGGTAATACAATCATGTATTGCTTTCTATGAAGGTAATACAATCATGTATTGCTTTCTATGAAAGGAATACAATTATGTATTGCTTTCTATGAAGGTAATACGATTATGTATTGCTTTCTATGAAAGTAATACAATCATGTATTGCTTTCTATGAAGGTAATACGATTATGTATTGCTTTCTATGAAGGTGATACGATTATGTATTGCTTTCTATGAAAGTAATACAATCATGTATTGCTTTCTATGAAGGTAATACAATTATGTATTGCTTTCTATGAAGGTAATACAATCATGTATTGCTTTCTATGAAAGGAATACAATTATGTATTGCTTTCTATGAAGGTAATACGATTATGTATTGCTTTCTATGAAGGTAATACGATTATGTATTGCTTTCTATGAAGGTAATACAATCATGTATTGCTTTCTATGAAGGTAATACAATCATGTATTGCTTTCTATGAAGGTAATACAATTATGTATTGCTTTCTATGAAGGTAATACAATCATGCATTGCTTTCGATGAAGGTAATACAATTATGTATTGCTTTCTATGAAGGTAATACAATTATGTATTGCTTTCTATGAAGGTAATACAATCATGTATTGCTTTCTATGAAGGTAATACGATTATGTATTGCTTTCTATGAATGTGATACGATTACGTATTGCTTTCTATGAAGGTAATACGATTACGTATTGCTTTCCATGAAGGTAATACGATTATGTATTGCTTTCTATGAAGGTAATACGATTATGTATTGCGTTCTATGAAGATAATACGATTATGTATTGCTTTCTATGAAAGTAATACAATCATGTATTGCTTTCTATGAAGGTAATAAAATCATGTATTGCTTTCTATGAAGGTAATACGATTATGTATTGCTTTCTATGAAGGTGATACGATTATGTATTGCTTTCTATGAAAGTAATACAATCATGTATTGCTTTCTATGAAGGTAATACAATCATGTATTGCTTTCTATGAAGGTAATACAATCATGTATTGCTTTCTATGAAGGTAATACGATTATGTATTGCTTTCTATGAAGGTAATACAATCATGTATTGCTTTCTATGAAGGTAATACAATCATGTATTGCTTTTAATGAAGGTAATACAATCATGTATTGCTTTCTATGAAGGTGATACAATTATGTATTGCTTTCTATGAAGGTGATACAATTATGTATTGCTTTCTATGAAGGTAATACAATTATGTATTGCTTTCTATGAAGGTAATACAATCATGTATTGCTTTCTATGAAGGTAATACAATAATGTATTGCTTTCTATGAAGGTAATTCGATTATGTATTGCTTTCTATGAAGGTAATACAATCATGTATTGCTTTCTATGAAGGTAATACGATTATGTATTGCTTTCTATGAATGTAATACGATTATGTATTGCTTTCTATGAAGGTAATACAATCATGTATTGCTTTCTATGAATGTAATACGATTATGTATTGCTTTCTATGAATGTAATACGATCATGTATTGCTTTCTATGAATGTAATACAATCATGTATTGCTTTCTATGAAGGTAATACAATCATGTATTGCTTTCTATGAATGTAATACGATTATGTATTGCTTTCTATGAATGTAATACGATTATGTATTGCTTTCTATGAAGGTAATACAATTATGTATTGCTTTCTATGAAGGTAATACAATCATGTATTGCTTTCTATGAAGGTAATACGATTATGTATTGCTTTCTATGAATGTAATACGATTATGTATTGCTTTCTATGAAGGTAATACAATCATGTATTGCTTTCTATGAAGGTAATACAATAATGTATTGCTTTCTATGAAGGTAATTCGATTATGTATTGCTTTCTATGAAGGTAATACAATCATGTATTGCTTTCTATGAAGGTGATACAATTATGTATTGCTTTCTATGAAGGTGATACAATTATGTATTGCTTTCTATGAAGGTAATACAATTATGTATTGCTTTCTATGAAGGTAATACAATCATGTATTGCTTTCTATGAAGGTAATACGATTATGTATTGCTTTCTATGAATGTAATACGATTATGTATTGCTTTCTATGAAGGTAATACAATCATGTATTGCTTTCTATGAAGGTAATACGATTATGTATTGCTTTCTATGAAGGTAATTCGATTATGTATTGCTTTCTATGAAGGTAATACAATCATGTATTGCTTTCTATGAAGGTAATACGATTATGTATTGCTTTCTATGAATGTAATACGATTATGTATTGCTTTCTATGAATGTAATACGATTATGTATTGCTTTCTATGAAGGTAATACAATCATGTATTGCTTTCTATGAATGTAATACGATTATGTATTGCTTTCTATGAAGGTAATACAATCATGTATTGCTTTCTATGAAGGTAATACAATCATGTATTGCTTTCTATGAATGTAATACGATTATGTATTGCTTTCTATGAATGTAATACGATTATGTATTGCTTTCTATGAAGGTAATACAATCATGTATTGCTTTCTATGAAGGTAATACAATCATGTATTGCTTTCTATGAAGGTAATACGATTATGTATTGCTTTCTATGAATGTAATACGATTATGTATTGCTTTCTATGAATGTAATACGATTATGTATTGCTTTCTATGAATGTAATACAATCATGTATTGCTTTCTATGAAGGTAATACAATAATGTATTGCTTTCTATGAAGGTAATACAATCATGTATTGCTTTCTATGAAGGTAATACAATCATGTATTGCTTTCTATGAAGGTAATACGATTATGTATTGCTTTCTATGAATGTAATACGATTATGTATTGCTTTCTATGAATGTAATACGATTATGTATTGCTTTCTATGAATGTAATACAATCATGTATTGCTTTCTATGAATGTAATACGATTATGTATTGCTTTCTATGAAGGTAATACAATCATGTATTGCTTTCTATGAATGTAATACAATCATGTATTGCTTTCTATGAATGTAATACGATTATGTATTGCTTTCTATGAAGGTAATACAATCATGTATTGCTTTCTATGAAGGTAATACAATCATGTATTGCTTTCTATGAAGGTAATACAATCATGTATTGCTTTCTATGAAGGTAATACAATCATGTATTGCTTTCTATGAAGGTAATACAATCATGTATTGCTTTCTATGAAGGTAATACAATCATGTATTGCTTTCTATGAAGGTAATACGATTATGTATTGCTTTCTATGAATGTAATACAATCATGTATTGCTTTCTATGAATGTAATACGATTATGTATTGCTTTCTATGAATGTAATACGATTATGTATTGCTTTCTATGAATGTAATACGATTATGTATTGCTTTCTATGAATGTAATACAATCATGTATTGCTTTCTATGAAGGTAATACAATCATGTATTGCTTTCTATGAATGTAATACGATTATGTATTGCTTTCTATGAAGGTAATACAATCATGTATTGCTTTCTATGAAGGTAATACAATCATGTATTGCTTTCTATGAAGGTAATTCGATTATGTATTGCTTTCTATGAAGGTAATACAATCATGTATTGCTTTCTATGAATGTAATACGATTATGTATTGCTTTCTATGAATGTAATACGATTATGTATTGCTTTCTATGAATGTAATACGATTATGTATTGCTTTCTATGAATGTAATACAATCATGTATTGCTTTCTATGAAGGTAATACAATCATGTATTGCTTTCTATGAATGTAATACGATTATGTATTGCTTTCTATGAAGGTAATACAATCATGTATTGCTTTCTATGAATGTAATACGATTATGTATTGCTTTCTATGAATGTAATACGATTATGTATTGCTTTCTATGAAGGTAATACAATCATGTATTGCTTTCTATGAAGGTAATACAATCATGTATTGCTTTCTATGAAGGTAATACGATCATGTATTGCTTTCTATGAAGGTAATACAATCATGTATTGCTTTCTATGAAGGTAATACAATCATGTATTGCTTTCTATGAAGGTAATACAATCATGTATTGCTGTCTATAAAGGTAATACGATTATGTATTGCTTTCTATGAAGGTAATACAATAATGTATTGCTTTCTATGAAGGTAATTCGATTATGTATTTCTTTCTATGAATGTAATACGATTATGTATTGCTTTCTATGAATGTAATACAATCATGTATTGCTTTCTATAAAGGTAATACGATTATGTATTGCATTCTATGAATGTAATACAATCATGTATTGCTTTCTATAAAGGTAATACGATTATGTATTGCTTTCTATGAATGTAATACAATCATGTATTGCTGTCTATAAAGGTAATACGATTATGTATTGCTTTCTATGAAGGTAATACAATAATGTATTGCTTTCTATGAAGGTAATTCGATTATGTATTTCTTTCTATGAATGTAATACGATTATGTATTGCTTTCTATAAAGGTAATACAATCATGTATTGCTTTCTATAAAGGTAATACGATTATGTATTGCTTTCTATGAATGTAATACAATCATGTATTGCTTTCTATGAAGGTAATACAATCATGTATTGCTGTCTATAAAGGTAATACGATTATGTATTGCTTTCTATGAAGGTAATACGATTATGTATTGCTTTCTATGAAGGTAATACGATTATGTATTGCTTTCTATGAAGGTAATACAATCATGTATTGCTTTCTATGAAGGTGATAAGATTATGTATTGCTTTCTATGAATGTAATACAATCATGTATTGCTTTCTATAAAGGTAATACGATTATGTATTGCTTTCTATGAATGTAATACAATCATGTATTGCTTTCTATAAAGGTAATACGATTATGTATTGCTTTCTATGAAGGTAATACGATTATGTATTGCTTTCTATGAAGGTAATACAATCATGTATTGCTTTCTATGAAGGTAATACAATCATGTATTGCTTTCTATGAAGGTAATACAATCATGTATTGCTTTCTATAAAGGTAATACGATTATGTATTGCTTTCTATGAATGTAATACAATCATGTATTGCTTTCTATAAAGGTAATACGATTATGTATTGCTTTCTATAAAGGTAATACGATTATGTATTGCTTTCTATGAAGGTAATACAATCATGTATTGCTTTCTATGAAGGTAATACAATCATGTATTGCTTTCTATGAAGGTAATATGATTATGTATTGCTTTCTATGAAGGTAATACAATCATGTATTGCTTTCTATGAAGGTAATACAATCATGTATTGCTTTCTATGAAGGTAATACAATCATGTATTGCTTTCTATGAAGGTAATACGATTATGTATTGCTTTCTATGAAGGTAATACGATTATGTATTGCTTTCTATGAAGGTAATACAATCATGTATTGCTTTCTATGAAGGTAATACGATTATGTATTGCTTTCTATGAAGGTAATACAATCATGTATTGCTTTCTATGAAGGTAATACGATTATGTATTGCTTTCTATGAAGGTAATGCAATCATGTATTGCTGTCTATGAAGGTAATATGATTATGTATTGCTTTCTATGAAGGTAATACAATCATGTATTGCTTTCTATGAAGGTAATACAATCATGTATTGCTTTCTATGAAGGTAATACGATTATGTATTGCTTTCTATGAAGGTAATACGATTATGTATTGCTTTCTATGAAGGTAATACAATCATGTATTGCTTTCTATGAAGGTAATACAATCATGTATTGCTTTCTATGAAGGTAATACGATTATGTATTGCTTTCTATGAAGGTAATACAATCATGTATTGCTTTCTATGAAGGTAATACAATCATGTATTGCTTTCTATGAAGGTAATACAATCATGTATTGCTTTCTATGAAGGTAATACAATCATGTATTGCTTTCTATGAAGGTAATACGATTATGTATTGCTGTCTATGAAGGTAATACAATCATGTATTGCTTTCTATGAAGGTAATATGATTATGTATTCCTTTCTATGAAGGTAATACAATCATGTATTGCTTTCTATGAAGGTAATACAATCATGTATTGCTTTCTATGAAGGTAATACGATTATGTATTGCTTTCTATGAAGGTAATACAATCATGTATTGCTTTCTATGAAGGTAATATGATTATGTATTGCTTTCTATGAAGGTAATACAATCATGTATTGCTTTCTATGAAGGTAATACAATCATGTATTGCTTTCTATGAAGGTAATACGATTATGTATTGCTTTCTATGAAGGTAATACAATCATGTATTGCTTTCTATGAAGGTAATACAATCATGTATTGCTTTCTATGAAGGTAATACAATCATGTATTGCTTTCTATGAAGGTAATACAATCATGTATTGCTTTCTATGAAGGTAATACGATTATGTATTGCTGTCTATGAAGGTAATACAATCATGTATTGCTTTCTATGAAGGTAATACGATTATGTATTGCTTTCTATGAAGGTAATACAATCATGTATTGCTTTCTATGAAGGTAATACAATCATGTATTGCTTTCTATAAAGGTAATACAATCATGTATTGCTTTCTATGAAGGTAATACAATCATGTATTGCTTTCTATGAAGGTAATACAATCATGTATTGCTTTCTATGAAGGTAATACAATCATGTATTGCTTTCTATGAAGGTAATACAATCATGTATTGCTTTCTATGAAGGTAATACGATTATGTATTGCTTTCTATGAAGGTAATACAATCATGTATTGCTTTCTATGAAGGTAATACGATTATGTATTGCTTTCTATGAAGGTAATACGATTATGTATTGCTTTCTATGAATGTAATACAATCATGTATTGCTTTCTATGAAGGTAATATGATTATGTATTGCTTTCTATGAAGGTAATACAATCATGTATTGCTTTCTATGAAGGTAATACAATCATGTATTGCTTTCTATGAAGGTAATATGATTATGTATTGCTTTCTATGAAGGTAATACAATCATGTATTGCTTTCTATGAAGGTAATACAATCATGTATTGCTTTCTATGAAGGTGATACGATTATGTATTGCTTTCTATGAAGGTAATACAATCATGTATTGCTTTCTATAAAGGTAATACGATTATGTATTGCTTTCTATGAAGGTAATACAATCATGTATTGCTTTCTATGAAGGTAATACGATTATGTATTGCTTTCTATGAAGGTAATACGATTATGTATTGCTTTCTATGAAGGTAATACAATCATGTATTGCTTTCTATGAAGGTAATACGATTATGTATTGCTTTCTATGAAGGTAATACAATCATGTATTGCTTTCTATGAAGGTAATACGATTATGTATTGCTTTCTATGAAGGTAATACAATCATGTATTGCTTTCTATGAAGGTAATATGATTATGTATTGCTTTCTATGAAGGTAATACAATCATGTATTGCTTTCTATGAAGGTAATACAATCATGTATTGCTTTCTATGAAGGTAATACAATCATGTATTGCTTTCTATGAAGGTAATACAATCATGTATTGCTTTCTATGAAGGTAATACGATTATGTATTGCTGTCTATGAAGGTAATACAATCATGTATTGCTTTCTATGAAGGTAATACGATTATGTATTGCTTTCTATGAAGGTAATACAATCATGTATTGCTTTCTATGAAGGTAATACGATTATGTATTGCTTTCTATGAAGGTAATACCATTATGTATTGCTTCCTATTAAATGGTATACGATTATGTATTGCTTTCCATGAAGGTTAGGGTTAGGGTTATTATTGCTTTCTATAAAAGGTAATACAACTATGTAATCAGAGAAATGTATGCTTTCTGTGGATGAATCTCTATTGTGGGGAGTTTTAATTCTCAGTTTCTGTCTTTGAAGTCATGTTTAATGGATGTGTTTTATGGATCTCCAATTCAATGGATCCTTTCCTGCTTTATTCTGCAGAAAGCATTATCAGAATTCATGCTTACTGTGGGGTAATTCCCATTCTAGTGAGTTTGGATTGATTGCCAATTTCTAGTTTTGACGTCGATTTGAAAGGATGCAAAATATTCAGCTTTATTCAAGAAACTTTCCTACTTTACGCAACAGAGAGCATTATCAGAAAGTCAAGTTTTTTTTTTGTATCTTAATCTTCATAGTGAGGAGTTCAATTAATTGTATAAGAAATTGGTTCATTTTTATGACATGCCCTAGTGTATTATAAACACCTCAACCTCCCAATGTTAAGAATGGCGTTCATAATAAACAGCCCCTCAGCCTCCCCATGTTAAGAACAGCTTTCAAGGTCGGGGGTGTTTATTCCGAAAGTCGTTCTTAACATGGGGAGGTTGGGGTGTTTATAATACACTGGGGCACATCGTAAAAATTGACCACGAAATTACTAAATCAGTTCAATTTCTGTCATGAACTATGTTGAACTTTCTACTGTATGGTGAAGTGTAATCACTATTCTAAATTCTTTATTTGCCTCAGTCAAGAAGGATGGACTACAAAAATGGGCACACAAAACCCATCGCTCATGCAAGAACTGATAGAATCAAGAAATTCATTACAGGAAAGAGTTTCTGGCTTTGCGAATTGTGTGTCTTTTAGAGGCTATCTTCTATGTGAATTTTCTTCACAAGAACTAACATAATCGCTGGAAAATCGGAAATAAAAAACTGGAAGAATATTAGCTTCGGCACGATTGATGACATTCATTAGATGTGTTTTTACCATTATTTGGTTAATTTTCGATTTTTGAACGATTATAGAGAATCTAAATCAGCTGTAATGGACACTACCATTTTTTGCGTTCTACTCAAAAAACTTTGAACTACAATTTTTTTAAGTAAAAAAAAATTATATATATATATATATATATATATAGATATATAGATATATAATGTACATACAAAAACACTTCACAATAAGTTAAAAAACAAAAAACTTATTAGCTGTATTTTTATCTTTTATGTCCTTTTTTTGTTTCAGTTTGTAGGCTATTCTAAAAAAATATCCAAGAGACCTAATAGTTTACACATTCTGGGATTTAATTATCTCAAATTTACTGTAACTTAGTGAATATTTTCCATTCAAAATAAATATATATATTTTAAATGATAGGTACGTGCAAAATGAATGCCGATGCTCAAAATGTATAAACATTTTGACCCCTTCCTTTACTTAAAAATTCACCAAAAATCAGGAAATTAACTAATTTTAATGAATTTTTCAGTATTTATCAAACAATGATCGCGGAATATAATGAACTAATTATTTTTATTTAAATCTAAGTTAAAATGTATTATTTTGTTTAAACAAAAAATACCTTTACTAAAGTTATGGTTTTCAGTAGTAAATAAAAAACGCAAGACTTTATTTTTGCTTTTTTTATATATAAAGCATCGTAATTTGTAAATAAAAATAAAATAATTTTATAGGAACATTACGAAAAAAGCCCCCAAATCCATATTAATATATATATAACTCGAAGAAAAATGAATTTCTCGAACTACCGATATTATCATTGAATTAAGCATTGCTTATTTTCACACAAAAAAATTATAATTGCAAAAATATTTCTACTTTTTTTTTTTTTAAATTACGGGTTTCGCATAATTTTTATAAGCAAGATTTTAATAATTTCCTTGCTCGCAAGAATGTGAAACTTTCAGCGTAACATATTTTTGATATAATATTGAACAATAATTAAGAAAAAAATTAATTTAAAAATGGAACATAGAAAAATAATTAAATTAACAAATGCAAAAATACAAACGTTCAAAAAAGGAATGTACGAATATCAGAATCAGAATTTTTGTAGGATAAAATATAAAAACTCGCAATTTCTCTTTTAAAAGTGGGTTGTTTATTTTCTTTATGGATTATACTTCCAAAATAAACTATTAAAGTTGTTCTAAAAGTAATAGAAATATTTTTTTATTTTTTAAAAAACAGTAATGAAATTAATTGAATTTTACAAGTATTTTTCAATTTTTAAACTTTAAAAATCTATCAAAATGTTTCTATTGATTCAATTGTTACAATATTTTCAGAGTCAATGTGAAATTTAATGCTCTTTCCAATAAACTGAATATAATATTTTAGACAAATGTTTTTTTTTAATTCACGCCCCACCCCATTTTTAAGTGTCTGTTAAAAAGTAAATAATTAATTTACTCACCAAAGTTTTATATATCACAAATTGAAGATAAAAGATCAATAAATAATATATTCAAATTTAAAACAAAAAAAGTAGTGTTTTTTAGAAATTTACCTGTAAAGTCTGAAGTTTAAAACCTTTTTTTTTTAACCACGTTGTTTGTTTTTTTCTTTTGTTTGTTTTTTTTTTAATGAAACCTTGATCCTTTAATTGAAAAAAAAATTAGGGCTTGAATTACATTTTTCGAGTAGTTATAAGCTTGGAAAGACAGGGGGTCGAATTAATTCACGCCTCCCATTTTGAAATGTCTATTAAAAAGTAAATAATTAATTTACTCATTAAAGTGTTATATATCACAAATTGAAGATAAAAGATCAATAAATAATATATTCAAATTTAAAACAAAAAAAATGTAGTGTTTTTTTAGAAATTTACCTGTAAAGACCGAAGTTTAAAACTTTTTTTTTTTTTTAAACACGTTGTTTTTTTTTATTTATTTTTTTTTATGAAACCTTGGTCCTTGCTCCCTTAATTGAAAAAAAAAAAATAGGGATTGAATTATATTTTTCGAGGAGTTATAAGCTTGGAAAGACGGGGTGGAATTATTAAATATTTTTCACGAAATTTCTGACACACCTACGGATGAGCGGCTGGGGAAAAAAAGAACTTCCTTCCTTTTAATTACTTGACGTCATTTTCAGTCTTTTGATTGCATGAAATTTTGGGCCCTCGTAATTTTCGGGTTTACAAAATTGTAGTTTGTTGCGTTTTGCGAATGGCAGAATCACTCGGTTTTGGGATAATTAATTTATGTTTTGTACAAAATATGTGGGGGGTATTATTATTATTCAATTCAATATTTTAGGACTTTACTTAACTAATTATCTTTGAAATAGACCCAGAAAACTAATATTTATCTTTTAAAGGATTTTTTTTACAATGAATTTATTTAACTTCAAAGTTTTGCTGAATTGGGTAGCTCGCCGTGAAAACATTTTCATAACTTTTTTTTTTTTTTTTTTTTCACGTGTACAGATATTTTTTTCCTCTTGGAAATTAAGTTTGGTCTTTAATCTTTCAAATACAATCAAAAAGTAGTCGGAAACCGACAAAAGAAAATTATGATAAATCGGCTTTCAAAACTAGGTTCCCCATTTTTGTCCGCCCATTTTTGCCCGTACCTATTAAATGAAAAGGTGATGGCGAAAGTGAGATTTTTAATTAAAATAAAATAACAAAAAAACAATGAATTATAAAAGTACAAATTTTCGAAGCAAAACGTGTGAAAAATCTTACCTTTCAATTAATAGAGAAAATTTGGTTGGTCTGTTGATATTTCTTAATCTTAAATCGACATTAATTGTGTCTATTAAACGACACACGTGTTTACAAGTTGATAACAACATGGCTGCCAATCTCGTTTAAATCTCGTCGTCAACGTTTCCTGCAAATTTGGAAGTAACTATGACTTAACATTTCGGCTTATTGGAATTTTAAAAAAACTAACACAATTTCTCTTTTTTTCTTAGTCCGGTTCATAAACAAAAAATAGAATAAATTTGATACTCCTTGGGCGTCGAGTTCCATGGCGAATAGCATAAAAAAAAAAAAAAAACAAGTGTCGCTGTCGCTTCCTTCCTGACGCAAGCACACGTAACATTTTTTTTATTTTTATTTACTGACGTTGTTGTAGTAACTAAACGATTATTTGTCACATTATTTATTTATTTTGAAAAAAAAGTTTTACCCTTTATGAATATTTACAGAAACAAGTTACTAAACACTTTTACAGACATTTGTTTTTAAATTTCTTTTTAAATGACGACTTTTATCGATTTTTTTGTAATAGCATTTGTGGATGTATATGCTGAGTTTTTTTTTAATTTCTTTTTAAATAGCGACTTTTTATCGACTTTTTGCGGATGGATAAAAAACGAAAAAAAATAACTAAACCATTTACTGAAAATTTCTCAGTATCTTAACTTTAATAACATTTATTTGTTAAAAATATTTGTAAAAGTGAGAAATTATCAGTAAATGGTTTAGTTATTTTTTTTTTTTTATCCATCATCCGCCAATGTGGGTGATTCTTTTTTGGGACGCCAGGCAGGACGCCAAAAAGTACGCTACGGGCCAAATTTCATTCCGTCATAAACACAACTTCACACAGAAAAAAAAAAAAAAAACAACTTGTTTTTACACTTTTATCTCGCGAATAAACATGAAATTATATATTGAAAACCGTGTTTATTATTTTTAATATCCAACAACGGAGTTGAAGTCAATAATTCCGATTTTAAAACAAAACTATTTTTTTGATAAATCTCTGTTTGGCGTACTCATGAATTATTTTTTTTTTAAGAATAGAATTGAATAAAGTTTATTTTTACAAGAATGTTCAGACATTTTAGGCAAATAAGCATAAAAATATATATGAAAACCCGCGTTTATTATTTTTTTTTTAAAATCCAAATTATACATCGAGTATGAAGTTGACTTGGACTCATGTTTTTCTTAGAAAGGACGCCGTGAAAGCCCCCCTAACTTCACCTTATACTGGCCCTTATCGCGTGCTTTCACGTAGCGATAAACTTTTTACTTTAGATATCAGTGGTAAAAGAGAAACTGTCTCTATTGATAGAGTAAAAAAAGCCTTTCTTGACACAAAAACACATGAGTCACACATTCCCCCTACTTTCACACAGCATCAAAACTATGCATACATCTGAAGTAAATGCTCCAAATGAAGGCAATCATGTCACCACTACACGTCGATGGGTACACTGGCCGAAGAGACTGTGTTAAATTTTGTATTTCTGTTTAAAAAATATTTTTTCCGTTTTTTCCCTTCTTTCCAGAAAAAAAAAAAGTTGCAAATATTTCCCAACTTTTCACACAAAAGAACATTTTTTTCTTTTTCGTAAAAATAAATACAATAAATGACATTTTTATTTTTCACTATTTGTTATGCTACTTTTTTCTCTGTCGGCTTTCAGCCTAAGCAGGGGGTTATGTAGCAGAAACAAATGGAACTTTTTTCTTTCACGAATCAATGACTCTTCCCTGTGCTATTTGGCCACATACTGACCAATCAGGGGTACGGCGCATTGATCCTTCCTATCTCCTAAGGAATTCGACCAGCATCCGGTTTGAGGAATAAGAACTCGTCCTTACTGAGAGTGACACCAAACAGAACGCACCTCCCTTTTCTTCTGTCTCTCCACCTCGGTGTTATCTCTACTGGTATCAACGATTCCACTGGAAATAACTACCACGATAGCACCAGGTGGCCGGAGTCCAGCTTTTAACCAGGAACATATCACATTCTCCTTAATAAACCTTTGCTGTGTTACATTTTATGAAGTTGTTGTGTTCGTCATTTCAGAAGCTTGTATTGAATTATTTTTTTTTTATTAGGTTATGCCCTAAAAGCATTCTAAACCCTAAAGTGTTTTCCATTTTTGGTACATGAGTGTTCTGGTCCACCACTCGTCCAGTAATTCCTTGATCACGGTCCCTATACTGCAGAAGTTATGATTTACTGAATTTCACTGTCATTATTTATTCAGTGATGCTATTCAAAATGAGTGACCTTTGTTGTGTCGGAGTGATCATTAGTTTCTGGATTCCAATGCAGAGTCACCAATTATAGGTATTCTGAAAGGGGATGTGTAGAGGTTACTTTTTTTATCAGATTTGCCAAATATAGGAACTCACAGAAGCGGTGGTGTCAATTTGTAAGAACTTACACAGTAGGGGGTTACGCATTATAAGTCCTGACTGTGGTGTCACTAACTTCTACGTGTGTGACTTTGTGTTCACCCATTCACAATCAGGATCCATCAATTTTTAAGACCAAGTTTGCAGGTGCAGGAATCTCTTGAAGTCGAAAGTAATAGAGTATCTGCAGAACCATTAAAGGTAAATTTAATGAGATCGCCAATTAATAGAAGGTTTCCACCAAAGCACATGCTCACATACATAAGTCTGGAAAATAACGACACTTGACAAAGAACTCGAAATCACTGTATTAACATAAAGCGACAAAATTTATTTATGTGATAAGAATATTAATTCAAATCATTCCAACGTAAGAGTTTTTTGTAACTAGTGTTTTCTTATGCAATATTAGGTAATTGAGGCTCTCGTGAGAATATCATGAAGTTTAAGATGACTGATTTTTAGGAACAGTGTCACACGTGGCTTGAAATTAATGTTTTTTTTTGATAGAAAAAAAAAACATGTAAGCAAAATATGCATGTGTGTGATCATGAGAAAACAGTTCGAAATTACATTGTTAAAAGAAGAATTAATTCTCAATCGATGTAGTAATTTTCCATGATGAGGATTAAGGTTTGTGTGCATGGTGCGCAAAATACAGACGGGAGAATTAAACGCTTCTCAGTCGCAGAGTTTCATTGACATCCAGTCTTGGGGAAGACAAGAAAGACACTGAAATAAAAATTAGAATGAACTGATTTTCATGGAAATTTCTAATATAACAATATTCTTGAACATTCCAGCCTGTTTGCTGTGTCACTATGTGCGGGGACGCAGCATAATTCCTTTGTTCCATGGTTGCAGATTGTCAAATTCCAATGTTGTGTGCTTACACATTCTGGTACACATGGGTGTTGAAAACTGTGATCGCTTCGATAATATTTCTGCTGAAGATTGCTTCTGACCATATGTAGCAGTCACTACCAATTAAAGAAATTTATCTTAAAAATAGAAAAAGTTAAATTAATTTAACCAAGTACTTTATCCACTACACCACAAGTCCTTGCGCACTTCTTTGGCATATTAGAAGTTCAGTTTTCAAATTACACTCTTCTGGAGGTTGAAGGTTCAATCATCAGTGCAAGCTACACTCAAAATACAATTGCAAATTAATTAGAAATTCTACCCAGTCATGACTGACGAAACAAGAATATGTCCCCCCCCCCCACTGTGGCTTAAATAAAAGATTCCGTTCTAAATTCCTTGCAGATTCTGAATTTGACAGATAGATTATCAAATTCAACAAAATAAATCTGCAGTTACATGGACCAAAACGATGTGAAAATATCACTCATTTTTTTTTTTCTAATTATTGTAATAACTTTTTTAAAATTAGTAAATTAAAATCCTATTGCTGGATTACATAAATCATTGTTATATGTTTTCGAAATATTTCTTAATACAAATAAGTTACAATAAGAAGAAATAACAGGACGTCATTGATCTGCATATTAAGTACTAGCCTGGCTCCCCGGCATTGCCCTGGTGTATGGAGGTGTGTGTTGAGCAAAAAAAAAAACATGGCAGTAGGCAGGCAGAAACCCGTATGAAACATTATTTAAAAGAATGCCAAAACATGAGATTCATTTATGAGAAGCGGAATACGGTCTCCATTTTTTTTATTGAACTCCAGTTCCATGTCAAACGGAAGTAAAGGTATATCCGAGACTTCTTTACTGAAGAGTTCTTTAAGGGGAGATAATGGTTCATACTATGACATCCCTCTTCTTTCAATAATTGAAATGGAAAGAGAAAAAAAAGGAATTTATTTACAATGATAAGATAAAAGAAGAAAATAAAAAGTCAGTTAGTAACTGTCTCATCTCTGAATCTTTTGGGGTATGTGACGACACGTCCAGATCTGGTGGTTTGAACTGTCGTATGGTTGCTATAGGTGCCCGTGTCTGGCACTCCATGGGGTGTACGTTTGAAAGGTGTCTGTTGACATTGTGTACTGTTCGTCTCTATACTCGATGAACCGTCCCTGGTAGGTTCCTGAGGAATTTCAGTGGAGTGCATCTCTGGATGTGATATGCTTCTGGGTGGGATTACTCTAAGATGCTGTCGATTTCGACAAAGAGTTTTTCCAGAGGGGGTCTGTACTATGTACGACCTTGGTTCTCGGTCCAATTGTGTGACAACTGCAGGAGACCACTCACCTGCTTCTTTATTTAACACACGTACAGGTTGTCCGATGGGCAGTCTGGGCAGCTCTTTTGTATGTTGATCATGGTACATCTTCTGTTTTTCTTGCTTCTGATACAGTCATTCCCTTATTTTCTCTTTGTTAGCGTTTTGGTTGGTGCATTTGACTGGGATGTTCCCTGCTAGCTTCCTTTGGTATATAAGCTCACCTGGTGAGGGAAGGGTATGATCTAAAGGAGTCGAACGCAAGTATAATAGTACCATATCCAAGTCATGACCGCTGGAGGCAGCTTTTTTGAATGCAGATTTCACTCCCTGGATACAGAGTTCAGCAAAGCGATTTGACTGCGGAAACTTAGGTGAGGATGTGTGGTGTTCAAAACCTCATTCTTTTGCGAATTGCTTGAAATGTATCGAGCTGAAGTGTGGGCCATTGTCACTTATCACTCTCTTTGGAATTCCTTGTTCTCCAAATATTTGCTTTGTCAGTTTAATAACTTCCTGACTGGAGAACTCCTTCAAAACTCGCACAAATGGGAACTTGGAATAATAGTCCGCAATGAGCATAAAGTTGAGACCTCCAGTGTGAAATAAGTCGGTAGCCACTATCTGCCATGGCCTCACCGGAATCTCATGGGGCATCAGGGGTTCAGCACTCTGCATTTTTTGGTGCTGTTAGCAAATGGTACATTGTTGTACTATGTTGTCGATGTCTTTGTTAATGTTGTGCCAAAAAAACGCAACTTTTGGCTCGGAGTTTACATTTCTCTATCCCTTGGTGCCCATAATGTATTTTCTGTAATACCTCTTGTTGCATCGATTTAGGTATTATTATTCTGTTTGCTTTCAATAATACGCCATTTTCAATGGACAGTTCGTCTCGATAGGGCCAATAAGGTTTCATATTCTTGCCCATTTCTCTGAGAGTGTTGGGCCAACCTCTCAGAATAATGTCCCTCAATTCACATAGTGTGGCATCTTCACTTGTTGCTTGGTTTAGCTGAGCTAGCTTTTGGGTTGAACAAAATCCACCCTCAGATCCAAGTCAATAGTTTCTTTAGCTTTTTTATTTGGTAACCTTGAGAATCCATCTACTAGTGCCATATCTTTTCCAGGGCGATATACAATTGTCATATCATACCCCTGCAAACGTAGTAGCATGCGTTGGAGGCGAGGTGGAGCTGCAACCAAATTATTTAACTTGATCATTTCCAAGGGTTTAGGATCACTTTCCACCTGGAATGCACTTCCATAGATATAAGTCCGAAATCGTTTGCAACCAAAAACAACTGCAAGGAGCTCCTGCTCTATGTTGGCATAGCGTTGTTCAGTTTCTGTTAAGGACTTGGATGCAAAAGCTATGGGTTTACCTCCTTGCAGGAGTACGGCGCCAAGTCCTTTACTTGATGCATCAACTTGGATAACAGTTTGCTTGGAAGGGTTGAAGTATGATAGCAACATGTCTAGATTTCCTCCCTCATATGCATGGGACATTTTCTTGGTGCATGTACGACAGGGGTGTTGTCTGGTTTCAGGACAATGTGATATTCACCCTCAAAATTGCTGATATTGTTAAAACGGTTTGGGTACATATTTACCAGATCCTGTGTTGAACGCACTGAGACTGGTGTTTCCTGGATTGCACAGTGTAACGTTACCAGTCTCAGGTCTCTGATTGAAGGTAATCCTATGATGGTAGGCCCTTCTGTTGTCACTACAAAGAATTTGATGGTCTTCCATATTCCTTTGAGTGAACAAGCTATTTTAACGGATCCATGTTGGGTAATATGAGAACCATTATAGGCTGTTAGAACAGTTGGTTCATCCTTTGTTGCACCGGGGAGTAGTTGTCCTGCTTCACTTATTAGGTGTGGGAACATCTTCCGGAAGGTACGTAATGGAAGTCTGTTACCTTCGGCTCCTGTGTCAACCTTAGCTTTCAGAAAATGGATGCCTGGGAGGTTGGGAAGCTTGATTACAAGGTCTGTGAAAACCTCTGTCCGACTGTCGCCTTGTTCTTGAATAGAGTCGAAAGACATTTGTTCAAACTTGTTATAAATCCCTTCATTGTCCCTCTGAGAGGTATTTACCGAGTGCATATGGTTGCCGTGTTTCCAGTGTTTGTACTGGTCCCTTTGTGCTTATCCATGTCCTGGTTTATTACCTCCATCTTTCCATGTTATGCGTGTCAGAAAACGTCCTGCTGCGTTTTTATTTTTGCTTGCGCAGACCTAAGCCCAATGATTTTGTTGTCCACCCGCGGAACATGTGGTACCCCATGCTGGACATTTTTGCCTTGGATGGGAGCCTCCGCATCTGTTACACTGTTTGTACTTGATTGCATCTATTTCATGCTTATTCTGCTCTAGTTCAGCCAACTGTCTCATGTGGGTTATGGAAACTTCATGTGTCCTACCACAGTTTATAGCTTCCGGCAGTGTCAATTGTTCGCCTTTCGCTAGAAGCTGCTTTTGGAGTTCTGGGTGCTTTGTTCCTGACATAATCTGCTCGAAGAGGCGTTCCTCCATTTCCTGGATATCCCGGAACTTGCATTTCAATGCCTGCGATTTACACCGGGCCAGAAAGTCATCGAAATTCTCTGATTCCTTTTGATTATACTGGCGCAGGTAAAAACGAGCGATTCGGAAGTTTAATTGCGGCTGCAGTCTTTCCTCGAATTTTTCCCAAATTATTTCTGGATTATTCCTGTCGGCCTCGTTTTCGAATGACCAAGTGTTGTATTTTTTAAGGCCTTCTTCTCCAGACAGTAGCAGGCTGTGGTCGACCTGTTTTTCCAACAAAATATTTTTAACTGAGAAGTAAAGATTACAACGTTGCTTAAATAATCGAAATGCTTCGGTTAGGTCTGTGGACGACCAATTCATCAACGGTTCGTTTGTAGCCATTGTATTTATTTATTTATTTCGTTTAGTTCCAGACGATATAAAATTCAGCCCTCCGTTTATTTATTTTATTTTTTTTTTATTTTAATAAACTGACAGAACAAATGTACATGTATATGTGTTTTCCGTGGAAAACTTAAACGTCTGAGAACTTATACATATACTTCCTAATATATGTATATATTTTTTTAATGACAGTAATATATATATATATATATATATATATATATATATATATATATATATATATGTATGTATGTATTTATTTTCATTGCATTTGAAACACAAAAAACGAAAAACAAAGCTTACTCACAGTTTGAAGCTTGGCGCCAAGTATTAATTTTTCCCATGCGGTCTGAACATGGCCAATTTTATTCATTTATTTATTTTTTTTAATATTTCTTTTACTGTCGTGTGTATATAATAGGGACGACCTGTTCGTAAGGTTTCCCAAATGGGAAACACCACCGCTTGCCACCATGAAACATTATGTGAAAGAATACCAAAACACAAGTTTATTTTATGAGAAGCGGAATACGGTCTCCATTTTTTTATTGAACTCCAGTTCTGTGTCAAACGGAAGTGAAGGTATATCCAAGAATTCTTTAAGGCGCGGGGGGGGGGGTAATGGTTCATACTATCACACCGTACAGTGAAGGAGAAAAAGAACGTGAGGAAAAAAGTGACATCTTTACTGTTGCGCCCATCGCTAGACCAGAAGTGATGAATGTTTAAATTAAGGCTAGTTAATCAAAAAGAGTAGATGACTTTCGAAAATATCGGCGAAAAAAGTGACCTCTCTCTGTAGAAAACTGCCCAGTTGAGGGTGAAAGAACTAATGGTTTTAGCCAATTTTTCGATATTTGTCGTCTATATAAACATATGGATTATCTGGTAATCGTGAAGAAAGAGAAAGCCTGTTTCCTCCGTTTGACTATAGGTGGCGTTACTGTCTGTCCACCTAGTTACGGAAGCACAAAATGTATATAATGGCACCCTTGAAATAAAAATAAATGTTTTTGTTATATTTTAATTGTAAACATGTTTCTTTTTTTTTTGCAAACATATTTAAGTTTGTTTGTTTTTTTTCTTTCAAACATATTTACGTTTTTTTTTTGTTTTTGCAAACATATTTAAGTTTTATTTTTCCAAACATTTACGTTTTGTTTCTTGTTTATTTTCAAACATTTACGTTTTTTTTGTTTTGTTTTTACGTTTTATTTGTTTGTTTTTTGTTTTTTTTTTGCAAGCATAAACTAAATATTTTTTAAATATTTTTTTTTTTTAAGTTTTCTTATGCACGTATTGTACAGCGCTATTTTTTAATAGTAGTTTCAAGTAAGATTCAGGTTTTACAATATCCTTTTTCAAATATATATATATATATATACACACACACACTCGCGGAAAAGGTAAAATAAGTGCAGAAAAATTAAGAAAAAAAAAGGAGATCCATAAAAAAAAGATAAAAGAAAAAACGTTGATTTTTTTTATTATTATTATCAGAGCGTAAAAAATACTCGCGGGAAAAACGGTTGTACCCATAAATATGTTTAAACGAAAAATATAGCAAAAACATTTAGTTTATGCTTGCAAAAAAAAAAAACAACATAAAAAAAAAAAAACGTAAATGCTTGAAAAAATAAAACTTAAATATGTTTGAAAAAAAAAACGTAAATATGTTTGAAAAAAAAAACAAAAAACAAACTTAAACAAAAATCACAAAAGAAACATGTTTAGAATTAAAATATAACAAAAACATTTAGTTTTATTTCAAGGGTGCCATTATATACGTTTTGTGCTTCCGTAACTAGGTGGACAGACAGTAACGCCACCTATAGTCAAACGGAGGAAACAGGGTCTCTCTTTCTTCACGATTACCGATTATCTTTCCTTGTTAGGTGTAATTCTTACTGTAAGAGTTACGTCCCTTATAAAAATAATGATGCCTCGTTTTGTCTCCTAACTCATTCGTACTAATAATATTAAAAAGCGGAAAAGTCCGATTATTACTGTGAAAAATAAAAAAGAAAAGAGGAGAATCCTTGCAGAGACCGACAATAGCGCCATCGTCTAACTGGCAGGGGGAAAAAAGCAAAAAAAAAAAAAAAAAAAAAAACTTGTTTGCATACCTTATTTTGATGTCTGAATATCCAAACTTCGATTGTGTTTAATTATCCCGCTTTTGAGTTTTTAAGTGTGAAATTCGCTGAATATGTTAAGTAAAATAATTAATTTAAGTTAAGCAAAACAACAACAAATTTTTTTTAATATTTATACGAAAAAAGCCATTTTAAAATCTTTGATAAATAAATTAACAAGTTCTTTTTAGCGAGCCGAATAATGCATGACCATTATTAAACAGGGCATGCTTTGAAGAATCGATACAAAAAAAAATCGATAAATATTGTGCCCTTTGTGTTAAAAATATCATTATTTTTTCGATCAAGTTTGGAAACGTTTGCCGCCTTTCATCTACGGTGGACCAAACGCGCTGAAATATTTTTTTTATTCTGCTTTAAATTGCCCCCCCCCCATTTTGGGGAGCCTGGCCCCCACACACATACACATTAAAAACCAAACTCATACAAATGGTCACCCATCTGGTACTGGCCAGCCTCAGCGTTAATAATACATTGAAATTTTCGTCACTGAAAAATAAGGGTTTTTTTTTGGCTTTTTGGTCTTCCGTAGTTTGCTTTTTATCAAGCACAAATGTAAACAGTAATCAAATCGACTCGAAGTAACTGGTTGCCTATATGAATAAGTGGAATTATTTGAAATCCAGGTACTTATATTATAATATTTTTGCATATTCTCATAGAAAATCACCCTAAATCGGCAATCTCCAAAAATACCGTTAGGGCTTACAACATGGCCGCCAGAAGAGTCACGTGATCCGGTTGATCCAAAACATGAATCGCTGTATTACGAAACCGGAAAACGCAAATTTAAAGCAAACTTTGAAAAACAAGCATATTATTATGCTTGTTTTTCAAAGTTTGCTTTAAATTTAAGTACAAAAACAGGTTTTCAATATCATAATAATAAATAATTTATTTAGAACGGTCATTTAATTTTTTGTTGAGAAACAATCACAGTTTGTTTGTTTTTTAAAACAGTGTTTATAAAAAATATTTTATTCAGAGTTTTTCATAAAAATGGTATTTAAAACAAGGTGTTCATTTTTTTTAAGATGTAATGTTATAAAAATATGATGTAAAAAAAACAGTTTATATTTTTAATTTTCATTTTATAAATTTAGACAGAATAGATGGAGGCGATGCAACAAATTAGCTCACAAAATTTATTTGGGCCGACTCTTTCACGCCACATAAATTCATTTAAATATGAAGTGAAGAGAGCCCTTGATGTACCGAATTGACGACAAAGTTTTTTCTTCGCTCGCATCCACGTATTTTCAATAAGTTGAGTATTTATAGTCGCGTCGTTAGGCTCCACAAAATTTCTTTCGTGGACAACAACATCGTGGCTGTAAATACCAAAGTCAATGTCTGCTATGGTTGCATAAGCGCTCCACCCATCGCTTATTATACGAGTCCCGGGTAAGATCCATTGGCGAATTATAGGGACCAGAGTTTCACGTTTTCTGTCTGGAACCTCGATCAAAAGGCAATTCTTAGAGCCTCGTTCGATGGCGCCGAACACCCAATGGCTACGTCGGACAGTTCCTCTGTGATATTTCCGAGGGTAAAAATGGCTTTCATCGATTTCAACCTCTTTTGGGGTCCAGGTCTCATCTACACCCCCCAATTGAATTGGGTTTTGTTCAATGTACTGAGTGCACACTTCCCTCAAAAAGTTGCACCAGTCGCTCACTGTGTTAGCACTCAACTCACTTTCTGTTGCCATAGTTTTTTGTGGAAAATCCATGCTCCACATATACATAATTATTACAATGGTTCTTAGATTGAGGTTGCTTCTTTGAAAAAAAGAGTTTGTTCTAATTGTATTACGATATCCATCGTTTCGGCAACACCATCTCCAACCATCCTTGGATTCGGAATATCGAGCCAACACGCATGGTGACCCACAAATTTGACAATTGCATGAATTGGCTATCAGACGTCTCTGTGCAAGCCATGTCGATATGTGCACGTCATCTGGCATTGCTAACATTAGCCGAGACAATGTCATAGTTTCGCCAAGTATAGCGTTATTGTCATGAACACGAGGAACGAGGAACAAGGGTGATACGTTAAGGGCCATTGATATTTTTGTAATTCTCTGAGGTAGGTAGCAGTTCCAATTTCAGGAATCGTCGTGGTTCAATTCCAGGAATTGTCATGGTTCAATTGCGTTCCGTCGACCGACCACTTGTTTGTTCTGAATAAAATACTTTTTATAAACACTGTTTTAACTAAAAACAACCTAAGATTGTTTCTCAAAGTTTGCCTATTTTTATAACATTATATCAACAAAAAATTAAATACAAACAAATTGTGATTGTTTGTCAAAGTTTGCCTTCAAGGCTGCGTTTTCCATTTGCACGATTCATGTTTTGGATCAACCGGATCACGTGACTCTTCTGGCGGCCATGTTGTAAGCCCTAACGGTATTTTTGGAGATTACCCCTAAATCTTAGTTAGACAAGAAATAAACAAATTAATTCTTTCAAAAACCTTCTTTTTTTTTCTTTTTTTTTTTTTTTAACTATTTATATACGTTTTTTGTGCAAAACAAAAACCGCCAATTGTTAACTTTTGGGGAAAATTTAACATTTAAAATTTAATTAAAAATAGTAGAAAAAGTCTTACATTATTCTGCTTTCTTTATGATAAAATTCAGGGTTTTATCTTTCTGGAAAAAAAAAGTTACTCAGAAATAATGGATTTTAATACATGTAATTTCGTTTAAAAAACAACAACTTGATTTTTCGGCCATTTTAGTCAAAACATTATAAAAGAGAAATGAACATGGCGCCAGGCGGCGCAGATACAAAAAATTAACTTCCGGTTTGATATGGAACCAGTTAACTGACAGAATTTTACTAATATTAATGTTCAATTTGTAGCTCGACAAAAAGCAATATATAAAATTATTTTTTATTAAATTTCTCTTTATTTTAAGGAATATCAAGCTTTAATTTCTAAAACTACGAGTTTTTTTATTTTAATTTTAACTAAATCCTTATATTAATTTTTTTAGACCCTTGTTTTCCATTCAAAATCTGGCGCTTTTTTATACAATATTATTGATCTGAGGGAGACAACTCCATTTCACTAAAAGATTCGTCCATTTTTTTCATCATAATTTAGGATGCTAAAACCAACGTATTAAATCTAAGCATCAAAAAATGATAGCTTTAACATTTTTTTATTTAACAAAGTTGATAACATTAATAATACAAAACATAGTTTTTACACGACTATTAAGAGAATCGTTTTTGTTTTCATGTCACCATTTACGACGCTAAAACCAACGATATTTTCATTGAAAACATTTAAAAAGGAAAGTTACGGCAACTTTTTCTAGTTTTTTTTTTTTTTTTTTTTTTCGGCAACATTACAAAAAATGAAAATGCGATGATAATTGTAGAGAAATTATTTTTTCATCTCATAAGTTCGGACGCTAAAACCAACGATATTTTTATTAAGTCAAAACATTAAAAAAAAAAAAAAAGCTGCGGCATTTTTTTTTTTTAACGTAACAAAGGTGATAAGATTAATAATACAAAATGTAGTTTTTATGCGATTATTGAGAGAATCGTTTTTGTTTTCATATCACAATTTACGACGCTAAAACCAATGGTATTTTCATTAGATGAAAACGTTTGAAACAGAAAGTTGCGGCAACTTTTTCTAGTTTTTTTTTTTTTTTCAACTACACTTTTATTAAAAAGTAAATATCATGGTGAGGTTCTATAAAAAAAATTAAGCTTAAAACCTAAAGAATAAAAACATTACAAAAGAAATGGCATTTTTACGACTACCTTTTTTTTTATTATTTTACTACTTTTTTAAATTAACAAATAAATATTATAAGATTTTTTTTTATTTTACTACTTTTTTAAATTAACGAAAAAATATTATGATAAGATTTTTTATTTATTTTACTACTTTTTTAAATTAACGAATAAATATTATGATGAGATTTTTTTTTATTTTACTACTTTTTTAAATTAACGAAAAAATATTATAAGATTTTTTTTATTTTACTACTTTTTTAAATTAACGAATAAATATTATGATAAGATTTTTTTAATTATTTTACTACTTTTTTAAATTAACGAATAAATATTATGATAAGATTTTTTTTATTTTACTACTTTTTTAAATTAACGAATAAATATTATGATAAGATTTTTTTTATTATTTTACTACTTTTTAAAATTAACGAATAAATATTATAAGATTTTTTTTTATTTTACTACTTTTTTAAATTAACGAATAAATATTATGATAAGATTTTTTTTATTATTTTACTACTTTTTTAAATTAACGAAAAAATATTATGATAAGATTTTTTTTTTATTTTACTACTTTTTTAAATTAACAGATAAATATTATGACAAGATTTTTTTTATTATTTTACTACTTTTTTAAATTAACAAAAATATATTATGATAAGATTTTTTTAATTATTTTACTACTTTTTTAAATTAACGAAAAAATATTATGATAAGATTTTTTTTATTTTACTACTTTTTTAAATTAACGACTAAATATTATAAGATTTTTTTTTATTTTACTACTTTTTTAAATTAACGAATAAATATTATGATAAGATTTTTTTTTTATTTTACTACTTTTTTAAATTAACAGATAAATATTATGATAAGATTTTTTTTATTATTCTACTACTTTTTTAAATTAACAAAAATATATTATGAGAAGATGTTTTTTATTATTTTACTACTTTTTTAAATTAACGAATAAATATTATGATAAGATTTTTTTTTATTTTACTACTTTTTTAAATTAACGAATAAATATTATGATAAGATTTTTTTTTATTTTACTACTTTTTTAAATTAACGAAAAAATATTATAAGATTTTTTTTTTATTTTACTACTTTTTTAAATTAACGAATAAATATTATGATAAGATTTTTGTTTATTTTACTACTTTTTTAAATTAACGAATAAATATTATGATAAGATTTTTTTTATTTTACTACTTTTTTAAATTAACGACTAAATATTATGATAAGATTTTTTTTTATTTTACTACTTTTTTGCATTAACGAATAAATATTATGATAAGATTTTTTTTTATTTTACTAATTTTTTAAATTAACGAATAAATATTATGATAAGATTTTTTTTTATTTTACTACTTTTTTAAATTAACGACTAAATATTATAAGATTATTTTTTATTTTACTACTTTTTTAAATTAACGAATAAATATTATGAGATTTTTTATTATTTTACTACTTTTTTAAATTAACAAAAAAATATTATGATAAGATTTTTTTTTTATTTTACTACTTTTTTAAATTAACGAATAAATATTATGATAAGATTTTTTTTATTTTACTACTTTTTTAAATTAACGAATAAATATTATGATAAGATTTTTTTTTATTTTACTACTTTTTTAAATTAACGAAAAAATATTATGATAAGATTTTTTTTATTATTTTACTACTTTTTTAAATAAACGAATAAATCCGATAAGATTTTTTTTATTATTTTACTACTTTTTTAAATTACCAAATAAATATTATGATAAGATTTTTTTTTATTTTACTACTTTTTTAAATTAACGCAAAAATATTATGATAAGATTTTTTTTTATTTTACTACTTTTTTAAATTAACGAATAAATATTATGATAAGATTTTTTTTTATTTTACTACTTTTTTAAATTAACAAAAAAATATTATGATAAGATTTTTTTTTATTTTACTTCTTTTTTAAATTAACGCAAAAATATTATGATAAGATTTTTTTTTATTTTACTACTTTTTTAAATTAACGAATAAATATTATGATAAGATTTTTTTTATTATTTTACTACTTTTTTAAATTAACGAATAAATATTATAAGATTTTTTTTATTATTTTACTACTTTTTTAAATTAACCAATAAATATTATGATTAGATTTTTTTTTATTTTACTAATTTTTTAAATTAACGAAAAAATATTATGATAAGGTTTTTTTTTTATTTTACTTCTTTTTTAAATTAACGAATAAATATTATGATAAGATTTTTTTTATTTTACTACTGTTTTAAATTAACGAATAAATATTATGATAAGATTTGTTTTATTATTTTACTACTTTTTTAAATTAACGAAAAAATATTATGATAAGATTTTTTTTTATTTTACTACTTTTTTACATTAACGAATAAATATTATGATAAGATTTTTTATTTATTTTACTACTTTTTTACATTACCGAAAAAATATTATGATAAGATTTTTTTTTATTTTACTACTTTTTTAAATTAACGAAAAAATATTATGATAAGATTTATTTTATTTTACTACTTTTTTAAATTAACGAATAAATATTATGATAAGATTTTTTTTTATTTTACTACTTTTTTAAATTAACGAATAAATATTATGATAAGATTTTATTTTATTTTACTACTTTTTTAAATTAACGAAAAAATATTATGATAAGATTTTTTTTATTATTTTACTACTTTTTTAAATTAACGAAAAAATATTATGATAAGATTTTTTTTTATTTTACTACTTTTTTAAATTAACGAATAAATATTATGATAAGATTTTTTTTTATTTTACTACTTTTTTAGATTAACGCAAAAATATTACGATAAGATTTTTTTATTATTTTACTACTTTTTTAAATTAACGAATAAATATTATGATAAGATTTGTTTTAATTTTACTACTTTTTTAAATTAACGAAAAAATATTATGATAAGATTTTTTTTTATTTTACTACTTTTTTAAATTAATGAATAAATATTATGATAAGATTTTTTTTTATTTTACTAATTTTTTAAATTAACGAATAAATATTATGATAAGATTTTTTTTATTATTTTACTACTTTTTTAAATTAACGAATAAATATTATGATAAGATTTGTTTTTATTTTACTACTTTTTTTAATTAACGAAAAAATATTATGATAAGATTTTTTTTTTATTTTACTACTTTTTTAAATAACGAATAAATATTATGATAAGATTTTTTTTATTTTACTACTTTTTTAAATTAACAAAAAAATATTATGATAAGATTTTTTTTTATTTTACTTCTTTTTTAAATTAACGAATAAATATTATGATAAGATTTTTTTTATTTTACTACTTTTTTAAATTAACGAAAAAATATTATGATAAGATTTTTTTTATTATTTTACTACTTTTTTAAATAAACGAATAAATATGATAAGATTTTTTTTTATTATTTTACTACTTTTTTAAATTACCGAACAAATATTATGATAAGATTTTTTTTATTATTTTACTACTTTTTTAAATTAACCAATAAATATTATGATTAGATTTTTTTTTATTTTACTAATTTTTTAAATTAACGAAAAAATATTATGATAAGATTTTTGTTTATTTTACTACTTTTTTAAATTAACGAATAAATATTATGATAAGATTTTTTATTTATTTTACTACTTTTTTAAATTAACGAATAAATATTATGATAAGATTTGTTTTATTTTACTACTTTTTTAAATTAACGAAAAAATATTATGATAAGATTTTATTTTATTTTACTACTTTTTTAAATTAACGACTAAATATTATGATAAGATTTTTTTAATTATTTTACTACTTTTTTAAATTAACGAATAAATATTATGATAAGATTTTTTTTATTTTACTACTTTTTTAAATTAACGAAAAAATATTATGATAAGATTTTTTTTATTATTTTACTACTTTTTTAAATAAACGAATAAATATGATAAGATTTTTTTTTATTATTTTACTACTTTTTTAAATTACCGAATAAATATTATGATAAGATTTTTTTTTATTTTACTACTTTTTTAAATTAACGCAAAAATATTATGATATGATTTTTTTATTATTTTACTACTTTTTTAAATTACCGAATAAATATTATGATAAGATTTTTTTTTATTTTACTACTTTTTTAAATTAACGCAAAAATATTATGATAAGATTTTTTTTTATTTTACTACTTTTTTAAATTAACGAATAAATATTATAAGATTTTTTTTTATTTTACTACTTTTTTAAATAACAAAAAAATATTATGATAAGATTTTTTTTTATTTTACTTCTTTTTTAAATTAACGAATAAATATTATGATAAGATTTTTTTTATTATTTTACTACTTTTTTAAATTAACGAATAAATATTATGATAAGATTTTTTTTATTATTTTACTACTTTTTTAAATTAACCAATAAATATTATGATTAGATTATTTTTATTTTACTAATTTTTTAAATGAACGAAAAAATATTATGATAAGGTTTTTTTTTATTTTACTTCTTTTTTAAATTAACGAATAAATATTATGATAAGATTTATTTTATTACTTTACTACTTTTTTAAATTAACGAATAAATATTATGATAAGATTTGTGTTATTATTTTACTAATTTTTTAAATTAACGAAAAAATATTATGATAAGATTTTTTTTTATTTTACTACTTTTTTAAATTAACGAATAAATATTATGATAAGATTTTTTATTTATTTTACTACTTTTTTAAATTAACGAATAAATATTATGATAAGATTTGTTTTATTTTACTACTTTTTTAAATTAACGAAAAAATATTATGATAAGATTTATTTTATTTTACTACTTTTTTAAATTAACGAATAAATATTATGATAAGATTTTTTTAATTATTTTACTACTTTTTTAAATTAACGAATAAATATTATGATAAGATTTTTTTTTATTTTACTACTTTTTTAAATTACCGAATAAATATTATGATAAGATTTTTTTATTATTTTACTACTTTTTTAAATTAACGAATAAATATTATGATAAGATTTTTTTTTTATTTTACTACTTTTTTAAATTACCGAATAAATATTATGATAAGATTTTTTTATTATTTTACTACTTTTTTAAATTAACGAATAAATATTATGATAAGATTTTTTTTTATTTTACTACTTTTTTTAATTAACGAAAAAATATTATGATAAGATTTTTTTTTATTTTACTACTTTTTTAAATTAACGAAAAAATATTATGATAAGATTTTTTTTTATTTTACTACTTTTTTAAATTAACGAATAAATATTATGATAAGATTTTTTTTTATTTTACTACTTTTTTAAATTAACGAAAAAATATTATGATAAGATTTTTTTTTATTTTACTAATTTTTTAAATTAACGAATAAATATTATGATAAGATTTTTTTTTATTATTTTACTACTTTTTTAAATTAACGAATAAATATTATGATAAGATTTGTTTTTATTTTACTACTTTTTTTAATTAACGAAAAAATATTATGATAAGATTTTTTTTTATTTTACTACTTTTTTAAATAACGAATAAATATTATGATAAGATTTTTTTTTATTTTACTACTTTTTTTAATTAACAAAAAAATATTATGATAAGATTTTTTTTTATTTTACTTCTTTTTTAAATTAACGAATAAATATTATGATAAGATTTTTTTTATTATTTTACTACTTTTTTGAATTAACGAATAAATATTATGATAAGATTTTTTTTATTATTTTACTACTTTTTTAAATTAACCAATAAATATTATGATTAGATTTTTTTTTATTTTACTAATTTTTTAAATTAACGAAAAAATATTATGATAAGATTTTTTTTTATTTTACTACTTTTTTAAATTAACGAATAAATATTATGATAAGATTTTTTATTTATTTTACTACTTTTTTAAATTAACGAATAAATATTATGATAAGATTTGTTTTATTTTACTACTTTCTTAAATTAACGAAAAAATATTATGATAAGATTTATTTTATTTTACTACCTTTTTAAATTAACGAATAAATATTATGATAAGATTTTTTTAATTATTTTACTACTTTTTTAAATTAACGAATAAATATTATGATAAGATTTTTTTTTATTTTACTACTTTTTTAAATTACCGAATAAATATTATGATAAGATTGTTTTATTATTTTACTACTTTTTTAAATTACCGAATAAATATTATGATAAGATTTTTTTTTATTTTACTACTTTTTTAAATTAACGCAAAAATATTATGATAAGATTTTTTTTTATTTTACTACTTTTTTAAATTAACGAATAAATATTATAAGATTTTTTTTTATTTTACTACTTTTTTAAATAACAAAAAAATATTATGATAAGATTTTTTTTTATTTTACTTCTTTTTTAAATTAACGAATAAATATTATGATAAGATTTTTTTTATTATTTTACTACTTTTTTAAATTAACGAATAAATATTATGATAAGATTTTTTTTATTATTTTACTACTTTTTTAAATTAACCAATAAATATTATGATTAGATTTTTTTTTATTTTACTAATTTTTTAAATGAACGAAAAAATATTATGATAAGGTTTTTTTTTATTTTACTTCTTTTTTAAATTAACGAATAAATATTATGATAAGATTTATTTTATTACTTTACTACTTTTTTAAATTAACGAATAAATATTATGATAAGATTTTTTTTTTATTTTACTACTTTTTTAAATTAACGAATAAATATTATGATAAGATTTGTGTTATTATTTTACTAATTTTTTAAATTAACGAAAAAATATTATGATAAGATTTTTTTTTATTTTACTACTTTTTTAAATTAACGAATAAATATTATGATAAGATTTTTTATTTATTTTACTACTTTTTTAAATTAACGAATAAATATTATGATAAGATTTGTTTTATTTTACTACTTTTTTAAATTACCGAATAAATATTATGATAAGATTTATTTTATTTTACTACTTTTTTAAATTAACGAATAAATATTATGATAAGATTTTTTTTTATTTTACTACTTTTTTAAATTAACGCAAAAATATTATGATAAGATTTTTTTTTATTTTACTACTTTTTTAAATTAACGAATAAATATTATAAGATTTTTTTTTATTTTACTACTTTTTTAAATAACAAAAAAATATTATGATAAGATTTTTTTTTATTTTACTTCTTTTTTAAATTAACGAATAAATATTATGATAAGATTTTTTTTATTATTTTACTACTTTTTTAAATTAACCAATAAATATTATGATTAGATTTTTTTTTATTTTACTAATTTTTTAAATGAACGAAAAAATATTATGATAAGGTTTTTTTTTATTTTACTTCTTTTTTAAATTAACGAATAAATATTATGATAAGATTTATTTTATTACTTTACTACTTTTTTAAATTAACGAATAAATATTATGATAAGATTTTTTTTATTTTACTACTTTTTTAAATTAACGAATAAATATTATGATAAGATTTGTGTTATTATTTTACTAATTTTTTAAATTAACGAAAAAATATTATGATAAGATTTTTTTTTATTTTACTACTTTTTTAAATTAACGAATAAATATTATGATAAGATTTTTTATTTATTTTACTACTTTTTTAAATTAACGAATAAATATTATGATAAGATTTGTTTTATTTTACTACTTTTTTAAATTACCGAATAAATATTATGATAAGATTTATTTTATTTTACTACTTTTTTAAATTAACGAATAAATATTATGATAAGATTTTTTTTTATTTTACTACTTTTTTAAATTAACGCAAAAATATTATGATAAGATTTTTTTTTATTTTACTACTTTTTTAAATTAACGAATAAATATTATAAGATTTTTTTTTATTTTACTACTTTTTTAAATAACAAAAAAATATTATGATAAGATTTTTTTTTATTTTACTTCTTTTTTAAATTAACGAATAAATATTATGATAAGATTTTTTTTATTATTTTACTACTTTTTTAAATTAACCAATAAATATTATGATTAGATTTTTTTTTATTTTACTAATTTTTTAAATGAACGAAAAAATATTATGATAAGGTTTTTTTTTATTTTACTTCTTTTTTAAATTAACGAATAAATATTATGATAAGATTTATTTTATTACTTTACTACTTTTTTAAATTAACGAATAAATATTATGATAAGATTTTTTTTTTATTTTACTACTTTTTTAAATTAACGAATAAATATTATGATAAGATTTGTGTTATTATTTTACTAATTTTTTAAATTAACGAAAAAATATTATGATAAGATTTTTTTTTATTTTACTACTTTTTTAAATTAACGAATAAATATTATGATAAGATTTTTTATTTATTTTACTACTTTTTTAAATTAACGAATAAATATTATGATAAGATTTGTTTTATTTTACTACTTTTTTAAATTACCGAATAAATATTATGATAAGATTTATTTTATTTTACTACTTTTTTAAATTAACGAATAAATATTATGATAAGATTTTTTTTTATTTTACTACTTTTTTAAATTAACGCAAAAATATTATGATAAGATTTTTTTTTATTTTACTACTTTTTTAAATTAACGAATAAATATTATAAGATTTTTTTTTATTTTACTACTTTTTTAAATAACAAAAAAATATTATGATAAGATTTTTTTTTATTTTACTTCTTTTTTAAATTAACGAATAAATATTATGATAAGATTTTTTTTATTATTTTACTACTTTTTTAAATTAACGAATAAATATTATGATAAGATTTTTTTTATTATTTTACTACTTTTTTAAATTAACCAATAAATATTATGATTAGATTTTTTTTTATTTTACTAATTTTTTAAATGAACGAAAAAATATTATGATAAGGTTTTTTTTTATTTTACTAATTTTTTAAATTAACGAATAAATATTATAAGTTTTTTTTTTATTTTACTACTTTTTTAAATTAACGAATAAATATTATGATAAGATTTTTTTTATTTTACTACTGTTTTAAATTAACGAATAAATATTATGATAAGATTTTTTTTTATTATTTTAAGCTTTTTTTAAATTAACGAATAAATATGATAAGATTTTTTTTTATTTTACTACTTTTTTAAATTAACGAATAAATATTATAAGATTTTTTTTATTATTTTACTACTTATTTAAATTAACGAATAAATATTATGATAAGATTTTTTTTATTTTACTAATTTTTTAAATTAACGAATAAATATTATGATGAGATTTTTATTATTTTACTACTTTTTTAAATTAACAAAAAAATATTATGATAAGATTTTTTTTTTATTTTACTACTTTTTTAAATTAACAAAAAAATATTATGATAAGATTTTTTTTATTTTACTACTTTTTTAAATTAACGAACAAATATTATGATAAGATTTTTTTTTATTTTACTACTTTTTTAAATTAACGAAAAAATATTATGATAAGATTTTTTTAATTATTTTACTACTTTTTTAAATTAACGAATAAATATTATGATAAGATTTTTTTTATTATTTTACTACTTTTTTAAATTACCGAATAAATATTATGATAAGATTTTTTTTTATTTTACTACTTTTTTAAATTAACAAAAAAATATTATGATAAGATTTTTTTTTATTTTACTACTTTTTTAAATTAACGAATAAATATTATGATGAGATTTTTTTTATTTTACTACTTTTTTAAATTAACGAATAAATATTATGATAAGATTTTTTTTTGTATTTTACTACTTTTTTAAATTAACGAATAAATATTATGATGAGATTTTTTTTTTTTTACTACTTTTTTAGATTAACGAATAAATATTATGATAAGATTGTTTTTTATTTTACTACTTTTTTAAATTAACGAAAAAATATTATGATAATATTTTTTTTTATTTTACTACTTTTTTAAATTAACGAAAAAATATTATGATAAGATTTTTTTTTATTTTACTACTTTTTTAAATTAACGAAAATATATTATGATAAGATTTTTTTTTATTTTACTACTTTTTTAAATTAACGAATAAATATTATGATAAGATTTTTTTTTATTTTACTACTTTTTTAAATTAACGAATAAATATTATGATAAGATTTTTTTTTATTTTACTACTTTTTTTAAATTAACGAATAAATATTATGATAAGATTTTTTTTTATTTTACTAATTTTTTAAATTAACGAATAAATATTATAAGATTTTTTTTTATTTTACTACTTTGTTAAATTAACGAATAAATATTATGATAAGATTTTTTTTTTTTTTACTAATTTTTTTAATTAACGAATAAATATTATGATGAGATTTTTTATTATTTTACTACTTTTTTAAATTAACGAAAAAATATTATGATCAGATTTTTTTTTTATTTTACTACTTTTTTAAATTAACGAATAAATATTATGATAAGATTTTTTTTATTTTACTAATTTTTTAAATTAACGAATAAATATTATGATAAGATTTTTTTTTATTTTACTACTTTTTTAAATTAACGAATAAATATTATGATAAGATTTTTTTTTATTTTACTACTTTTTTAAATTAACGAATAAATATTATGATAAGATTTTTTTATTTTACTACTTTTTTAAATTAACGAATAAATATTATAAGATTTTTTTTTATTTTACTACTTTTTTAAATTAACGAATAAATATTATGATAAGATTTTTTTTATTTTACTACTTTTTTAAATTAACGAATAAATATTATGATAAGATTTTTTTTATTTTACTACTTTTTTAAATTCACGAATAAATATTATAAGATTTTTTTTATTTTACTACTTTTTTAAATTAACGAATAAATATTATGATAAGATTTTTTTTTATTATTTTACTACTTTTTTAAATTAACGAAAAAATATTATGATAAGATTTTTTTTATTATTTTACTACTTTTTGAAATTAACGATTAAATATTATGATAAGATTTTTTTTATTATTTTACTACTTTTTTAAATTAACCCATAAATATTATGATTAGATTTTTTTTTATTTTACTAATTTTTTAAATTAACGAATAAATATTATAAGTTTTTTTTTTATTTTACTACTTTTTTAAATTAACGAATAAATATTATGATAAGATTTTTTTTATTTTACTACTGTTTTAAATTAACGAATAAATATTATGATAAGATTTTTTTTATTATTTTAAGCTTTTTTTAAATTAACGAATAAATATGATAAGATTTTTTTTTATTTTACTACTTTTTTAAATTAACGAATAAATATTATAAGATTTTTTTTATTATTTTACTACTTATTTAAATTAACGAATAAATATTATGATAAGATTTTTTTTATTTTACTAATTTTTTAAATTAACGAATAAATATTGTGATGAGATTTTTTATTATTTTACTACTTTTTTAAATTAACAAAAAAATATTATGATAAGATTTTTTTTTTATTTTACTACTTTTTTAAATTAACAAAAAAATATTATGATAAGATTTTTTTTATTTTACTACTTTTTTAAATTAACGAACAAATATTATGATAAGATTTTTTTTTATTTTACTACTTTTTTAAATTAACGAAAAAATATTATGATAAGATTTTTTTAATTATTTTACTACTTTTTTAAATTAACGAATAAATATTATGATAAGATTTTTTTTATTATTTTACTACTTTTTTAAATTACCGAATAAATATTATAAGATTTTTTTTTATTTTACTACTTTTTTAAATTAACAAAAAAATATTATGATAAGATTTTTTTTTATTTTACTACTTTTTTAAATTAACGAATAAATATTATGATGAGATTTTTTTTATTTTACTACTTTTTTAAATTAACGAATAAATATTATGATAAGATTTTTTTTTGTATTTTACTACTTTTTTAAATTAACGAATAAATATTATGATGAGATTTTTTTTTTTTTACTACTTTTTTAAATTAACGAATAAATATTATGATAAGATTGTTTTTTATTTTACTACTTTTTTAAATTAACGAAAAAATATTATGATAATATTTTTTTTTATTTTACTACTTTTTTAAATTAACGAAAAAATATTATGATAAGATTTTTTTTTATTTTACTACTTTTTTAAATTAACGAAAATATATTATGATAAGATTTTTTTTTATTTTACTACTTTTTTAAATTAACGAATAAATATTATGATAAGATTTTTTTTTATTTTACTACTTTTTTAAATTAACGAATAAATATTATGATAAGATTTTTTTTTATTTTACTACTTTTTTTAAATTAACGAATAAATATTATGATAAGATTTTTTTTTATTTTACTAATTTTTTAAATTAACGAATAAATATTATAAGATTTTTTTTTATTTTACTACTTTGTTAAATTAACGAATAAATATTATGATAAGATTTTTTTTTATTTTACTAATTTTTTTAATTAACGAATAAATATTATGATGAGATTTTTTATTATTTTACTACTTTTTTAAATTAACGAAAAAATATTATGATCAGATTTTTTTTTTATTTTACTACTTTTTTAAATTAACGAATAAATATTATGATAAGATTTTTTTATTTTACTAATTTTTTAAATTAACGAATAAATATTATGATAAGATTTTTTTTTATTTTACTACTTTTTTAAATTAACGAATAAATATTATGATAAGATTTTTTTTTATTTTACTACTTTTTTAAATTAACGAATAAATATTATGATAAGATTTTTTTTATTTTACTACTTTTTTAAATTAACGAATAAATATTATAAGATTTTTTTTTATTTTACTACTTTTTTAAATTAACGAATAAATATTATGATAAGATTTTTTTTATTTTACTACTTTTTTAAATTAACGAATAAATATTATGATAAGATTTTTTTTATTTTACTACTTTTTTAAATTCACGAATAAATATTATAAGATTTTTTTTATTTTACTACTTTTTTAAATTAACGAATAAATATTATGATAAGATTTTTTTTATTATTTTACTACTTTTTTAAATTAACGAAAAAATATTATGATAAGATTTTTTTTATTATTTTACTACTTTTTGAAATTAACGATTAAATATTATGATAAGATTTTTTTTATTATTTTACTACTTTTTTAAATTAACCCATAAATATTATGATTAGATTTTTTTTTATTTTACTAATTTTTTAAATTAACGAATAAATATTATAAGTTTTTTTTTTATTTTACTACTTTTTTAAATTAACGAATAAATATTATGATAAGATTTTTTTTATTTTACTACTGTTTTAAATTAACGAAAATATATTATGATAAGATTTTTTTTATTATTTTAAGCTTTTTTTAAATTAACGAATAAATATGATAAGATTTTTTTTTATTTTACTACTTTTTTAAATTAACGAATAAATATTATAAGATTTTTTTTATTATTTTACTACTTATTTAAATTAACGAATAAATATTATGATAAGATTTTTTTTATTTTACTAATTTTTTAAATTAACGAATAAATATTATGATGAGATTTTTTATTGTTTTACTACTTTTTTAAATTAACAAAAAAATATTATGATAAGATTTTTTTTTTATTTTACTACTTTTTTAAATTAACAAAAAAATATTATGATAAGATTTTTTTTATTTTACTACTTTTTTAAATTAACGAACAAATATTATGATAAGATTTTTTTTATTATTTTACTACTTTTTTAAATTAACGAAAAAATATTATGATAAGATTTTTTTAATTATTTTACTACTTTTTTAAATTAACGAATAAATATTATGATAAGATTTTTTTTATTATTTTACTACTTTTTTAAATTACCGAATAAATATTATGATAAGATTTTTTTTTATTTTACTACTTTTTTAAATTAACAAAAAAATATTATGATAAGATTTTTTTTTATTTTACTACTTTTTTAAATTAACGAATAAATATTATGATGAGATTTTTTTTATTTTACTACTTTTTTAAATTAACGAATAAATATTATAAGATTTTTTTAATTATTTTACTACTTTTTTAAATTAACGAATAAATATTAATATAAGATTTTTTTTATTATTTTACTACTTTTTCAAATTAACGAGTAAATATTATGATAAGATTTTATTTTTATTTTACTACTTTTTTAAATTAACGAAAAAATATTATGATAAGATTTTTTTTATTATTTTACTACTTTTTTAAATTAACGAATAAATATTATGATAAGATTTTTTTTTATTTTACTACTTTTTTAAATTAACGAATAAATATTATGATAAGATTTTTTTTATTTTACTACTTTTTTAAATTAACGAATAAATATTATGATAAGATTTTTGTTTTTATTTTCCTACTTTTTGTAAATTAACAAAAAATATTATGATAAGATTTTTTTTTATTTTACTGCTTTTTTAAATTAACGAATAAATATTATGATAAGATTTTTTTATTTTCCTACTTGTTTAAATTAACGAATAAATATTATGATAAGATTTTTTTTTATTTTACTACTTTTTTAAATTAACGAAAAAATATTATGATAAGATTTGTTTTATTATTTTACTACTTTTTTAAATTAACCAATAAATATTATGATTAGATTTTTTTTTATTTTACTAATTTTTTAAATTAACGAATAAATATTATGATAAGGTTTTTTTTTTTATTTTACTACTTTTTTAAATTAACGAAAAAATATTATGATAAGATTTTTTTTATTTTACTACTGTTTTAAATTAACGAATAAATATTATGATAAGATTTTTTTTATTATTTTAAGCCTTTTTTAAATTAACGAATAAATATGATAAGATTTTGTTTTATTTTACTACTTTTTTAAATTAACGAAAAAATATTATGATAAGATTTTTTTTATTTTACTACTTTTTTAAATTAACGAATAAATATTATGATAAGATTTTTTTTTTATTTTACTACTTTTTTAAATTAATGAATAAATATTATGATAAGATTTTTTTTATTTTACTACTTTTTTAAATTAACGAATAAATATTATGATAAGATTTTTTTTATTTTACTACTTTTTTAAATTAACGAAAAAATATTATGATAAGATTTTTTTTATTTTACTACTTTTTTAAATTAACGAATAAATATTATGATAAGATTTTTTTTTATTTTACTACTTTTTTAAATTAACGAAAAAATATTATGATAAATTTTTTTTATTTTACTACCTTTTTAAATTAACGAATAAATATTATGATAAGATTTTTTTTTATTTTACTACTTTTTTAAATTAACGAATAAATATTATGATAAGATTTTTTTTATTTTACTACTTTTTTAAATTAACGAATAAATATTATGATAAGATTTTTTTTTATTTTACTACTTTTTTAAATTAACGAATAAATATTATGATAAGATTTTTTTTTATTTTACTACTTTTTTAAATTAACGAATAAATATTATGATAAGATTTTTTTTTATTTTACTACTTTTTTAAATTAACGAATAAATATTATGATAAGATTGTTTTTTATTTTACTACTTTTTTAAATTAACGAAAATATATTATGATAAGATTTTTTTTTATTATTTTACTACTTTTTTAAATTAACGAATAAATATTATGATAAGATTTTTTTTTATTTTACTACTTTTTTAAATTAACGAAAATATATTATGATAAGATTTTTTTTTATTTTACTACTTTTTTAAATTAACAGATAAATAATATGATAAGATTTTTTTTTATTTTACTACTTTTTTAAATTAACGAATAAATATTATGATAAGATTGTTTTTTATTTTACTACTTTTTTAAATTAACGAAAATATATTATGATAAGATTTTTTTTATTATTTTACTACTTTTTTAAATTAACGAATAAATATTATGATAAGATTTTTTTTTATTTTACTACTTTTTTAAATTAACGAATAAATATTATGATAAGATTTTTTTTTATTTTACTACTTTTTTAAATTAACGAAAATATATTATGATAAGATTTTTTTTATTATTTTACTACTTTTTGAAATTAACGAAAAAATATTATGATAAGATTTTTTTTTATTTTACTACTTTTTTAAATTAACGAATAAATATTATGATAAGATTTTTTTTTATTTTACTACTTTTTTAAATTAACGAGTAAATATTATGATAAGATTTTTTTTTATTTTACTACTTTTTTAAATTAACAGATAAATAATATGATAAGATTTTTTTATTATTTTACTACTTTTTTCAATTAACGAATAAATATTATGATAAGATTTTTTTTTGTTTTACTACTTTTTTAAATTAACGAATAAATATTATGATAAGATTTTTTTTTATTTTACTACTTTTTTAAATTAACGAAAAAATATTATGATAAGATTTTTTTTATTTTACTACTTTTTTAAATTAACGAATAAATATTATGATAAGATTTTTTTTTATTTTACTACTTTTTTAAATTAACGAAAAAATATTATGATAAATTTTTTTTATTTTACTACTTTTTTAAATTAACGAATAAATATTATGATAAGATTTTTTTTTATTTTACTACTTTTTTAAATTAACGAATAAATATTATGATAAGATTTTTTTTATTTTGCTACTTTTTTAAATTAACGAATAAATATTATGATAAGATTTTTTTTTATTTTACTACTTTTTTAAATTAACGAATAAATATTATGATAAGATTTTTTTTTATTTTACTACTTTTTTAAATTAACGAATAAATATTATGATGAGATTTTTTTTTATTTTACTACTTTTTTAAATTAACGAATAAATATTATGATAAGATTGTTTTTTATTTTACTACTTTTTTAAATTAACGAAAATATATTATGATAAGATTTTTTTTATTATTTTACTACTTTTTTAAATTAACGAATAAATATTATGATAAGATTTTTTTTTATTTTACTACTTTTTTAAATTAACGAAAATATATTATGATAAGATTTTTTTTTATTTTACTACTTTTTTAAATTAACAGATAAATAATATGATAAGATTTTTTTTTATTTTACTACTTTTTTAAATTAACGAATAAATATTATGATAAGATTGTTTTTTATTTTACTACTTTTTTAAATTAACGAAAATATATTATGATAAGATTTTTTTTATTATTTTACTACTTTTTTAAATTAACGAATAAATATTATGATAAGATTTTTTTTTATTTTTCTACTTTTTTAAATTAACGAATAAATATTATGATAAGATTTTTTTTTATTTTACTACTTTTTTAAATTAACGAATAAATATTATGATAAGATTGTTTTTTATTTTACTACTTTTTTAAATTAACGAAAATATATTATGATAAGATTTTTTTTATTATTTTACTACTTTTTGAAATTAACGAAAAAATATTATGATAAGATTTTTTTTTATTTTACTACTTTTTTAAATTAACGAATAAATATTATGATAAGATTTTTTTTTATTTTACTACTTTTTTAAATTAACAGATAAATAATATGATAAGATTTTTTTATTATTTTACTACTTTTTTCAATTAACGAATAAATATTATGATAAGATTTTTTTTTGTTTTACTACTTTTTTAAATTAACGAATAAATATTATGATAAGATTTTTTTTTATTTTACTACTTTTTTAAATTAACGAATAAATATTATAAGGTTTTTTTTTTATTTTACTACTTTTTTAAATTAACGAATAAATATTATGATAAGATTTTTTTTATTTTACTACTTTTTTAAATTAACGAATAAATATTATGATAAGATTTTTTTTTATTTTACTACTTTTTTAAATTAACGAAAAAATATTATGATAAGATTTTTTTAATTATTTTACTACTATTTTAAATTAACGAATAAATATTATGATAAGATTTTTTTTATTATTTTACAACTTTTTTAAATTACCGAATAAATATTATGATAAGATTTTTTTTTATTTTACTACTTTTTTAAATTAACAAAAAAATATTATTATAAGATTTTTTTTTATTTTACTACTTTTTTAAATTAACGAATAAATATTATGATAAGATTTTTTTTATTTTACTACTTTTTTAAATTAACGAATAAATATTATGATAAGATTGTTTTTTATTTTACTACTTTTTTAAATTAACGAATAAATATTATGATGAGATTTTTTTTATTTTACTACTTTTTTAAATTAACGAATAAATATTATGATAAGATTTTTTTTTATTTTACTACTTTTTTAAATTAACGAAAAAATATTATTATAAGATTTTTTTTATTATTTTACTACTTTTTTAAATTAACGAGTAAATATTATGATAAGATTTTTTTTATTTTACTACTTTTTTAAATAAACGAAAAAATATTATGATAAGATTTTTTTTATTATTTTACTACTTTTTTAAATTAACGAATAAATATTATGATAAGATTTTTGTTTTTATTTTCCTACTTTTTGAAATTAACAAAAAATATTATGATAAGATTTTTTTTATTTTACTACTTTTTTAAATTAACGAATAAATATTATGATGAGATTGTTTTTTATTTTACTACTTTTTTAAATTAACGAATAAATATTATGATAAGATTTTTTTTATTTTACTACTTTTTTAAATTAACGAATAAATATTATGATAAGATTTTTTTTATTTTACTACTTTTTTAAATTAACGAATAAATATTATGATGAGATTGTTTTTTATTTTACTACTTTTTTAAATTAACGAATAAATATTATGATAAGATTTGTTATATTATTTTACTACTTTTTTAAATTAACGAATAAATATTATGATAAGATTTTTTTTTATTTTACTACTTTTTTAAATTAACGAAAGAATATTATGATAAGATTTGTTTTATTATTTTACTACTTTTTTAAATTAACGAATAAATATAATGATAAGATTTTTGTTTTTATTTTCCTACTTTTTGAAATTAACAAAAAATATTATGATAAGATTATTTTTATTTTACTACTTTTTTAAATTAACGAATAAATATTATGATAAGATTTTTTTTTATTTTACTACTTTTTTAAATTAACGAAAAAATATTATGATAAGATTTTTTTTTATTTTACTACTTTTTTAAATTAACGAATAAATATTATGATAAGATTTTTTTTTATTTTACTACTTTTTTAAATTAACGAAAAAATATTATGATAAGATTTTTTTTTTATTTTACTACTTTTTTAAATTAACGAAAAAATATTATGATAAGATTGTTTTTTATTTTACTACTTTTTTAAATTAACGAATAAATATTATGATAAGATTGTTTTTTATTTTACTACTTTTTTAAATTAACGAATAAATATTATGATAAGATTGTTTTTTATTTTACTACTTTTTTAAATTAACGAATAAATATTATGATAAGATTTTTTTTATTTTACTACTTTTTTAAATTAACGAATAAATATTATGATAAGATTTTTTTTTTATTTTACTACTTTTTTAAATTAACGAAAATATATTATGATAAGATTTTTTTAATTATTTTACTACTTTTTGAAATTAACGAAAAAATATTATGATAAGATTTTTTTTTATTTTACTACTTTTTTAAATTAACGAATAAATATTATGATAAGATTTTTTTTTATTTTACTACTTTTTTAAATTAACGAGTAAATATTATGATAAGATTTTTTTTTATTTTACTACTTTTTTAAATTAACAGATAAATAATATGATAAGATTTTTTTATTATTTTACTACTTTTTTAAATTAACGAATAAATATTATGATAAGATTTTTTTTTATTTTACTACTTTTTTAAATTAACGAATAAATATTATGATAAGATTTTTTTTTATTTTACTACTTTTTTAAATTAACGAATAAATATTATGATAAGATTTTTTTTTATTTTACTACTTTTTTAAATTAACGAGTAAATATTATGATAAGATTTTTTTTTATTTTACTACTTTTTTAAATTAACAGATAAATAATATGATAAGATTTTTTTATTATTTTACTACTTTTTTCAATTAACGAATAAATATTATGATAAGATTTTTTTTTGTTTTACTACTTTTTTAAATTAACGAATAAATATTATGATAAGATTTTTTTTTATTTTACTACTTTTTTAAATTAACGAAAAAATATTATGATAAGATTTTTTTTATTTTACTACTTTTTTAAATTAACGAATAAATATTATGATAAGATTTTTTTTTATTTTACTACTTTTTTAAATTAACGAAAAAATATTATGATAAATTTTTTTTATTTTACTACTTTTTTAAATTAACGAATAAATATTATGATAAGATTTTTTTTTATTTTACTACTTTTTTAAATTAACGAATAAATATTATGATAAGATTTTTTTTATTTTACTACTTTTTTAAATTAACGAATAAATATTATGATAAGATTTTTTTTTATTTTACTACTTTTTTAAATTAACGAATAAATATTATGATAAGATTTTTTTTTATTTTACTACTTTTTTAAATTAACGAATAAATATTATGATAAGATTTTTTTTTATTTTACTACTTTTTTAAATTAACGAATAAATATTATGATAAGATTGTTTTTTATTTTACTACTTTTTTAAATTAACGAAAATATATTATGATAAGATTTTTTTTATTATTTTACTACTTTTTTAATTTAACGAATAAATATTATGATAAGATTTTTTTTTATTTTACTACTTTTTTAAATTAACGAAAATATATTATGATAAGATTTTTTTTTATTTTACTACTTTTTTAAATTAACAGATAAATAATATGATAAGATTTTTTTTTATTTTACTACTTTTTTAAATTAACGAATAAATATTATGATAAGATTGTTTTTTATTTTACTACTTTTGTAAATTAACGAAAATATATTATGATAAGATTTTTTTTATTATTTTACTACTTTTTTAAATTAACGAATAAATATTATGATAAGATTTTTTTTTATTTTACTACTTTTTTAAATTAACGAATAAATATTATGATAAGATTTTTTTTTATTTTACTACTTTTTTAAATTAACGAATAAATATTATGATAAGATTTTTTTTTATTTTACTACTTTTTTACATTAACGAAAATATATTATGATAAGATTTTTTTTATTATTTTACTACTTTTTGAAATTAACGAAAAAATATTATGATAAGATTTTTTTTTATTTTACTACTTTTTTAAATTAACGAATAAATATTATGATAAGATTTTTTTTTATTTTACTACTTTTTTAAATTAACAGATAAATAATATGATAAGATTTTTTTATTATTTTACTACTTTTTTCAATTAACGAATAAATATTATGATAAGATTTTTTTTTATTTTACTACTTTTTTAAATTAACGAATAAATATTATGATAAGATTTTTTTTTATTTTACTACTTTTTTAAATTAACGAATAAATATTATAAGGTTTTTTTTTTATTTTACTACTTTTTTAAATTAACGAATAAATATTATGATAAGATTTTTTTTATTTTACTAATTTTTTAAATTAACGAATAAATATTATGATAAGATTTTTTTTTATTTTACTACTTTTTTAAATTAACGAAAAAATATTATGATAAGATTTTTTTAATTATTTTACTACTATTTTAAATTAACGAATAAATATTATGATAAGATTTTTTTTATTATTTTACAACTTTTTTAAATTACCGAATAAATATTATGATAAGATTTTTTTTTATTTTACTACTTTTTTAAATTAACAAAAAAATATTATTATAAGATTTTTTTTTATTTTACTACTTTTTTAAATTAACGAATAAATATTATGATAAGATTTTTTTTATTTTACTACTTTTTTAAATTAACGAATAAATATTATGATAAGATTGTTTTTTATTTTACTACTTTTTTAAATTAACGAATAAATATTATGATGAGATTTTTTTTATTTTACTACTTTTTTAAATTAACGAATAAATATTATGATAAGATTTTTTTTTATTTTACTACTTTTTTAAATTAACGAAAAAATATTATTATAAGATTTTTTTTATTATTTTACTACTTTTTTAAATTAACGAGTAAATATTATGATAAGATTTTTTTTTATTTTACTACTTTTTTAAATAAACGAAAAAATATTATGATAAGATTTTTTTTATTATTTTACTACTTTTTTAAATTAACGAATAAATATTATGATAAGATTTTTGTTTTTATTTTCCTACTTTTTGAAATTAACAAAAAATATTATGATAAGATTTTTTTTATTTTACTACTTTTTTAAATTAACGAATAAATATTATGATGAGATTGTTTTTTATTTTACTACTTTTTTAAATTAACGAATAAATATTATGATAAGATTTTTTTTATTTTACTACTTTTTTAAATTAACGAATAAATATTATGATAAGATTTTTATTATTTTACTACTTTTTTAAATTAACGAATAAATATTATGATGAGATTGTTTTTTATTTTACTACTTTTTTAAATTAACGAATAAATATTATGATAAGATTTGTTATATTATTTTACTACTTTTTTAAATTAACGAATAAATATTATGATAAGATTTTTTTTTATTTTACTACTTTTTTAAATTAACGAAAAAATATTATGATAAGATTTGTTTTATTATTTTACTACTTTTTTAAATTAACGAATAAATATAATGATAAGATTTTTGTTTTTATTTTCCTACTTTTTGAAATTAACAAAAAATATTATGATAAGATTATTTTTATTTTACTACTTTTTTAAATTAACGAATAAATATTATGATAAGATTTTTTTTTATTTTACTACTTTTTTAAATTAACGAAAAAATATTATGATAAGATTTTTTTTTTATTTTACTACTTTTTTAAATTAACGAATAAATATTATGATAAGATTTTTTTTTTATTTTACTACTTTTTTAAATTAACGAAAAAATATTATGATAAGATTTTTTTTTTATTTTACTACTTTTTTAAATTAACGAAAAAATATTATGATAAGATTGTTTTTTATTTTACTACTTTTTTAAATTAACGAATAAATATTATGATAAGATTGTTTTTTATTTTACTACTTTTTTAAATTAACGAATAAATATTATGATAAGATTGTTTTTTATTTTACTACTTTTTTAAATTAACGAATAAATATTATGATAAGATTTTTTTTATTTTACTACTTTTTTAAATTAACGAAAAAATATTATGATAAGATTTTTTTTTATTTTACTACTTTTTTAAATTAACGAAAAAATATTATGATAAGATTTTTTTTTTATTTTACTACTTTTTTAAATTAACGAAAATATATTATGATAAGATTTTTTTAATTATTTTACTACTTTTTGAAATTAACGAAAAAATATTATGATAAGATTTTTTTTTATTTTACTACTTTTTTAAATTAACGAATAAATATTATGATAAGATTTTTTTTTATTTTACTACTTTTTTAAATTAACGAGTAAATATTATGATAAGATTTTTTTTTATTTTACTACTTTTTTAAATTAACAGATAAATAATATGATAAGATTTTTTTATTATTTTACTACTTTTTTAAATTAACGAATAAATATTATGATAAGATTTTTTTTTATTTTACTACTTTTTTAAATTAACGAATAAATATTATGATAAGATTTTTTTTTATTTTACTACTTTTTTAAATTAACGAATAAATATTATGATAAGATTTTTTTTTATTTTACTAATTTTTTAAATTAACGAATAAATATTATGATAAGATTTTTTTTTATTTTACTAATTTTTTAAATTAACGAATAAATACTATGATGAGATTTTTTATTATTTTACTACTTGTTTAAATTAACAAAAAAATATTATGATAAGATTTTTTTTATTTTACTTATTTTTTAAATTAACGAATAAATATTATGATAAGATTTTTTTTTATTTTACTACTTTTTTAAATTAACGAATAAATATTATGATAAGATTTTTTTAATTATTTTACTACTTTTTTAAATTAACGAATAAATATTATGATAAGATTTTTTTTATTATTTTACTACTTTTTTAAATTACCGAATAAATATTATGATAAGATTTTTTTTTATTTTACTACTTTTTTAAATTAACAAAAAAATATTATGATAAGATTTTTTTTTATTTTACTACTTTTTTAAATTAACAAAAAAATATTATGATAAGATTTTTTTTTATTTTACTACTTTTTTAAATTAACGAATAAATATTATGATAAGATTTTTTTTATTATTTTACTACTTTTTTAAATTAACGAATAAATATTATGATAAGATTTTTTTTATTATTTTACTACTTTTTTAAATTACCGAATAAATATTATGATAAGATTTTTTTTTATTTTACTACTTTTTTAAATTAACAAAAAAATATTATGATAAGATTTTTTTTTATTTTACTACTTTTTTAAATTAACAAAAAAATATTATGATAAGATTTTTTTTTATTTTACTACTTTTTTAAATTAACGAAAAAATATTATGATAAGATTTATTTTATTTTACTACTTTTTTTAATTAACGAATAAATATTATGATAAGATTTTTTTTATTTTACTACTTTTTTAAATTAACGAATAAATATTATGATGAGATTTTTTTTATTTTACTACTTTTTTAAATTAACGAATAAATATTATGATAAGATTTTTTTTATTTTACTACTTTTTTAAATTAACGAAAAAATATTATGATAAGATTTTTTTTATTATTTTACTACTTTTTTAAATTAACGAGTAAATATTATGATAAGATTTTTTTTATTATTTTACTACTTTTTTAAATTAACGAATAAATATTATGATAAGATTTTTTTTTATTTTACTACTTTTTTAAATTAACGAATAAATATTATGATAAGATTTTTGTTTTTATTTTCCTACTTTTTGAAATTAACAAAAAATATTATGATAAGATTTTTTTTATTTTCCTACTTTTTTAAATTAACGAATAAATATTATGATAAGATTTTTTTTTATTTTACTACTTTTTTAAATTAACGAATAAATATTATGATAAGATTTTTTTTATTATTTTACTACTTTTTTAAATTAACGAATAAATATTATGATAAGATTTTTTTTGCGAAAATGGAGATAGTTGTAGGGTAAATTGTGATTTTAGCAAACAAACTTTTTAATAAAACACGGATGAAACTGTTTTTTAAAACTGTAGCGACTTTTTTTTTTTACTGCAACAAAGCTTATAATATTAAACACACCAACATTTAGTTTTTGACGTTATAAAATATGAAAATGTAGTAATGTACCCATAGTTGTAGAGGAATTGTAATTTTTATTAAACAAAATAGCGATTTATTTCATATGAAATATTTTTGACATGAATAATTTAAACACGATATTGCTCACTGATACAAATATTCTTGGGAATAGTTTCTCGTTTCCACCACAAAAACTCCATTCGGTGGAGATGGAAGATTTCCGCTGTTCAGTTGTACCCAACGTGTCTCTTTGCAGGAGACCAAAACCCTGAAAAATATGAAAATTGTTAATACATTTAAAATGTAGTTGAAAATTTAATACTGAAACATAAATTTTATTTTAATTATTTGTAAATGTTTTAAAAGAAAACTAACCTTCGATAGTTTGAACATATACAGTGTCATGATTAGGATTGACAAAGTTGTCCTCGTGGACAACTGTGGCGTACTGATAAATTCCATTTTCATACTTTATAATCCGTTGTATGCTGTCCAGCCATCGGGGATTCTTCTTGTTCGCGGCAATATCGAGCAACGAATTATTAGGAATAACGTCTCACGGTCCCTTCTTTCTACCGCCGTTATGTTGCATTTGTGTTGTCTTCTCTCCAATGCTCCGAACCCCTAAATGTCGTCTCTAATTCTTCCTCTATTATTAGGGGTAGGCTATAGAAACAAAATTTTTCAAATAAATGACAAAAGTGGCTTATTACCTTCATTTATATGTAAATAGATGGGAACAAGTGATTTTGTTCAAAACGGCTCAAAATTGGAGGGTCGCTGGCCCCAAACGTGATTTGACCGTGTCAACGCGTGAAAATGGCCCAAATTTTGCCCCCGAACACACTTAATCATTTATTGAAAGCCACAGGGTGCATTTTTTGACTATAAATGCATTTGTATCATTAAATCTAACATTCCCATTGGCTATCCCACAAGTATAGGGCTTTTTAGGGTATCTCAGAGTCCAAAATGTGTCAAAATTACCCCAAAATTAGCCAAAAATGGTCGGAAATCACGGATTTTCCAAAATGCACCTCCCAAGCCACACAGGGTGCAATTTTTGACCATAAATGGCTCTATATCATTAAATCTAACATTCTCACTGGCTATCCCACCTATATAGGGCTTTTCAAGGTATCTTAAGGGTCCAAAATGGGTCAAATTTACCCAAAAATTAGCCAAAAATAAACGAAAATCACGGATAATCCCCAAAATGCAGGTATTATATCTCATCGGGCTCCTATAAACACTCCTGTATGGCTTTTTACAGTTGGAAGACTGAAATAACCACCCTGTTATCTTATCCATTTGTATTTAGGGTATTTAGAGATCTTTGGGGGATGTAAAAAAGGTCAAAACAATCCAAAAATGACAAAATTACGCTTTACGGTACATAACATATGAATCATTAGTTCATTCATCAATGATACTTTTTAGAAACATCGTAACTTTACTACACCAACTTCTCAGAAAGTAATTAATTGTAAATTGAACATTGAATGTCAATAAAATGCTGTCCAAGAAGAGTCTGAATTCATATTGTTCTCATAGTTACCCCAAAATTGATGAAAATGGCCCTCGATTCGCTATTTCTCGATTTGTAACCAATATATTGAATAACTTGATAAAAGGTATGAGTAATTAGCAAAGGAATTATTTTGTTATTTCAAGACACAGCTTCACTTCACATTACTTTAAAATCATTCAACAGTAAAATATCAATATAATGCATTAAAGAGCTCGTCAATCACATCATTATTCTCTAGCATATATCCTCCACTTCAAATTGATCATCGTCCAAATCCAAACGATTGTGCAGTTCTTGCTCTGCCAGAAACCGTTCATGTTCCATATCGACGTGGAAAGTGTCAATGAGCCATTTGCGAGAGAGAGACTTTTGATCGACAAAGAATCTTCGTTCATGTACATCAAATCCATCAGGATTCACATCTTTTGAAAGTATATTGAGAAGGACATGGTGCTCTCGTTTCCATTTAATCATATTCACACGTCTGGAACCCTTTGCTTTGTAGACATCTTTGTCGTAAATTTTTAGCGATCGATCAAGTTTATGTTTTATCCCAGGTATTGTAACATAACGAACATCACTTCCAAAGGCTTTCTACCATAATTGTAGTAATCGCAAGGAGAACTGGTGAATATGATTTTTCTGTGTCGTGGTACCATATTTGGCAGCATGATGTTGCACAGCTTGAACACATTCAGCCTCAGTTGGAAGAGAATCAAGCAGAAGACAAGTCCAATCGTCGTAATTATAATCTCCGTCAATCTGCCCTGCTATACCAGCCATGTTCATTGCATTTTACTAACTGAAAAAGAAAGCAAAGTTCAATCAAATTCACAATTAATGTAATGCAATGTTATCGTGTCTATTTAAAGATGCCATTTCATTGTTACAGAAAGAAAACATTTCCTTATTTGGTAATTTTCCATCTATAACTCAAATTAAGCCCCTTTTTGACAACCTATGTTGATTCTTAGGGACTTTTTGACTCTCTTTGGCTAAATCGGCCATATTTAGCCCCTTTTAAAGGTCCTTATACCCCTCATTAACAGTGCAAAAGTTAGGAGAGTGCCTGCTTCAAGCATTTCCCAACAGTTTCTGCCATGTAGAGGTGTCTTTGGGCCCATGGGAGGTGCATTTTGGAAAATCCGTGATTTCCGACCATTTTTGGCTAATTTTGGGGTAATTTTGACCCATTTTGGACTCTGAGATACCCTAAAAAACCCTATACTTGTGGGATAGCCAATGGGAATGTTAGATTTAATGATACAAATGCATTTATAGTCAAAAAATGCACCCTGTGGCTTTCAATAAATGATTAAGTGTGTTCGGGGGCGAAATTTGGGCCATTTTCATGCGTCGACGCGGTCAAATCACATTTGGGGCCAGCGACCCTCCAATTTTGAGCCGTTTTGAACAAAATCACTTGTTCCCATCTATTTACATATAAATGAAGGTAATAAGCCACTTTTGTCATTTATTTGAAAAATTTTGTTTCTATAGCCTACCCCTACTATTATATTTCCTCTTGAAGAAAAAAAAATCATCTATCTCCAGTTCCTTGGCGATACCATCTCCATGCAACCTACCAAGTAATATTGGATTGTCTTACAGATATTGCTCACAAATTTCCCTTATGAAGTTCATCCAATCTACAATAGTGCGTGACGATACACCAATTTCCTCTCTAATTGTGCATTGTTTCGTGTACACGTTCCATGAATACAACAACACTATTATTTGCCATATTTTTGAATTACTTCTTTTGCATATGGTAATTGTTGACAGACATTGCCTGTATCTCCAGTGGCAACCATCTATTCGTTTGCGTTTTACTAAAGATATGTGCATTTCACATGCCTCACATGTGTTCAAGTTGTCTGTTAAGCCCAGTGAAGCTGCAAAGTGGGCATCATTTTCCATTAGTTTTGATAAAATTAAAGTAAAATTCCAGTTAACATCTTCAATTTCTTTTGGCGTGAACACATGGTCCACTATATATTTTTGAGTTACATGAGCACTGCTTAAATTTGACATTTTGTTTTGTATCCGGAAAATGGTTCGTGAAATAGCTGTGAAAGCATTTAAATATTAAATTCCAATGAAATAGCTAAAAGCCACAAAAATTTAAGTTATTTTTCACAGAGAGGTGTGTAGAAGGGACAAGATGGTTAGGGTTATGTTATAGATGATCGCGTCCTCATGTGTAGTTAAATGAATTGAATGGTAAGTGATTGCAAAGCAAAAGGTCGCATAATGATGACGAAAACATACCGATATATATTAGTGAAAGAATGCAGAGTTATTTACATAAATTTTCATGAGAAATAATAAGGATATAGATAGTAAGAAATACGAGTTCGTTGAGAAATGAGTAACGTTACTTGTGATTGATGCGAGGCTGACGGGTTAGTCAGGAGAGCTGGTTGGGTGGCCATTCCAACCGGAGCGGTTCTTGGTTACATGTTGACTGATCGAAAGTTCAGCGGAAAAGAGGGAGAGAGATATAAGAAACCGGAAGTGATGTGGCTGTGTTGCTCTCCGATTATCAGAGTTAAAAGGGCAACAATCGAATTAGCATGGGGATTTCAATTCCCACAATAGTTAGCCCTTCCTAGTTAGCTGGAAGCTAGAGAAAAGAAAAGATAATTGGAGAAAAAAAACATGGATATATATGTATGCATGTCCACTGTATAGAGAACGAGAAAGAATTTTTATTTAGTAAGTATCAAGGTAGAAAGAAGGAGTTGCGACGTGTGACGATATCAGGCAAAAAGTGTTCAAAACTTGTATAACTGTGGTCACAGGATGACATTGTGAATTTGAGTGTTGATGTCGTAGACTGTATTGCCGCGGAGTCTCTGAAGTGTGTGCAAGGGTCAGCATGGTGGGTTGAATGGTCACAAGTGGATCTGCGAGGAAATTAGTCGGTCCATTGAGAACTGTGTTGACGTTGATCGGCATAACCAGTAGGTTGGTACGGATCTGAACACCCAGGAATGAGTGTCTTAGTGTGTGTGATGCAGTTTACTCATGTTGGCTGGGGAACTTCAGTGAGGTGAGTCGTTGTGAGATCCAGAAGTGTACAGTATTTAGTGAACATCTTGTTGTTGCTAGAAAAGGTTGATATCTCGTAAGGTGTTGCTGGAGAGGCTTGTTGTGCTGTAACATGTTGCTGGAGAGGCTTTTGTGCCGTAACATGTTGCTGGAGAGGCTTTTGTGCCGTAACATGTTGCTGGAGAGGCTTTTGTGCTGTAAAATGTTGCTGGAGAGGCTTGTTGTCGCTTTTTCCTTTCCATAATTGTGCTGAAAACTGGAGTTGAAATAGCGTGAGAATTGCTATTTGAGTTTTTCGGTGGGCTTGTTGACACACGTTCTCCATGATTAAGTTCAAAGCTGAAATGGTTTTTTTTATATTCGGACATGGCAAAAAAATATTTAGATATAGTGAAGAAAGTTTAAAGTTGTGATTCGTAGCTATGTGTGATGATGCTTGCGACTTTATCATTTTATTTGTAAATTTGTAAATAAATTCTAAGCACGTTGTAAATGCTATTTTAATTTGTTAGGATTCTCTTCATTGTAGCGGTGGACATATGTCGCTCAAGTTGGGGTGCAACGTCTGAAGGTGCTAGTGGCTGGTCACACATGCGTAATAATGTCTTGTTCGTGCGAAGTTTATCCCGACTGAGGTAAACAAGAACTGGTCCTTGGAAAATAGTTTAGCTGAACAAACTAGTTTATAAGAAGAAATGCAACATGAAAAATTAACCTTTCAGGTTCGCGAGGTCATATTTAGCTCCGGTTATGACGAGGAACAGAAGAAAGAAAGTTTGAGTTAAATGACGAGAAAAAAAACGAATAAAATATTTTGGAGCGCACGTTATATTTGCCATGCAATTCAAATTATTTTCCTGGTATGATTGTAATGGCGAAGTTCTTCACTGCTTCATTTGCGAGAAAAATCAAAATGTTTGTGAAGTTAGTAGTCTATTGGTATAATCAAAGCTTTTAATGGACATCGTTGTTCAAGGATACACTTCGTAAAAAAATGTGAAGAAGAGAATAACATGTCTATTTTTTACATGTGCGTGAATATAGGTATATTTTTTACATGTGCGTGAATATAGATAGATTTTTTACATGTGTGTGAATATAGATCTATTTTTTACATGTGCGTAAATATAGATAGATTTTTTACATGTGTTTGAATATAGATAGATTTTTTACATGTGTCTGAATATAGATATATTTTTTACATATGTGTGAATATAGATAGATTTTTTACATGTGTGTGAATATAAATTTTTTACATGTGTGTCAATATAAATAGATTTTTTACATGTGTGTGAATATAGATATATTTGTTTACATATGTGTGAATATAGATCTATTTTTTACATGTGTGTGAATATAGATAGATTTTTTACATGTGTGTGAATATAGATCTATTTTTTACATGTGCGTAAATATAGATATATTTGTTTACATATGTGTGAATAAAGATCTATTTTTTACATGTGCGTAAATATAGATATATTTGTTTACATATGTGTGAATAAAGATCTATTTTTTACATGTGCGTAAATATAGATATATTTGTTTACATATGTGTGAATATAGATATATTTTACATATGTGTGAATATAGATATATTTTTACATATGTGTGAATATAGATCTATTTTTACATATGTGTGAATATAGATAGATTTTTACATGTTTGTGAATATAGATAGATTTTTACATGTTTGTGAATATAGATAGATTTTTTTACATGTGTGTGAATATAGATCTATTTTTACATGTTTGTGAATATAGATAAATTTTTTACATGTGCGTGAATATAGATAGATTTTTTTACATGTGTGTGAATATAGATAGATTTTTTTACATGTGTGTGAATATAGATAGATTTTTTTACATGTGTGTGAATATAGATAGATTTTTTTACATGTGTGTGAATATAGATAGATTTTTTTACATGTGTGTGAATATAGATAAATTTTTTTACATGTGTGTGAATATAGATTTTTTTACATGTGTGTGAATATAGATTTTTTTACATGTGTGTGAATATAGATAGATTTTTTTACATGTGTGTGAATATAGATAGATTTTTTTACATGTGTGTGAATATAGATAGATTTTTTTACATGTGTGTGAATATAGATAGATTTTTTTACATGTTTGTGAATATAGATAGATTTTTTACATGTGTGTGAATATAGATAAATTTTTTACATGTGTGTGAATATAGATAGATTTTTTTACATGTGTGTGAATATAGATAGATTTTTTACATGTGTGTGAATATAGATAAATTTTTTACATGTGTGTGAATATAGATAGATTTTTTACATGTGTGTGAATATAGATAGATTTTTTTACATGTGTGTGAATATAGATAGATTTTTTTACATGTGTGTGAATATAGATAGATTTTTTTACATGTGTGTGAATATAGATAGATTTTTTTACATGTGTGTGAATATAGATAGATTTTTTACATGTGTGTGAATATAGATAAATTTTTTACATGTGTGTGAATATAGATAGATTTTTTACATGTGTGTGAATATAGATAGATTTTTTTACATGTGCGTGAATATAGATAGATTTTTTACCTGTGTGTGAATATAGATAGATTTTTTTACATGTGTGTGAATATAGATAGATTTTTTACATGTGCGTGAATATAGATCTAATTTTTACATGTGCGTGAATATAGATCTATTTTTTACATGTGTGTGAATATAGGTAGATTGTTACATGTGTGTGAATATAGATAGATTTTTTACATGTGTGTGAATATAGATAAACTTTTTACATGTGCGTGAATATAGATAGATTTTTTACATGTGTGTGAATATAGATAGATTTTTTTACATGTGTTTGAATATAGATAGATTTTTTTACATGTGTGTGAATATAGATCTAATTTTTACATGTGTGTGAATATAGATCTAATTTTTACATGTGTGTGAATATAGATAGATTTTTTACATGTGCGTAAATATAGATAGATTTTTTTACATGTGCGTAAATATAGATATATTTTTTTACATGTGCGTAAATATAGATATATTTTTTTACATGTGCGTAAATATAGATATATTTTTTACAGGTGCGTGAGTATAGATATATTTCTTTACATATGCGTGAATATTTTTTTACATGTGCATATAGATAAAACTTTTTGATCATTTTTTTTTATTATTATTTAGGCCGTAACGGAAAAAGTTTATTTTCTTTTGAGGGCAGTTTGTTTTCATTTTAGTTGCAAAATAAAGATGGTGGATAATTGATGCACGTGTCTTGGACGGTGAAGGTTGAAAATGTGACGAAAAAGTGTTTTTCTCCTTTTTTTGAAATTGCGTTTTCTTTTGTTTGTTTTTCTTTTTTGTGGCTATTTCGCTGATTATTTAAAGATATCGGCATATTGTTTCATTTGCGACAGTGAGAACGTCTAATTTTTTTTTTAATGTAGATTGTTCTACATTTGTTTGCTAGGTCACCATTCTTGAAAAAATTATGTCAAGGTCTACCACTTTCTAGAAGGGGGCGGGATGGTCTGCTCATGTTATAGACGATCCCGCCCTCATGTGTAGTTAAATGAATTAAATGGTAAGTGATTAAGAAGCAAAAGGTGGCATAATGATGACAAAAACATACTGATATGTATTAGTGAAAGAATACAGATTTATTTACATGAATAGACATGAGAAATAATGAAGATATAGATAGTAAGAATAAGAGTTTGTTAAGAATAAGAGTTCATGGAAAAAGGAGTAACATTACTTTTGGTTGATGAGAGGCTGACGGGTTAGTCAGGAGCGCTGGTTGAGTGGACATTCCAATTGGAGCGGTTCTTGGTTACATGTTGACTGGTCGAGAGTTCAGTGGAAAGGAGGGTGAGAGATATAAGAAACAGGAAGTACCTGTGTCGCTCTCCGGTTATCAGAGTTAAAAGGCAACAATCGAATTAGCATGGGGGTTTCAATTCCCACAAGTGTGAAATCATCTTAACCAATGAAAATCATTTCAAATCCCAAAGTAACAAGTCTATGTTAAAATGACCTGGTTAACTATGTCGGATTTCAAGCCGGATTGCACAAAGCACCCAATGACCTATGATCCCCGACCCTACTGATTTGGGTCTTGAAGGCAAAGGGGAATTGCAGTTTTATGTAAAAACTAAATGTTGTTGCTATAAATATTATAAGATTGTTCAATAAAAAAAAAAATCCACGGCAGCTTTTTTTTTTTAATATTTTCAGTCTTGTTTTACTAAAACGTTTTGCAGAAAACAATTATACTTTCCTGTTTAATTGAAACAAAAAGGAGTCGAAAAAATGTAGAAAAAGTTGCCGCAACTTCCTTTTTTAAATGTTTTCATTTAATGAGAATACCATAAATAATAAATTATATTAAATCATATCATAATAAATTATGATATGAAAACAAAACGATTCTCTTAAAAGTTGCATAAAAACTACGTTTTGTATTATTAAAGTTATTAACTTTGTTACATTTTAAAAAACCGTCAAAGCTTTCTTTTTTAAATGTTTTGATTAAAAAATATCCTTAGTTTTAGCGTCCTAATTATAATTTAGGACGCTGAAAAAATGAACGAATTTCTTATTAAAATAGAGTTGTCTCCCCCCCCCCCCGATCAATGACCTTGTATAAAATAAAAGCGCCCAAAATCTCGTATGGACATAAGCTAAAAGTCACATTTTTTAATTTAATTTAATTGTAAATTGTAAAACCCGGCCATGTACTAGCAGTGTCAGAAATCGCCATTAAAAATGCGTGATAAAAAATTGAATAATTAGACTTACTATCTTTCGAAGCTTATAACTACTTGAAAATGTAATTTAAACCCTTTTTTTTCAATAAAATGAGCTAAGACCAAATTTTAAAATAATAACAAATTTAATAGCAAAATATGCAATATGTGTTATTGCAAATTGTTTTGTTTTTAAAAGATTTCAAGAAAATCAACGAATTTTAACTTACTTCAAATATAATAAATATATATAAATTCCAAAAAATCACTTACCTATAAAAAGTACTATTCAATGGGTACTTCTATTCTTCATTGTTAAGAATTTATCCTTATTTATATTTTATATTCCATGTCCTTTTTAAATAAAATACTTTTTTAAGCAAGAAGTAAAAAATACCGCAATATCAGATGTTCACAACTGGAATAAAAAGGAGACAACTGCCTCCCTTTCTACGCGTTGAAAACTTTGGTGGCCTGTAAATGCCAGAATTAATCTCTTTTTCTATTTCTGGTTGTAAACAAAAGTTAGTCAATATGGGCCATCGTATTTGAAAAATGATCACATTTCACTTATTTTGTTGTTTAAAAAAATTCCACTCGACCAATTTTCCATTTTTTTTTTTATTCTCTTAAAGAAATATATGAGTTTTTGATTTAATATATTTTATTTCTTCTTTATGGAGTGATTTTTTTTAAATCTCAAAAAAACATTGAATGAAGCAAAAAAAAAAATTGTTGTAGGTAATCAATCTTTTCAGGAAAAAACTTTTAAAATGTGAGGTTTCACTTTAAAAAAAAATCAACGTAGTTAAAAAAAAAAAAAGGTTTTAAACTTTGGACTTTACAGGTAAATTTGCACAAAACTTCTTTTTTTGTTGTTTGTTTTAAATTAGATTATTTTATTTATCGATCTTTTATCTTCAAATTGTGATATATAAATCTGAGGTGAGAAAATTAATTATTTTCATTTTAATAGACATTTCAAAATGGGGGGAGTAAATTAAAAGTTTGTCTAGAATATTATATTCGGTTTATTGGAAAGAGCATAAAATTTCACATTAAACCTGCAAATATTGTAAAAATTGAACCAATAGAAAAATTTTCATAGATTTTTAAAGTGAAAAAATTGAAAAAAATTTAACTCGTAAAATTCAATTCATTTTATTACGTAGAAAAAATGTCTGCATGAGCGCGCGCAGGTACTTTGTAAACACTGTTTTTGTAAAAATAAAAATAAAAAATATTTCTATTATTTTTCAAAAAACTTTAATAGTTTATTTTGGAAGAATATTCCATAAAGAAAATAAATAACCCACCTTTAAAAAGATAAATTACGAGTTTTGTATATTTTATTCGCAGTTTTGTGTTAAGGGTGTCAAAAATTCCCCAAAACTTCTGACACACCTATCCATTCACAAATTTAATTAAATCTTAAATCATAATTGTTTCAGTTACTTGGTTTAGAAATTATATTTTTGTTCTGGCAAAAAACGAGTAACGCTACAATTTTTCTCAGCATACATTACTGACTCATTGGCCTTCCGTAGAAAAAATTATTCACGTTCGATTTCTAAATATATTTTTTAAATTATTTCCTATTCAAATACAGCAGCAGCGATTAAAAAATCTTTTAAAATTATTAACAGTAAGATTGTTTGTTTATTCATAATAAATTTTAAGACCGAATTTTCCACATTTTTCCACAAACCTTGAAAAATTCAATCTATATAAAAGTGAAAATGTCTGCATGCATGTCTGTGTACATTTCCCTGCCAAATAATGCTGTCAATTTTCGGTCTACAGACACGAAATTTGACATACAGGGTATTGAGATTTGGGAAAATCTTTTTTAATCGGGTTTTGGCCAGGAATTTTGCTGTTAAGGGACCAAAGTTAAACGATTTGACCTTTGATAACTCTACCAAACTCCCCCGCCAATTTTTGGTATAAACACTTGAAATTTTAAATATAGGTTACTTGGACATGGATCTAATCTTTATAATTTGATTTGAGCCCAAAACAGTAAATGTTAAGGGGTCAAAATTAGGGTCAAAGTTTAAAAAAATTTTTTTGGATCTCTGCGGTCTCTAATTTTTAGTCTAAACATTTGAAATTTTACATAAAAGGTATTTAGACAGAGGGCAAGCTTTTTAATTGGTTTTTGACCAAAAATTTGGCTTCCAAGGGGTCAATGTTCAAAAGATGTTATCTTTGCGGTCTCTAGCAAAATATTCTGCCAATTTTGGGCCTTAACATTTGAAATTATACATAAAGATGGAGTAATCAGTTTTAATCAGTTTTTAGGCAAGTGTTTTTCTGAGAAGAGGTCAAGGTAGAAAGAGTTGACCTTTGCAGATTCTACCAAACTCCTCCGCCAATTTTGGGTCTAAACACTTGAAATTTTACATGTAGGTTACTTGGACATGGGTCAAACATTTTAATTTAATTTGAGCCCAAAACAATAAATGTTAAGGGGTCAAAATTAGGGTCAAAGTTTTAAAAAATCTGACGTCTACGGTCTCCATCAACTTTCCTCTATGGAAGTTAAGGAAGCCTTTTATATAGAAAGGCATTACCGTACATATTCACACTTTTTAATATATGCATATTAACATAAAGTTATGAACAGTACATAGAGCCCGAGCAAAGCCGACAGAGTAGTCTGGTAGAGAAATGTACACATACAGACACACACAGATAATTTCACTTTTATATATAGATTTACATTTGACAGAACTGTCAAATGTAAATCTATATATAAAAGTGAAATAATCTGTGTGTGTGTGTGTGTGTGTGTGTGTGTATGTGTACATTTCTCTACCAGACTACTCTGTCAATTTTCAGTCTACAGACTCGAAATTTGACATAAGGAGTATTGAGAATTGGGAAAAATCTTTTTAATCAGTTTTCGGCTAGAAATTTAGCTGTCAAGTGTCAAAGTTCAACGATTTGACATTTGAAAACTCTACCAAACTCCTCGCCAATTTTAGGTCTAAACACTTGAAATTTTAGATGTAGGTGACTGGGACATGAATCAGACTTTTTAAATTTGATTTGAGCCTAAAGCAATAAATTTTAAGGGGTCAAATAAAAAAATGACCTCTGCGATTTCTACGAAATTACTCAATCAATTTTTGGTCTAAAGTGTACTCAGACATAGGACAAGCTTTTTAATCGTTTTTGGCCGAAAATTTGGCTGCCCTCCCCCCAAAAAAAGTTGGAGTATATATATCTTCCAGCAAGAACTTTGAGGTTCGGGGGTGTTTATTCTGAAAGCCGTTCTTAACATGGGGAGGTTCATGGTGTTTATACTACGCTGGAGTACCTAGTAATTTGTTCTTTCCGGAAGTAATAATTAGCTAGTTTAATTTTGTTATTTATTTCATGATTCGATCATAATTTAAAATACGGATTTCTCCCTCTGATTTTGACAGCAGGTGCCCGAAAAAAAGGCGTCTCCATTTTCGGCGATAAACTATAGTAGTACCGGAAAATTTATCAGTTTTATGGAGAATAAAATAAATAAGGTTTTATCAGAATTTTTCGTTTTGAGAATAAAAAATTACAAAGGATCAATTTTGATTTACAACTTTGACTGCTTTTATTGGTTATGAGGTCGAAATTTCTGCTTTTATTAGTGTCATATCTTTTATTAGTGTCACATCTTTATTAATGTCATATCTTTTATTAGTGTCACATCTTTAGTGTCATATCTTTTATTAGTGTCATATCTTTTATTACTGTCATGTCTTTATTAGTGTCACATCTTTTATTAGTGTTACATCTTTATTAGTGTCACATCTTTATTAGTGACATCTTTATTAGTGTCATATTTTTATTAGTGTCATGTCTTTTATTAGTGTCATATCTAGGAAATCATGTTGTTTTTTCTCTGATAACTGTCTCTGCTGTATGCGACCCTGAATTTCCTCTTTTTGGACATTTTATTTGATACATTTTGCTTGATACATTTTTTTGATACATTTTGTTTGATATATTTTGCTTGATACATTTTGTAGGAAGATTGCTGACCAGTGTATGATTAAATAGTAGTTCTCCAGGGTATAAGATAACATGATATATTGGAGTTGATCGGAGACACAATATGCTCATGTTTGTCCCGATAGAAAAGTGGAATTTCTTCTTTGTGGTCAGTATTAGTATAGCACAGAGGTGGGCTCTGTTGCAGTGGAGTTTTGTCCCATTTGGAGTTTGTACAATGAAGCTCCTTGGGTTGTCATCATCCGTCCGGACTATGGTCCCAGGGTACCGCACCCTGTCGGTCTTGTTTATTATGGTCGCATGTTGTGCTAGCTATAGTGGTGGTAGGTCTACAGATTGCATACTACTGTCACAGTTTCTTTTCATTTCTTTTGACACTTCCATTAATTGTTGTCGGTGTTCTTTTTTTCCGTGCTCTACTCGGCTGGGTAGTGTCATGGGTATAGCTCGTCCGAATAGTAGTTCAGTGGGTGGTGGTATCAGAGTTGCTCTGATCTGCAGTAGTGCTAACTGTATGTCCCCTTTGCCTTTAAGTCATTTTTTAATGACCGCTTTGACATGTTGTATATGTCTCTCAATAAATCCGTTGCTTCCAGCAAAGTGTGGTGAGCTGGTGATATGTTTAATACCCCATGATGTGGTAAAGTTCTGGAAAGCTTGTCCGGTGAATTGTGGGCCATTGTCCATCATGATCTGGTCTGGTCGCCCAAATAGGGATGCGTATAAGATAAAAATGAAATGTAATAAGTCCTCAGACGTACCTCTCCATCGTACAATATATCGATACACTAAGGCTGACTGGGATAGATTCTATACATTTATATCGGATCTTCCTCTGCATTCCATGTTTAAAAAGGATATGTCGTCTATAGTATCAGACCTGACGGAATGGTTAATTGTAGGTATAGACCATTTTATACCCTCAGAAAAAGTTCCAGCAAAAACCTAACAGCAAGCCATGGTTTTCTCCAGAATGTGCCGCTGCCAGTGCGCACAGAAATCACTTTTTCCACTGCTTCGTACATAATAGATGTATGGAAACTAAAGCCACTTTCAGGACTGCTAGCAACCATTGTAAGAAAGTAATAAAGAACGCAAGAGAGTTGTATGCTCAGTCTGTCAAGTCCAAAGTAGCTGAGCAGCGGCTTGGTTCCCACCAGTTTTGGCAAATAGCAAACAGAATCCTGAACAGAAGTGCTCAATGGACCTGAGTTAATCTCGTCAGCACCAGATAAAGCCAAAGTCTTTGCCAAGAACTTTACAGCTAATTCTACCCTTTGCGACCAAGGCCGCCAACTCCCAATATTTCCTCCTGTATCAGAAAACACGCTATGTGATATACAAATATCTGTATGTGATGTTGCCAAGCTAATCAAAAACCTTGATTCCAGTAAAGCAACCGGCCCTGACGGTATTCCTATTATAGTACTCAAAAAACTTCAACCAGAACTAGCAACCATACTTACAAAACTGTGTAAACGTTGTCTTAAGGAGAATTGCTTCCAATCACCCTGGAAAATCTCATCAGTATGTCCTGTATTTAAGAATTTAGGTGGTCGTTCATCCCCCTCTCAGTACAGACCAATAAGTCTCCTGTGCATCATGAGTAAGTTGCTGAAATCTGTGTTAAATACAGAAGTAATCAACCATCTCAGCAAAAATAACCTTCTTAGTGACACACAATATAGTTTCCGTTCTGCTAGATCTACAGCAGATGTGCTTACAGTTATATCTCATAGGATTAGCGAATCGCTCGACAGAGGCAACCTTTCTAGGACAATTGCTCTTGACATATCAAAGGCCTTTGATAGGGTATGGCATAAAGGTTTACTTCACAAGATCTCCAGCTATGGTATAGCTGGAAATGTCTTCTCAATTATTTAATCATTTCTCTCTAATAGGTTCATAAGAGTAGTAGTTGATGGGAAAAAATCAGAAGCTCCCAGTATTAATGCTGGAGTCCCTCAGGGGTCGATCCTGGGCCAAACTCTTTTCCTGATCTACATTAATGATCTTTCAAATCACATCCTTACATCATTCGTAGACATTTTTGTTGACAACATTACCATCTATGGTAGCACATCTAAGACAGTAAACGACCAAGTTCTCTCCGATTTTCTCTCCTCTGATCTTGATCACGTTGTACAATGGAGAAAGGAATGGCTGGTTACTTTTACTGCATCTAAAACCAAGCTTCTATCTTTACATCATCAACGTTCTGATCCCCATCTGGCATCAATTAAAATGAATGGCTCTCGTCTTGGGGAGGCCTCAAGTTTTGACAGGCTTCTGGGCTTGACCTTTACTCCTGATTTTAAATGGAATATGTACATCAAATCTGTTGCCAAGGCCGCTGGAAAAATGGTCGGATCCTTCTATCGATCCAGTAGATATCTCACTGCTGATGCAATTCTCTATCTATATAAGAGCCAGATACGTCCAAGGATGGAGTACTGTTGCCACATATTGGCAGGAGCTGCTAGAAAAGACTTTTCCTGCCTTGATAGGGTTCAAAATAGACTTCGTGACCTGGTGGGAGATGTCCTTTTCTCTTCGCTGCAACCTCTATCTCACAGAAGAGATGTTGCGAGTTTGTCTCTGCTTTATCGTTATTTTCATGGAAAGTGTTCGACTGAGCTTCAATCTATGGTCCCCCCTCGCCAAACTTTCACAAGAAACACTAGACTAGCTGAAAACATTATCAATAATTTTCCCCACTCTTTATCTGTACCTAAACCTAAACGTAGATTCCATGATCAAAGCTTCTTTCTTAGAACTGCACGCCTGTGGAATTGTTTTCCGTTTTCCTGTTTTCCAGCTGTCTATAATATGGTTGTCTTCAAGTCCAACGTGAACAAGTTTCTGATGAGCCGTTCCACTTAAGTTAACAAATTTACCGAACTTCCATTACTATCGATTACTATATTGTCCTTTTGACTACTGTACACTCTTTAACCCTTATCCTTGAGTAGCCTATCGGCCTTGATAAGTGGTGAGGACTATGTAAGAAAAAAACCTATTGCTCTGCTCGTTACAGGTGTAGGCATTTCATCAATCACTGGGTATTTCGAGTATCTGTCGACAGTAAGGAGGTACTGCTGTTCATTTATTTTGAACAGGTCCGATGTGATGTGTTGCTATGGTTGTGATGGAATGTTGTGTGGTTCGAGTGGTTCACGTTTGTTTGCATCCTTGTGTTCAAACATGATTGGCACATTTTTTTGATATTCATGTTGATTTTTGGCCAGTAGATACACTCTTTTGCAAAGCGGCAGGTTTTCTCAATGCCTTGATGGGCTTCATGGAGTAGACGTAGAATGTCATCTCTCATAGTTTCTTCAATCAGTAAAAGTATTCCTGCCTCGACAATCAGTTAATCGCAGAATGACCAGTATACTCGGATGTCGGTTGGTAGATCTTGAACAGTTTCTGGCCATCCTCGAAATACAATTTCTTTTAGGAGATTCAGTGTTCTGTCTCTTGTTTCTTTGCATAGAAAAGTTCTTTTCTCCATTGACAAATTGATGGTTGCGATGGTATGATGTCCATCATCAACTTCTGTGTCTATGCCATCGATTCTTTCATCCAGTTCAACGACATTGTTGTTTTCTGGGTTGGGCAATCGGCTAAGTGTGTCTGCAAGGATCATATCTTTGCCCGGACAATAGACTACCCTGAAGTTGTAGCTTTGTATCTTTAAAAGCATACATTGCAAACTGAGTGTAATGACTTTGCCCATATAGTGACGAGCGGTTTGTGATCGGTCACTACTGTGAATGTGCTTGCGTATAGGTACATATGGTAATGCTGGATACCATGCACAATTGCTAGCATTTCATGCTAAATGTTACTGTATCTAGATTGGCATTCGGTCAGCATTTTGGAACCAAATGCAATTGGTTTGCCTTCCTGTGTCAGGGCTACCCCTAAACCCTTCTGCGATGCATCTACTACCAGTGATAATGGTTTTGTTTGGTCATAGTATGATAAGAGGGCATCGGCAGTGATCATTTCTTTTAGGTCGTTATAGCATCGTTGGTAGTCTGGATTCCATATCCAGGGTATTTGTGATCTTAGGTGGCTGCGCAATGGGTGAGCTTTTTCAGCAAAGTTTGGTATGTATTAGGAAAGATAGTTTAATATCCCTAAGAAGCGCTGTAATTCATCTTTGTTTTGCGGTTGTGGCATCGGTTGAATGTCACATACTTTGGCAGGATCTGACTTTATGCCGGTAGGTGTGTATATGTTGCCGAAAAATGTAATACTATGTTTTCTGATGGCACATTTTTTACTGTTAAAAACAAGACCAGTTTTAGCTGCTCGGTTCATTAGGTTTAACAAGTTTCTGTCATGTTCTTCTTCGTCCTCTCCATATACTGCCACATCGTCAGCTATGCTAGCAACACCATCTAGACCTTCAAGGATCTGATCCATTTTTGCCTGGAATATGTCTTGTGAGATACTTAGGCCAAATGGCAATCGTTTCCAGCAAACCCTTCCAAAGGGTGTACTACAGGTTGTCAGTATCTGGGATTGTTCATCCAGGTGAATTGACCAATATCCCACTTTGGCATCAAGCTTACTGAATACTTTTACCTTTGCAAACTTCGGGTTCAATTCTTCTCCTGTGGGTATTTTGTAGGGACATCTCTTCAAACTAGAGTTTAGTTTCTAAGGGTCAATGCATATCCTGAGAGATCCATCCTTTTTGTGCTGAAAGCCAAACTGGATCACCAGTCTGTGTGTTCTTCTACCTTCCTTAGCACATCCTCTTGTATTAATCTTTCGATTTCTTCATCTTTATCTGCATTTGCGAGGAGGGTCAATGAATGGCTCTGCATTTTTTTTTAGCAAGAATTTTGCAGTTCCACTAAAGTTTCCGATTCTGTTGAACTGTTCTAGGTATGCATCGCGGATCGGTGTAGGAGGTGGTCTTGGTGTTGTATCCTTTATAGCATCAATGTTTATCGTAATGAGGTTGAGTTGTTCGCTTGCAGGCAAACATACAATGGCTGGTCCTGGAACATTTACAACATAAAAAATGGCATCTATCCATTTAAAATCTTCATAATGGCATGGGATATTAATGGTTCTTGCACAGGTGATTGCGTCACCGCCATATGACGTGAGTCTTATGTGTGGTGTAGGATGTTGAGGGCAGCCTTGTTTGTTCCATACATTTGTTGAAACGTTCTCATTGGGAGAGTGTTACCTGATGCCCCGGAGTCAATTTTAAAGTGGAGTGCATGTGGTGAGTTAGGAATGTGAGGAGGTCTTATAGTTAGGGTCGTATATGCCTCATCCCTGGATTGTTTATCTATGCTGTCCATGCATTTGTCATAATGATCGAATAGAAATGTTTGTGATAGTCGTTGCTATCATTATCTATACTGTCAACATTTTGCTTCTTGCCTCCACGTTCCAGTTTTCTTCTCTGACTATGACGCCGGTTGTAGTGGGGTTGCTTTCTGTGGCCTCTGCTACGAGTTCTATTTTCTCTATGTTGTCTTGAGGACCTACAGCATCTGGTCCAGTGCCCCTTGTTCCCACATGTGGAAAATTCGTCGTGGTATGCGGGACATTCTTGTGGCTTGTGGCCGGTGTCACAGTTCTTGCATTTCCTGCCCCAACGTATGCTGTGAATTTTTTGCTTTATTGGTTATTTCCAGCTGAGAGGGATTGTCTGTCTTCAGCAAGAGCATCGCCAATCTTGTGTCCTTTGAGTTTGCCATAAAGTTCATTCCTGAAGGCGTCATATGGTTTGGAGGCAATAATTAGTTCAATGATCCTCTCATGCAGTTCTTCAGAAAAATCGCACTTTAACGCACGTGTTCAGGCCCTAGTGATGAAGTCGTCTAAACTTTCATCAGTTTTTTGCCTATACTGCATTAAATGTAGCCTGTGGATTCGGAAGTGCACATTAGTGTTAATTTCTGCTTCATAGAACTTCCATAGTTTTTGTGGTGACCGTTTTTCTTCTTCTCTCAGACCACTGGCGTTAAGCCGTTTTAAACCTTCATCATTTATGCCACGGCAGATTTTTCTGGTTTCTTTCACTGTGTTTGTTATGTCCTCATCCTCTAAATACAGTGTCATTTTTTGTTTAAACGGTGATATCGCTTTGCTAAGGTCAGGGTCAGACCATTGCATCTCTGGTAGATGGGCTGCCATTTTATTAAGACTCTTGTTTCAGCAGGTTGTCATGGTCAAGGTTGTTTGGCCTTTTCACGGACGTAGCTTTCTCATAGTACACCGTGTATTAGACGCAATGAAAAGTTATGCTTGGTTTGATACAGGAAAAGTTTTTTTGTTTTTTTTTTACTCACGAGAAGCGTTCAGTCGAGAGTGACAATATGGCTGACGTTGTTGTAGTTTTTGTGTCGGTTTGTTCTTGTTTCTTTTCCTTATGAAGATTTTCCGGGCTTTTGAACGTGTAAGGAATCCCCCTTTGTGTTTCTGTTTTACAGCTTGCCACCATGAAGTAATATTTGTAATAAGGAATGAAGATGAAGCCTGATTGAGGAAGGGCCAGAGCAGCGTGTTTATTTTTAAGGTACAGAAACCGGAACTTCCGGTAGTCCCGCACATATGATGTTCCATATTACAATATAAACCGTATCATCTCACTGCCTGGTCGATACTTGATGATCATGTCATATTCAAGGTGTTCACAGCCAAATATGACAGTCAAGAGCTCACGCTCGATATTGACACTGCACTGCTCTTTTTCGGCGAACGATTTGGAAGTGAAAGCTATAGGGGTTGTCATCTTAGATTGGAGCTCTTTGCAATCCTCTGAATAGTGCATCAACTTGTCTAATAGACTATTTAGGAAGATCATAATAGCGGATTATATTTTATTTTTACAGAACATTAGGAAAAAAACCCTAAAGTTCGTATTAATGAATTCGATTTATCTTGAAGAAAAATTAATTTTTTGAACTACCAATATTATCATTGAATTAAGCATTATTTATTTAATATTTTCACACACAAAAAAAATATTATAATTGCAAAAAATATTTCTACTTTTGTATTTTTTTGAATTACAGGTTTCACATCATTTTTATATGTACGATTTTAATATTTTCCTTACTGGCATGAATGTGAAACTTTAGGCATTACATAATTTTTATAGAAACTTGAAAAATAATACTGTTTTTTTTTTTTTTAATTTAAAAGCAGGAACATAGAAAAATAATTAAAAAATGGTAAAAATTAGACAAACATTCACGATAGAAATATACAAATGCATATCTGGGAGGGAAAAAAAACAGCACCCTACCTCCCTTTAACTACCTGATGTCATTTTCAGACAGCCTTTTGATTGTCTGAAATTTTGGGCTTCCGTATAATCGATGTAGGTTTTCTTTTGGTTGAACAAAGCAAGAATCTCTAATTAATCTATTTTTTGTACAAACAAGGTGTGTTTTTTTTTTAAATTTAATTCAATAAATGAACCCAGAAAACTAATCCTCATCTTTCAAAGGATTTTTATAATTTATTTAACTTCAAAATCTGAATTGATTAGCTTGCCGTAAAAACATTTTTCATAATTTTTTTTTTTTTTTCACTTGTGCAAATGTTTATTTTTCCCTTTTGAAATTAACTTTAGTTTTTAATCTTTTAAATACAATAAAAAAAAACTTCAAAAAATGACGGAACTTTCACAACTATTTTTATTCCATCACTTTTTTCCGTACCTATCTTCTGCAATATTTCTTATGGAAAAATACAACTACAACTTGTGTAAAAATTTGAAGGATCTGACCAAAGTCATCGTTTTCCAGCGCCTGGTTGGTTCACTCGTATGATTTGACAATATTCGTGTTATTATTAAAAACAATCGAAGGGATGGACGAGAAATATTAGACAAATCACAGTCCAAAGGTGTAAATTCAATATGGCAGCCTTGTGTACACATGTGATCAAATTCTATTCGGTCGCTAATAAGACTGAAATAGGCACCGCTAAAACTGGGGGGGGGGGGCAGGTAAGTACTTTTTGACGGACCGTCTTTTTAAAAATCTACCAAAAATCAGGTAATTATCCGATCAATACGAAATTTTCAGCGATTATTAAGAGAAGAATGAACTTTATAACATATAAACGATATATATATATATTCCCTCCACACTTTATCTGTGCCTAAACCTAAGCACCTGTGGAACTGTCTTCCGTTCTCCTGTTTTCCAGCTGACTACAATCTGGTTGTCTTCAAGTCCAACGTAAACAAGTTCTTTATGAGCTGTTCCACTTAGTTAACAAATTTACCTAATTTCTATTACTAACAATTAATATGTTGTTCAATTGACTACTGTACACTCTTAACCCTTATTCTCGAGTGGTCTCTAGCCCTTGATAAGTGGTGATGCCTTCTCTTCACACGTCACAATCCTTTTTTTTTTTTGCAAGACAAAAAATGTCAATTGTTAACTTTTTGTGCAAATGTAACATTTAAAATTTAATTAAAAATAGTAGAAAAAGTTTTACACTATTCTGTTTTCTATATGATAAAATTCAGGGTTTTATCTTTCTAGAAAAAAAAAGTTACTCAGAAATAATGGATTTTAATAAATGTAATTTCGTTTTAAAAAAACAACAACTTGTTTGCAAGTAGGCTTGCAGCATTATTTTGTCATTTCTGACATCTTTTGTGGGAAATTATCTTTATGAATTTCGATGCATTTTCAGGAGAATTGCGAAAATTAAAACGTAGCTTAAATCTATAAATCTTTTTTATCTAGATAGATATTTAGCGCTCCAGTCGCGCTCCCTACTGCCTGAGCTATCACTAAGTAGCAGCGAATAGCTGTCAGTCGCCGCCGGCAGTTCTTTGCAATGTGGCCCTGGTCATTGCACCTATAACACATGACTTCACTGCGCAGGACGGGCCCCTGGGACAGTCTATCCTCATTTAATGTGCGCTGTGCAGCAACGACTACCGGTTCTCCCATCTCATAAGTATTCTTCATCACGGTCCTGACCTGGTCTACCAGGCCGTTAAGGGACAATGAAGCTATGCTTGAGCTAGCCCGCTGGAGTTGCTTTGCTCTGGTTGGGAGCCATGCCAAAAATTTGTATCTCAAGGCCCGCCCAGGCAGCCTACCAAACAACACCGTCAATTTCGTCAGCTCAGCCAAATAAATGTCGACAGTTTCACTGGGATGCAAGGTTCTTGCCTCAAATTGCTCCGAAGCAGTGGCGGGGTCGATAGCGAACGCCTTGTATAATGCTGCCTTGATCCTTTTATAATCCTGTTTTTTCTCAGGACTAAGCTGTTAATATACTGTGAAAGCCCCTCCGGACAGACGTAGAGGAACCACATGTTCAATGTTCTTCACACTAGACAGCAGGCAATGTAGTTCCACCTTTTCTACCCAGTCAAGTACCGGGGTCGAGGCATCGAATTCCAGTATTAATTTAAGGTCGAATTTGTCCCCCATTATGCCAAAATAGCTTGATGTTAAATGGGCTGGTAAACAGCAAAACAAAATAAACCAAATACAATACGCAAAAGTCCAGCTAGAATTCGTCACTGACAATTTTCTCTCTCAACTTCCAGCACGTCTCCTCCCACTGCCTCTGTCAACAGACATTTTATCAGAAAACTGACCCCATTCCATTTGCATACATGTGCAATGGAGATGAGATCTCGTGATATTTCATGAGACTACACCTTATAAATCCATGGCTGCCATCTTTAATTTCTTTTTCTCTCAGATGCCATCCGAAGGTAAGTTGTATGATTGCCCAGGTAAGTTGTTATGATTGCCCAGGTAAGTTGTTATGATTGCCCAGGTAAGTTGTATGATTGCCCAGGTGTTATGAGGTGTGTGTGGAGCAATAAAAAAAGTGGTTGTAAGCAGGTTCGAACCCACGAAGGATGAAAGGAACATGAAAAAAAAAAAGGATAATGAATTCAATTAGTTGGTAATTAACTTTTGCCCGGGTGGAAGATATTGGTACAAGGACGAAATAAAAACAATTAAAAAAATAGAGAGAGATAGGTGGGATCGAACTCGCAAACATAGGGTATTTAGTCTTCCTCGCTAACCATTAGGCCAAAGGATGTAATTTCAATGAGTTGGTAATTAACTTAAGAATCATATGAGTTGCCACGCATGCACAAAAATAAACGATGCTTTTAAACCTAGCTGGGGTCAGGTAAAGTATTTATTTGCTTCCCCATGAAAGCAAATTAAATACAAGGTCGTTTTTAATGTGGGGGAAAACCAACTCCCTCTTAAAGAGGGCACTCCAGCAGGAGCCAAATAAATAGTAATTGTCTCGGTATGAAAGGTTTCTTCTACTTTGACCAAGGACCAATTACTTATATAAAGCATTAAAACAGCTGACGGGGGCTTTCTGTCATTTGTATTCAAATAGTTTTGTTTTATATGAAAAAGCCAAACAAACACTCGAGATGATGGCACGGTGGGAATTTTGATCAAAAAAAGGAAAGAAGGGATGTTCCTTTGTGAATACGAGATATTACAGTATGGGAAGTATGGGAAACTTCTCGCAGAATTTAACCAACGCAAAAAACATTTGGCATACACAAATGCTAGTGTCCATTTTGCCTTTTATATATTAGATTTCTGAATTAATTCATTGATATATATATATATATATATATATATATATATATATATATATATATATATCGTTTCAAAGCGTGTTTTTCGCTCTTTCAACTCATGTTCTTCGTTACCATCCTTAATCTCTTCATTCATTTTTTTGCAGGCTTTTCAACAGCCTGGACAAAAGTCAAATCCAAACGATTTTCTTATTCCAGTTCAAACTAAGCCAAAAAGCTGCCGAGACAGCTTGTGATATCAATGATGCGTTTGGCACAACGGTAGTTCAAAAAATTTCACAATGGTGATGAGAGCCTCGAAAATGAAGATGGTTGCAGCCGGCTGACTGCGGTTGATAACAAACATTTGAAAGCCCTATTTGAAGCCAATCCTCGCAAAACCACACAAGAAGTTGCTGTTGAACTTGAGGTTGACCACTCAACAGTCATTCGCCATTTAAAGCAAATAGGAAAGTCAAAAAAGTTGGATGATCAAAAAATCATTTTGAGGTGTCTTTTGCACAATAAAAACGATTCATCTCGCTTCTCCTTATTTGTCTCTCAGTCCTCATTTTTTTAATGGGTGAGTTTTCTGACAAAGGGAGAAAAAAAAGCTGTATTCTAGGTTTGCAGTATTTTGTACGAACAGTCGCCAGAGATGTCGGAAATTTTCTGTTTCTATGTCTATCTTTGTAGCCATGTCACTAGTAAGGGTGCTGGAGGTAAACGTTTTATCTGGGATGACATTATCCGCCTGATAGTCAGGGACCCAAACCTTGGATTAACCACTAAGGAGGCTGTCCTATCAGCAGGTGCAAAGTACTGGGGCTGCTGTATTGCCATTTGTTGAATGGATTCTGGACATGCAGTAGTTTCTGGTGAGGCCTCTCGATGCCATATTAGTGGGTATCTTATCATGTGCTACAAAAAAAAAAATTCAAGAAAAAATACACGATTAAACCCAGATCTCCAACTTCCAACATAGACCCGCCACTACCATGTCTCCTTCTCCAACATCAGGGGATCTACGTTCTAACCATCCAGAGGTTGAAACCCAATTACAGGAGACTAAACCAGACCAGTTATTTCTAAGTGAAACTGGCATTGGACAGACTATTTCCCTAGATGAGTTCGTAATTAAAGGATACTCTTACTTAACTTTCAAATCTGACCCCCAAGATCGCCATGGGCATGGAATATGTGCCTATATTAAAGATGGCTTTCAATGTGGTAGGGACATCTCCAGAGAAGATCCTGACTTACCCTACATGTGCTTCCGGGTTGCACTTGCTCACACTACTGCATTTATATTTACTCTCTATCACCCCCAAAACAGCGGAGTTACTATCTTTAAAAGCATATCTGCGAAAATTGCTTATTCTTCAGCTAATATTCACGTATGTGGAGACTTCAATGTTCACAATGTGGAATGGTTAACCCACTCAAACAAGATCGATGATGAGGGGAAGTTCTGTCACGATTTCTCCATTTCTAATGACCTCACTCAGATTGTTCACAAACCTACCCTTGTGCCAGACACTGACGGCCAGTATGCAAGCCTCCTAGACCTAGAGAGTGGATCTTCTATGACAACATTCGGCACAGTGGTTAAATGCCGGAAAAACTCTACAACATTTCCCAAAGCCAAAATTGTGCTAAGAAAAAAGGTTATGGTGACTGTTTGGTTGGCTGCAGTCAGTCCCATCCATCATAGCTTCTTGAATCCGGGCGAAACAATTACGATGAAGAAGTAGTGCCGACAAATTGACAAAATGCACCAGAAGCTCCAGCGAATTTGCTCGAGATTGGTCAATATGGAGGAACCAATTCTCCTCCATGACAATGCTCACCCACATGTTGCTCAACTGACCCTGCAGAAGTTGAATGAATTGGGCTACGAGATTGTGCCTCATCCTATCCTGGGAACGAGCGTTTTGACTTGGGCGTTTTGCACAGAAATCACCTGTCTCTTACTTCTACTTCACTGACATGCAAGTCATTCATTTTCAGATGTTTTCCTTGTGTAGGGATTGGATGACTGGACTCGAATATTGTCGTTGACTTTGAGGTCTTTCAGGCCTTTTCCTGTCTCCTGGTGTCTAAGTCTCCTCTTCTATTTTTCTCCATTCTTCATCACTTGAATGTGGGTAGTGGAGCTTAAGTTTTAATTCGACAGCTGGCATTGTTTATCCTTCAACCAAAGAATCTTTGTTATGGGCTGATGCTCGATTCTTCGGTTAGTGCATTGTACAGGTTCAACAGTCCAAAGAATGGATCTCCTCTTGACACTTTGTGGAAAAGGCGTTTGACGATTTTTACTGCTGCTTTTACAAGCACCATTTGCTTGGCTGTTGCCTGGTGATATTATTTCATGTTATTTACTTGTCTATTTTCTGAACATATATGATGAAAATTGAAGACCATTGTTGGATGTCAGCAACTCTGAAATTCCATGCGAAATGTGCTTTCATTGCTTCTGATGTGGATGTATCCAGTTTGTCGATTTCAAAGAAATTGCTATGTCTGCCAACGGTGATCAGATAGCTGTTCCCTCCCCATGATAGAAGGTCTGCTGATACTTGTTGCCAAGGTTTTTCCGGCGCTGGTGCTATGATTTGTGCTATGATTTGTGCTTCTGCTGACTGGTGGTCTGCATAGGTTACGCACGTGCTGCAGGCTTCAATGTATTGTCTTTAGAAATTCATGGGGAAAATATAATGTCTCTCGCAGACATGTATGCCTAGATGGCTGACATGCTTTTTTTCATCTCGGTCTGCAGTATTAGTCTGTCTTGTACAGTGAGTTCATCTCTGTAATCGAAGAACAATTTGATCAAGTTAGGCAGGCTTTCCTTATCATCTGATCACCATTTAGCTATTACTTCTGCCAGTGCTCGCATGTTTGAATCCACAACTATCTTTTGGCGAATTTCTGCGAGTCTGTGGTCTTGTATCAGTTGCATTGTCAGATTATTCATTGACATCATTTCTTTTAACTGACATGCAGCCGTTTTGGTGCCTTTGATAGGAGTCTTTTACTATTTGAGATGAAGGGCCTGTGGTCAGTCAAAACTTCTCTTCAGTGGCTACAGTAGTGAAATTTTTCGAAGCCATATACAACTGCAAGCATCTCCTTCTCAATTTATGCATGTTCGTCAGGGGATCTACTTGAAAATGCAACTGTTTTTTAACCTGCTTTAGCACTACTACTAACTCATACTCACATGCATCATCCCTGAGAGACAGTTCCTTGTGGGGGTCGTACTATGTTAGGATGACTGAGTTTGGGATTGCTTCTTTTACAATGTTTAACACTGCTTGTTGGAAATATGACAATGTCCACAGAATATCTTTTTTGGTCACGTTCTGGAGGAGTTTTGCCATTGTTGCAAGAGTTGGAATAAATTTCCTTATGTAGTTTGCCATGTCTAGGAATCTACGAAGAGCTCCAATGTTTCCTGGTGCTGGCATATCAGTGATAGCCCTCACTTTTTCCGGATCGACTCCAATGTCATCTTTGGTGATGCAAGGCCCATTGACAGTGATTGCGCTTAGTCCATTCTAGTTTTTCTGGGTTAATTTTACTCCTATTGTTTGACATTTCTGAAGTAGTTTGTGGAGCCGCCTGTCATGTTCTTGGTCTTTCCCATAAATGACCAGATCATCTACAATAATGACAACTCCTTGAATGTCTTGAAATTGTTCGTTCAGTTTTCTTTGGAATATCTTTGCTGAAAAGTCCAAGTCAAATGGTAACCGATGCCACCAGTATCTGCCAGAGTATGTCTGAAAGGTGGTCAGGTCACTTGATGCATCGTCGAGCTCAAAATAATATCCTGATGAGAGGTCCACTTTTGTGAATATTTTTGCATCTTTCATGTCATGAAGGACATCTTTGAGAATTGGCATGAGTGCTTTGTTGAGCTCGTGAGGATCCAGACATATTTGCATTGTCCGATTTTCCTTTCTTGTAATGAGGTTGGCTTTTTTCTGTTGATTTAATTACTCCTAATTTGGTTAGTCGACTTAACTCCTTTTTTAGTTCAGAACGTATGGCTATAGGTATTCTGCGATTGGGCATTACAGCTGGTATTGCATCTGGCTTGAGCTGGAGAGTGGCAACACTCGGTAGTTTCCGAGTTGCTCATCAAACCCTTCTTATAATTTTCCTTTGTTGACTGTTGCAAGACAGTGGAAATTCTGCTGTTTTTTCTCCACAAACCCATTTGTATTCTCGCCCACAGGCCAAGCAGTGGTTGGCAGTCATCTTCATCTTTGAAAATTACAAATTCTACTGAGTAGATTTGTTGTGTTCTATTGTTTTTTTTATTTTTCTTCCGCACAAACCAAATGGTTTCATCAGAGATGTGTTCCACATTGATAAGACATCTTTATCGGGTTTCATCCTCTTGGCAAACTTTTCAGGGAGAGTATTAATAGATGGCCCTGTGTTCATTTGGAAAATAACTTTTTTATTATTCAGAAGCATAAGACATTTTGCCTCTTTTGTCTTTTTTTGTTTTTGGGGATTTTATCGCATTCGCCCTCCTCTGATGATGCGTTTAGTCATAGAGGAGGTGCAACACACTTGTTACTTTCATTCATTCGTGTGTTGTGTCTGTTTTCGTGTTACTGGTTCCTTCACTCGACTGGTTTCACGTACCCTCATCACCTGGGCCGTATCTAGTCCCATTCCTTGACTGTGTGTTGAGGCCATTTCAACTGCTCTGCATATGTCGACACTCTTCTGTAGTGTAAGGTTCTGTATTTTTAGCAGATTCTGCATCGTTAACAGGTAACAAACACCTACAATCTGGCCTCGCAGAAGTGAGTCACTGAATCGATCACAGTATATATCTTATATCATTGTAGAACTTGTCAAAAGCTTCTCTCTCGACCTGTTTTCCCCTGATGCAATGCAAATCTCTCATAAGTTTCATTGAGAATTTTGACGGAATACTCCTCCAGTGCTTGTAGTATGTTTTCTACAGTGCACTTAGTTTCAAGGGTGTAAAACTGCATGGCCTATTTTCGTGGCATCATCGCTCGGGCAGTTCTCCAATATAGCAACCTGAATTTCTCGTGTCAATAATGAGTAGTTGAACCATTGTTTATGAAATATTTTTCAGGAGTTTGCCTTATTCCCACTAAATATGAGTCGTTTTGGGGCCTTGATGTGTAAGCCGGACATATTGCCAGTCAAGGAGATGGTATTAGTTGCAGTAGTCATATTCTTTTCAGCAGACATCATTATGAGAGAGACATGCTGTTTTGGAAATTAATCAATGCAGAGTCGAAAAAAGTTTAGTCAAAAATCACTTGCTACAGCAACTCGATAACAATAATAATGATGATAATAATAACAGACTGTACAGATCAGCAGAGACCATGAGGTGAAGAAGGCATGCCATCAATATATCTACATTAGAATGGCCGCGTGATAAAAACATGACAAGTTAAAAGCGAAAGGAATACTGTTTACACGTTATTTGATGATTTATCATTCTTCTTGGATGGAAGGAATTCCGTAAATGCAATGCCATCATGTTCAGAATGATGACGACACAGAATTAAGTGAATGATAGCTTTATTGAGCAGCCATCTTACAATAAGTCCTCCTCTTTTTATAGGAGAGTTATGTAGAAAGGGGAGAAGGCTAGGGAGAGTAGTGATGGGAGTTTGGTTACATGTAACATATGTGATAATGGAATCGCTTAGTGATTCCTACAAACATTAAAAAGCAAATGCCTTAAATTGCTACTCTTTTATCTTTTTTTGCTATGTGGAGAATCGCTCTCTTTATTGGTTTTCACAAAAACACACGAATTCAAAAATATTTTCCAACCAATGAAAATCGTTTCAGGCTCCAAAAGTAAATGTAAAATTAATAAACCGATGCAAAGTTAGAAACGATTATAAAGAAAACAGCCAATCATAAGACACAGGGACATGGTACCAGCCGGCCACACCTGAAGGCACTTAAAGGACAATTATTCACACATCAAACCGCCAATATTTCATTTTTTTTTTTGCATGCACCAAAATGATATTCTAGTATAAGAAAAATAATAGGACAGCGGACAAATAAATACATAAATCTAATAAAAACAATTCATTTTTTTTAATATAATAGTTATTATTAATTATCAAAATCTAAAGAAATAATAGCAAAAAAGATGTTACTTCAGTTATTCTTTGTGATGAATCGTTTATATTGAATGGTTGCAGAAAATGATTATGCCATCGATTTTCCAGGGAGAATTAGGCTTTTTAATGAAACACCTGTAGAAATTGAAAACTTAACGAAAACATTAAATTTGTATTTAACAGTTCATTTTTATTATGAAATCATTTTTTCTTTTTATCGATGTTAGTTTTTAAGTAAATGCAAAACAAAAAATATGGTATTCGAATTTTAATATGTGCTTTGTTACTTTCTTCTAGTTTTTAGAATTTTGTCTAAAAGTTCGTTTCTATTTTGTCACCCATGGATTTTCTAACAGATTAATATAATCACGGATTTATCACGATTTTTAAACACTCCACTTCGTTTATTATTCCCATGAAAAGATATGTCGAAAGTAAAAGGGAAATTAGTTGCTTGAAGAGAAAAGAATTTAGACGTTTCTTTACATTTCAGTCATAAAGCAGTGTAGGAGTGTGATAGGAAGCTCTGAACTTCTTGAGGTTTGTTTGTCCTATGACTTATCAGCCATCATCAACCCAGCACTTTGTGGTAACTGACCAAGTGGAGAAGAAAAAACTGAACGCTGATTGGGTATTTGAGATGAAAGCCCTATTGAACCCTTGTCAGAAATGTTTCCTCTATCAGATGAATTTGACGTGTAACTAATAGGTTACGCAAAAAAAATAAAATATGAAATAAAAATAGGGGGAGTAAAAGAATAAAATAGAAAAAGGTTTTCTTTTAAAAGGTAAAGGTTATTTTATTTACAGTAGATGTTGCAAATTTTTACCTATGTAGGCAGAAAACTACAAAAACGTCACGTGAACAAAAACAGCTAAAAAAACAAACTCACACATTGTAAAAATCGGCACAACAAACGACTATAGTTGATAAGAAAATTAAGTAGGAGTACTTTATAAATCTCACAATAAATTTAACAAATGTCAAGGAACTCACAAAGTTGAAGATAGTATATTTGCCTTTTTGTCAGTTTAAAGGCTTTGAAATCGTGCCAAATTCCTTTCTCTTAAAATATGCGCATATCATTGCCACATATATAAAAGTTTAAGGAAGTGTATACCTCATTGCAACCAGTCTTTTCTTTTTGCCAGGTTGCGCTTCTAAAACGAAAGGCTTGGGAATCATCGTCAACAATAGACATGGAGCATGCGTCCACTCTTCTTGGAGGCCAGATTTTGAAAGGCAGATTTTTGCATTGGAACCAGTGACAGGAAGCTAGCATTGCCTTTTTATTCAAATTCAAGGGAGTTTTGTACGAACCGAAGTCATATGAAACTAAGTTTAATAAAGGTAAAAATTAAGGAAATAAAAAATATGAACCAGAATAAAAATAGGATCAAGTAAAGATTAGATACCCCTGTAGCAGACGACAAAGATAGGCGCACATTTCAATTGATACCGGTTGTTCGACCTTAACATTACCGTTAGCTGTTTCTAAACTTGTAAACAGGTCAAATAGCAGACATATTCAAATACTTGAATAAATTTTGTTTAAATACGTTCATTTTATTACTTACATTAAAAAGTTTTGCGTAAATAGAAAAGTTTTTTTTTAATCCTTAAAAGTTTTGTAAATATTTAATATTAAAGAAAATGTTTTGTAAATATATATTTTTTCTTTTAAATCTTAAAAAGTTTTGTAAATATATTTTTTATAAAATCTTGCTCGCGAACATTCGACCATGTCTGCTATCTGATGTGTTTAAATCAACTAATGGCAATGTCAAGGTCAGTGTCACTTGAAATGTGTGCCAGTCGTCGTCTTCTGCTACACGGTCTCCATTCTCCAGTGTCAATGGAAATGTGCGCCTATCTTTGTCGTCTGCTACAGGGGTATCTAATCTTTACTTGATCCTAAAAATATAACAAATATATGCATAATTGTTGGTACAAAAAAATCCCCCTACTGTCTGCTTCTCTGACTGTACCAACATGGAGAAGTTTAAGTGTAATGTAAACTCGTGACTTAGTAATGTGCTTGCATAGTCTCCAGTATACATTGTTCAAAATGTCCAAATAGCAATATACCTTGTTTGAACATGAGTAGAAAAAAGAAATGTAGGAATCTCATAAAATAATTTTTTACAAATGATAAAAAATTTATTTTTTTTGCACATGACAAAAATATTTTTTTGCACATAAAAAAAATATTTTTTTGCACATGACAAAAAATATTTTTTGCCTATGACAAAAATATTTTTTTGCACATGACAAAAATATTTTTTTGCACATGACAAAAATATTTTTTTGCACATGACAAAAAATATTTTTTTGCACATGACAAAAATATTTTTTGCACATGACAAAAGTATTTTTTACATATGACAATAAAAATAATTTTTTGCACTTGACAATAAAATAACTTTTCGCACATGACAATAAAATATTTTTTGCACATGAGAAAAATATTCTTTGCACATGACAATAAAAATATTTTTTACACATGACAAAATATTTTTTGCACATGACAAAAATATTTTTTGCACATGACAAAAATATTTTTGCACATGACAATAAAATATTTTTACACATGACAATAAAATATTTTTTGCACGTGACAAAAATATTCTTTGCACATGACAAAAATATTCTTTGCACCTGACAATAAAATATTTTTGCACATGACAATAAAATAACTTTTTGCACATGACAATAAAATAACTTTTTGCACATGACAATAAAATATTTTTTGCACATGGCAATAAAATATTTTTTGCACATAACAGAAATATTTTTTGCATATGACAATAAAAATATTTTTTACACATGAAAATAAAAATATTTTATGCACATGACAATAAAAATATTTTTTGCACATGAAAATAAAGATATTTTTTTGCACATGAAAATAAAGATATTTTTTTGCACATGACAATAAAATACTTTTGCATATGACAATAAAATATTTTTGCATATGACAATAAAAATATTTTTTACACATGACAATAAAATAACTTTTTGCACATGAAAAATCATTTATTGCACATCACAAGAAAAATAATTTTGCACATGACAAAAAATAAAACTTTTTGCACATGACAGCACAATAATTTTTTGCACATGAAAAAACAAGTTTTTGCACCTGACAAGTAAAGTTTTCATATGACAAAAAATAGTTTTTTTGCACATGATAAAAATTGTTTTTCAGATGACAAAAAATGTTTTGCACATGACAAAAAATATTTTGCGCATGACAAATAATTTTTTGCGCATGACAAGTAAAATTATTTCTTGCAAATAATAAAAAAATTTTGCACATGACGAAATTAATTTTAGCATTTGACAAATATTTTTGCACATGAGAATAAATAATTTTTTGCACAAGACAATAAAATAATTTTTGTACATGACAAGAAAAATCAATCCTATTATGCACATGCATAAATCTAAATTGCATCTATCATATTTTGTCATATTTTGTACATGCATAAAAGTAAATTGAATCAATCTTATTTTGCACATGTATAAATCTTAATGGCATCAATCATATTTTGCTCACATATAAAAACTAAATTGCATAAATCATATTTTTCACATGTATAAAACTTAATTACATAAATTTTAATTTACACATGTATAAATATGAATTGCATTAATCCTATTTTGCACATATATAAAACTAAATTGCATTAAATTTATTTCGCACAAATATAAAACTTAATTGCGTCAATCTTATTTTGCACATAATTTGCACACATATAAAACAAAATAACATCAATTGTTTTACACACACGTATAAACATTGATCATATTTTGCACACACAAAACTTGATTGCATTTTTTTCTATGCTTTTCTCACTTTTTGTTTCCTAAACAATTTTTCTACCATGATTATTCAACATTATCTATCTGAAAACGTAAAGCTCAGAATTTGATGAGGCTTGCATAGACAATATTAGAGTCCATATGAAATTTGATCAAACAATGGATATATACATAAAATCACCTACTCTGATGCATAGCGGCTAAATCCTAATTATAATTCTTTAAAAAAAATCCTAATTATAATTCTTTTAAAAAAATCCTAATTATAATTCTTAAGAAATATCCTAATTATAATTATTAAGAAAAATCCTAATTATAATTCTTTTTAAAAAATCCTAATTATAATTTTTAAGAAAAATCCTAATTATAATTTTTAAGAAAAATCCTAATTATAATTCTTTTTAAAAAATCCTAATTATAATTCTTTTAAAAAATCCTAATTATAATTCTTTTAAAAAAATCCTGATTGTAATTCTTTAAAAAATCCTAATTATAATTCTTTTTAAAAAATCCTAATTTTAATTCTTTTAAAAAAAATCCTAATTATAATTCTTTTTAAAAAATCCTAATTATAATTCTTAAGAAAAATCCTAATTATAATTCTTTTTTAAAAAATCCTAATTATAATTCTTTTTAAAAAATCCTAATTGTAATTCTTTTAAAAAATCCTAATTATAATTCTTTTTAAAAAAATCCTAATTATAATTCTTTTTAAAAAATCCTAATTGTAATTCTTTTTAAAAAAATCCTAATTATAATTCTTTTTAAAAAATCCTAATTATAATTCTTTTTAAAAAATCCTAATTGTAATTCTTTTTAAAAAATCCTAATTGTAATGTTGCAATACTGGAAATCTCCACTATAATCAGCTTTTGTACGTTTTAAGGAATCTCAATGACATTAGTGAATATGGAACTCAAGATAAATAAATTGTTACATCCACAAAAATTGTCATTGTCACATGTCAAACCTGGTCTCTTTGTTAAATTAATCATGTACATTAACTGACTTTGTAAAACGTAACCATTTACATGAGCTCACTTACTGAATAAAAAGTATTTATAAATCAGAGTACTTTCATAAAACAGGATTTCTCAGAAATCGATGTGCATAAAATTCTGCCACTAATCTTTATATAAGATGCATTGATATCTGAGTGTTGCATTTACGTTTTAAAAGATATGTGAAAAATACTAATTTCCTTCTAATAGATAGAAGGTGCATCGTTACTGGTATAAGCCAATAATGGTGTGATGATACCGAAGGGATTTTATGAGGGTTCGAGTATTATGTTATTATATTTGATCAGGGTTTATTTATTAAGCAAAATATCCTCATGCCATATTGTCCTCACAAATCTCTATACATGTACATGTCTAGTGGGCATTCAAATGACTTGCTAATATTTTAGTTCGTTTGAAGAGATCAATGGTGCCATTCATTGTTACATGTTAAATATATATGCAATGTCTCTTTTCACAATACATGTTGCACGTATGCTGCAGTTTATTTTTCTATGGATTGTATCGAAGTATTCCCTTGGATGTTTTTCATTAGGCCAGTTATTCCCACCCCAAACGGTGTATTTTTTCTTTTAACAATCATATTTTTACAAGTCGTTCTTCAATATTTCATGATGCCTTTTCTGCATTTCTAGTCATTTGGGAAAGTTAATTGTATTTGTCTTGAAACACTGTAACTTTCTTTGTTGTTAGGCATGAACGTTCATGCCAACACATTTGCAGACCTTTAAAGTTGTATCTCTCCATAGATCCTCTAATGGGGTATCTGCATACTTGCTTGTGGCAGGCTGTTCGATTGTATATTTGCAGAAGGGATCTTGCATCCAGACATTATATAACTTGCAATTTTCATGGCTTAAGGAGAGAATCTGCATTGGTCATTTATTTGTAAATTAGCCATTTTCTCAAATCAATATGTTAGGAGAATTTGGTGTTGCCCAACTTACAATATGTTCTTCCTCAAATAGAAATTTAAGTCATTGCAGTGAAGCCTTATCTAAATTATCATGTGTAAATCCTTCAGTATGTTTATGCATGTGTAGTTTTAAATGGTGTTTTTGGAAAAACGCGCAATCACACACTTGACAAACATGAGGTTTTTCACCAGTGTGTGTCCGGATGTGTATTTCTAAGTGATGTTTTTGTGCAAATGATGAACTGCACACTTCGCAAGAATAAGGTTTTTCTCCAGTATGTGTTCGCATGTGAACTTTTAAATTAATATTTTGTGCAAAGGCTGATCCACACACTTGACAAGCATAAGGTTTTTCATTTGTGTGTTTTCGCATGTGTCGATTTAAGTTGGATACTGATGGAAATACCGAGGTGCACACTTGACAACTATAAGTCTTGTCATCTTTTTTATCCTTTTTTACATAAGCTTTTTGACCAGTGTGTACCTCCATATGCTTTCGTAAAAAATGTTTGGTTGTAAACGATGAAGCACACACAACACAAGCATATGGTTTGTCGGTCGTGTGTCTCCGTGTGTGGATTGTTAAATCTTGTTTTCTCGAAAATGTTGCATCACACACTTCACAAGAATATGGTTTTTCACCAGTGTGTGTGCGCATGTGTTGTATTAGAGATGCTTTTCTGGAAAAAGTTGCACTACACACTTCACATTTATATGGTTTTTCACCAGTGTGTATTTGGAGGTGGCAATTTAATTGGGATGATTGTGCAAACGATGAATCGCAAATTTGACACACATAAGGTTTTTCACCCGTATGTGTTCTCACATGCAAATTCAAATGTGATGTTGTTGAAAATGTTGAGCCACAAACAACACAGGCAAATGGTTTTTCATTCGTGTGTGTACGCATATGCACATTTAAATCTGATGCCGTATAAAATGCTGCATTGCAAACGAAACATACAAAAGGTTTTTCACCAATGTGGATACGCATGTGTCTAGTTACATGTGATTTGGTTGAAAATGATGAACCACAGACATCACAATCGTATGGTTTTTCGCCAGTGTGTGTTCGCATGTGGATATTGAAATGTGATGCATATGAAAATGATAAGCAACACACATCACATGTGTAACGTCTTTCGCTCATGTTTTGTTGCATTACTTTTAAATATCTTTCCCAAATATTTGTTTCTCATCAAATGAATAAGCATTTCATTCTGTATTTAATTGTTTTGGTTTTTTTGTCATACATTGTCCCTGTGAATAAAAAGATAGATTTAATAAAATATACGATTAATAAAAATTATGTGCCAAAAATTATATGTTTTTACAATTCAAAACATTCATTATAATTTCGTAATCAATTAAATTGATTATTTCAACAGAAATTAAAAATATTTTTTGTACAAATGAATTATTTTCTGATCGGTTTAATCTTTTAATTGACTCAATGTGTTTTGTTGGCACATAATACAAAATTAAAATCTTACATATAGATGAAAACTTGGCAAATAGTCTACTAGTGCGTGCAAAATTGCCATCAAACACACCCACTTTGTCTAACCAATTCTACAGTAAAATTATAATATTTCATATCCTGGGCGATATCAGCTCACCTTGCTGGTCTAACTTGGTCAAGTAGTTAAGGGATTTTGACATGTAGTTCAAAACGTCCAGATGTCCTCAGATTTTGTATATATAAAAGATAAATCAAACGAATTTTGGAAGAAAGAAAATAAGAACAGAAAGAGATAAGAGAGGAGAACTGAATATCAAAGAGATGGGAAGAGGATTACTGGTTTCATGAAAACTTTTTGTTTAGCAGGTAGAAGAGATTTGCTCACTGGCCATAAGATAGTGGATGTCAGATTTGAGCTGAGAGCTCAAAGCTGCTGATTTCCAGAAAGAACAAAGTGGAAGGAAAGATGTTCTCATATGACCAAACATAGAATTTCTAAGAAAAAAAAAACAAATTTAACTTTTCTTTGCAGGAACTTTGTATCTGAAATTATTTTATGCAATCATTATTGTCGTTTATATGAAAATAATCTTCAAAGTTTTTATTAATTATTGAATGCTCTGATTTGAGGATAAACCAGATAATTACAGATCTACCCTAAAACCTGACACCCAAACCGCAGTCAAAGTAAACACATATTCGCTACCACCATGATGTCTGACAAACAGCCGTGAAACTTGTCTAGTAAAGTTACAAGTCAGCCAATGTGTTAAAGGTATTGCAACACAGACTTGGGGTAATGTGCATTTTGTGCACTTATAGCAGTAATTTCCAGTGACCATCAAGTGTCTGGTTACCTTTTGAAAGTTATTATCACTAGAGGAAGTAAAAGTGTAGCCACTGGGACGAGGTTAGCATCCCCTTGTGCTGTGTCTGATAAGAGCTCTCCCAGGCATGATTAAAAAATATCTTTTGTATAAAAAGTTTTTTACACTTAACAGCATCTCTACAAAGTCACAATTCGTCCATATATGGAGTATTGTTGTCATATTTGGACTGAGGCATTTACCATTTGTCTTGCTCACTTAAACAGAGTCCATAAAATTAATAATTCTCATCAAATAAATCAAGCCCCAATCCCCGTCTTATAGCTGCAATGCTGCATTGCTATGCCTGTAGTAAAAGTACGTTAATGGAATATACTCTGACAAATTCGTAGTTCTTGTGTCCTCTCGATGAAAACACTCTGATCTAAAAGCAAAATCCTACTTCTTCACTGTAAATCTAATAAAGCTTTATTCTTTCCCACAAAACCTTTCACTTCCTTCGTTGTTATCTGCTTCTCTGACAGTACGAACCTTTTGAAATGTAAATGTGTTGAAATTAACAATTCGACTGTGTATAATACTGTTAAGAGTTATTCCTCTTTGAACGTATTTTCGATTCAGTTAAAGAAGTATTATGAGTCACTTGTTGTTGTCTACTCTTTTTTTTTTCTTTGTTCAAAGATCACGAAGGCTTAAGAAAACTCCAGATCAGTATGGTGAATGGGTCAACATGGCCCATAATTTAAATGACATATAGACAATGAAAGAAGCACTTTCCAGTCCTAAGAAAAATGAACTGACAAAAACAATGAAAGCTATAATTTATTCTTTGCATACTAATAAATTATGAGACATTACAAAATTAGCCAAAGGAATAAAAACTATTTGTAATAAATTGTGTAATAAATTGTGAACAGACGGGCTTACCTGACAAACGCTCGAGGTGTGCATTCTGCAAAGCGGGCACGTCCAAAGAAAAATGGCAAGATGGCGGCGGCCGGTTAATATTGCCAAGTAATCACGCAAAATCTCATGTTCTCTCGCACACACGAGAGTTCAGCTTAGCATAAAAACGGGTCACTGTGAGCAAGAAGCGAGAAGGAAAAACGTAGTCAAGAAAAGACGACGCTTCTGACGACTGAGAAGAAAAAAGAAGAAAAAAAGCAACAAGTAGAAGAGGAAGAAGAGAACGATACATGAGAAGATGAGGTGTGTGCGGTTTTGAGTAAATCGAAACAGACAGAAAAAAACTCTGATTACAAGCTATTTTGGCTTTGGTATGGAGAAATTTGACATCAGATTAATTCCGGAATTCGATGACTCCCCCACTGGTCCCTCGGTGGTCGAATGGCTGGAAAAGGCTGAGCGCGTTTGCCGGTTGTGCAAGATTAAAGACCCAGCTATGGTTATCCCATTGAGACTCACTAAAGGGGCTTATGCCGTGTACCAGCAGCTAGGGGAGGATCCGACCATGGAGCAGATTACACAAGCGCTATACGGGGCATTTGGTACAGACCCTTTTGTCGCCTGGAGGCAGTTTTCCGAACGCCGACTTGGGCCAGGGGAGACAGTGGATGTCTACATGGCCGACTTGAAAAAGCTTGCCACTCCCTTCGGCGGGGCAAGTGATCGCATATTGGCATGCGCCTTTTTGTCGACACTTCCGGATGAGGCAAGTCGACTGCTGCGAGCATCGTCAAGACTCACTGAGATTGGATTGGAGGAGTTATTGGCGAGAGCACGAAACATCTTGAAAGACGATCGAGAACTAGTCTCCGCAGCTGTTGACACTCTGGACTCGCCAACGAAGGGTCTACGATGCTATACCTGTGGTGGCCCCAACCACTTTTCCAGAGACTGCAAAAGCGGTACAAGGCGCACCCCTAATTATGGAGCACGACAAGTAATACGGTGTCACCAATGCAATAAGCCAGGCCACATAGCGCGGAATTGTCCGGGAAACGGGCAAGGGGAGGACGCCGCAGTGCTAGCACCCTCCCCAACGCGGCATTGAACAAAGCGCTGCCTGCAGTAACAGTTCAAGTTGATGGATGTGAACGTTCAGCGCTGGTTGACACCGGCTGTACCCAAACCCTTCTTCGAAAGGAATATTGCGCCACATGGAAGAAACGAAGGATCCCTGTACTTACTGTCGGCCAAGGCTCATTGGTGTGTTGTGGGCTCAGCGTTGTTCATATCAGCATTGGCAATGGCTCTCCGGTTGCTGTGACGGTGTTAGTGGTCGATGGGGAGCTGCTCGGATATGACCTTCTCCTTGGAATGGATGGAATGGACACTATCACACAGCTAGGCGGAATTACTGTGAACGGCGCCGGTGATGTGAGCTTCTCTCGACCAAACAAACAAATGTGTGCAGCAATCACTCTCGATGAGCCCGACTTCCATGCAGAATACGATAAGGGCACAAACACTTGGACAGCGTCCTGGAAATGGGCAGGCGATCAGCCACCAGTGTCATTGCGGAATCGACTTACAGAGTATCCTCCTCCTGCGTGACTTAGGGGGCAGTATGAGGCAGAACTTCAAGTGTGGCTGGATAATGGCTGGTTAGTTCCATACCCAGAGGATGAGCTCGGGCCCCCGCGGGGGCTAATTCTCCTGATAGCTGTCAGACAAGAGAACAAGCAGAAAGTTCGACCTGTTCTTGATTACCGGGAACTTAATGAATACGTTGACCCACACACTGCGGGGGCTGATGTCTGTGCTCATAAACTACGGGAGTGGCGGCGGCAGGGTGCGGAAGCAGCCATACTGGACTTGCGAAGAGCGCACTTGCAAATACGTGTTGAGAAATCGCTGTGGCCGTTCCAGACGGTGGTGATCAAAGGAACTCGCTATTGCTTGACCAGGCTAGGATTCGGCCTGAATGTAGCCCCTAACATCATGACAGCAATCATGCAGGCGATCCGGCATCAAGATGAAGCGGTGCAACATGCGACATCGTCGTATATAGACAACATTTTTGTCAATGAGAGCCTCCTGTCTGCCCAGGCGGTCAAAGAACACTTCGAGCACTTCGGATTGTCGTGCAAGGAGCCGGAGCGGCTACAGGACAGGGCAAAAGTGCTTGGACTGCAGGTGAGCGGAAGTGCAGATGGCCTTCAATGGGGAAGGAGTGGTGAAATCCCGGAAATCCCATCTACCATCACACGTCGGAGCACGTTTTCCATTTGCGGAAAATTGATGGGTCACTTCCCTGTGTGTGGGTGGCTCCGAGTGGCTGTAGCGGCCATAAAGCGACGGGCAACTTCTATGTCAACTGGATGGGACGATGAGGTGCATGATCCTGCCCTGCGAAGCATGCTGGTGGAAGTTGTGGCCAGAGTGACCAATGATGACCCTGTACGGGGGAACTGGTGCGTCGATGGGAGTGAATTTACAGTTTGGGTAGACGCCAGCTCACTTGCCCTTGGCGTTGCTCTGGCGGTCGACGGAAGGATAATAGAAGATGCCTGCTGGCTTCGGCCGGAGAATGACGCCAAGCATATAAACCTAGCTGAACTCGATGCTACACTGAAAGGAGTCAATCTAGCGCTTCAGTGGCAGGCTAGAATCCTTCACATCATCACGGATTCCACGTGTGTGCATCGGTGGATGACCAATGCCTTGAACGGAAAAGCACGTCTGACAACGAAGGCGTCGGCCAAAATGTTGATCTGGAGGCGGCTTGCTACCCTAACCGAAACCACTAAGGAATACGACTTGGTCATAGATGTGACACTGGTGCAGTCCTGTTTGAATCAGGCAGATCGTCTGACCAGAGTGCCACGCCGTTGGCTAGACCTGCCAAAAGAAGTGAACGAGTCAGCACCTGTAAATTGCACTGCAGTGGGACATAGACTCAGCCCGGAGCATATTAATGATGTCCATTGCCAAAGCGGGCACCCCGGTGTAAACCGAACGCTTTACTTCGGCAGATTGGTTGACCCCTCTGTGTCTCGGAGGGCTGTGAAATCTGTTGTGGGAAGCTGCAACACCTGCCGATCGATCGACCCAGCACCTGTCCGATAGAAGAAGGGAATACTCAGTGTGAAGCGTAATTGGGATAGGATTGCGATGGACATAACGCACTACAACGGGAGGCATTTTTTGATGCTTATCGACTGTGGACCATCTAGGTTTTCATTGTGGCGGCCCCTTCGCCGGCAGGACGCGGCTGCCATTATCCATGAGTTGGAAGGTGTGTTCCTCGAGCGTGGCCCTCCTTCTGAGATACTCACCGACAATGGCCCCGCTTTTGTTAGTGAGCCGTTTAAACAGTTTGCAGATGGCTGGGGTGTCCATCTGCGTTTTCGGTGTGCCCATGTTCCCAGTGGAAACGGGATTATTGAGCGCAATCACAGAACGGTTAAGACAATCGCAGCGCAGAAGGGGTGTACGGTACCTGAAGCAGTCTACTGGTACCACGTCACCCCTAAGGACGATGTTTCACCCTCCACCGCGCCAGCCAACGCGCTACATACATACCGTGTCAGGGTGAGAGGTTTGGAGAGCAGCTCACTACCCGAACCGGAGCCACCACAAAAGAACATAAAAGAAGGAGATGTCGTCTGGGTTAAAAAACCCAGAGGCCAGTGCACGACTCGCTACGGAACCGGTCATGTCACTGAAGTGATCAGCCCGCAGGCGGTGCGAGTTGATGGAGTACCTCGTCATATTAAAGACTTAAGATCAGTATTCCAAACGCAGCTGCCGCTTGACGAAGATAGTGAAATTTAATCCGTGACCAGCGACCCATCATTCTGGTTCATGACGGCTTCAACGCACAGCGACACTGAGAGTGGTAGCCTTCAAAGTACTGACCCTCCTGCTGATGATGAAGACCCGGACAGTGATACTGCGATGCTCAGCTTTAGGTTCGCCGACCTTCGTGTCACGGAAGACAGCGCAGACGATGATGAAGCCCCGAATCCCCCTCTCCGAAGAAGCACTCGAAGAAAAAGGCCACCGCCTCCCTGCTCTTTCTGTGATAATGAGATCAGGGGGGAGTGTGTAATAAATTGTGAACAGACGGGCTTACCTGACAAACGCTCGAGGTGTGCATTCTGCAAAGCGGGCACGTCCAAAGAAAAATGGCAAGATGGCGGCGGCCGGTTAATATTGCCAAGTAATCACGCAAGATCTCGTGTTCTCTTGCACACACGAGAGTTTAGCTTAGCATAAAAACGGGTCACTGTGAGCAAGAAGCGAGAAGGAAAAACGTAGTCAAGAAAAGACGACACTTCTGACGACTGAGAAGAAAAAAGAAGAAAAAGAGCAAGAAGTAGAAGAGGAAGAAGAGAACGATACATGAGAAGACGAGGTGTGTGCGGTTTTGAGTAAATCGAAACAGACAGAAAAAAAACTGATTACAGTGAGTGTTAAAGCAAAAATATAATCAGAACATGAAACATGAAACAAAACTCGACTCGATTGACTTTCTGTCGTGTTGTAAGATTTAAATTGGTATAAACTGTTATTGCATTAGCAGCACATTTTCACCTGATGCTACATTAATGACATAACTACTGCATTCTTAAATGATGAGCTTAGCATTACAAGTGTATGCTGTATTTTCGTGGACATTGGAAATATTACATACCTAATGTGCTTCAACGAGTCATATTTTTTTATTTGTGGGTCAATTTTTACAAGAATTGCATTGATGGAAAGAGAATAAAATAAACATTCCAATGATGTTAATTTATTTTTCTTTTATGCGTTTAATGTTTTTATGCTCCAAGTTAAAAATGAAAAAACGGTAAAAAATGACGATAGCAAAAAGGGAAACTGTTTTTTCAATGTTTAAATTTCCTCCATTATGTTTGGATACATATATGTGGGGTCAAATTTAATTGGATATGGCTGAAACTTTAAGCATAGAAGTTCATCTCTACTGGACTTTGATTTATATTTTTATGTCACAGGAAGCAAAGTTACGACTGAGCAAAGTTGACAAAGAATATTTCAAAACTGATGAGATAAATCGGTATATATCATCCATTTTCATATAGATAATAGTTTCAGAATTATTTTCATGTATAATATGTAAATATGTGATAATTATTAATTATGCGGAAATTTCTTTAAAATGCTATCTTTTATAGAAATTCACACCCACTTTGGGGAAATGGCTTGCTATGCACTCAGCTGACTAAAGAAAAATAAAAAAAACTGTTTTTTCTGTTTTCTAAACGAAAGCAGAAAAATCAGTTTCATTTTTTTATTCTAAGTTTGTCAATTTAAAAAAAATATTTTCAATGTTTTCAAATTTGATTTCCAAACAATACTATTTTGATGTTTTTAACGCTTTTAGTAAACATGCACTAAAAACGTTAAAAAACAACAAAATGTACTAAGTACATGCGTTTCTCTTATCATGGTATTTATAACTTCTTGTACTTAAGGTACTTTTTGTATTTTTTAGTGGTCAATAAACAAAAAACAAACAAATATATAACAAATAAAAGGTACTTGTGCACGTATGCTACCATGCTAAATAATAATGTTATTATTTAGAAACCCATTCTGAACATGGGGAAGAAGGGCTGTTTTGTTTACTATTCTGTACTTTCACCTAACAATTAAATAAAATATAGCGTGAAACTTGAATTTATTTTTAACTCATTGTCAAGACCATTTTTTCGAACCTGTAAGACAAACCCTTTTTTTTTTAACTGAGGATATCTAAATAATAATAATAATAATAATAATAATAATAATAAGGCAGTTTGATAAAGAATTTCATTGTGATGCATTTTGTAAATTCTTACCTTAACATTTTTCTTTAAAATGACTACCTTTTCAGGTTTTCGGATATGCTAAAAATGAATATTGCATTTAAATTTTCCGCAAATAAGTAGCTTTCCAGATATTAAGCAATGTCATTTCTTATGTTATCACTGGTGGCCATCTTTGTACATGTATTTGTGCATAGTTTCTCGGGGTTACATTTGTGCGCTCGTGCATACCAAGATGGCCACCAGTGATAACATAAGAAATGGTATTGCTTAATATCTGGAAAACTACTTATTTGCAGAACATTTAAATGTGATATTCGTTTTCAGCATACCCTAAAACCTATAAACGTAATCATTTTAAAGGTGGAAAGAAGGTAAAAAAATTACCGTTTTATTTCTTTGTTTACATCGTTGAATTTTCAGTAAAACAACAGAATAGAAATGAAAAAAAATACCATCAACTGCTGAATATATAGTTGTTGCTTATCAGGATTCCTAGTATCCTGGTACTGTGAAGGTTACATCGAGGATTCATGTAGAGTATGATTTATGGTTGAATCTCAGAAAATAGGGGTATTTTTGGGGGCCAGAAAGAGCACACTATTTTATATGAGTACCAAGTTTCATGAGAATAGCTTGAAAAATAAATAAATGGTGGCGAAATTACCGAATTTCTTGAAATGTTGAGGCCCGTAATTTAGCCCACTTTTTCTAAAGAAAAATGTCCATGGAAAAGCCTAAATTTTGGCACTTAAAATTCTCATAACTTTTGAACTACTGATGGTATTTGCATAATTCAAACGGTTTTAAGCATCTTTTACATAGCCCTTTTCATTCAAGTTGAAAAAAATAATAATTATCTAAAAAGTAAAAATTAACTTGTTATGCTAGTGAGCTGAAGAAAGAAATTTACATGAAGCAATAAGAAACTAGAAGGATTATAAGTTAAAGACAATGAACATCTTGTCAGTAAACAATCAAAGCATCTCTGGTTTCAAACAATCGCCATGTTGGAATGAAACTAAGGATTGTCAGCTAAAAATGCATTTCAATCAATTAGAGAATGATTCTTATATATACAATCTTCAGAAGAAATTTTTATAGCTGCTCTGTATATTGGCAATATTGATCTGACAAGCAAGTCTCTGACACGTATCCCATATTTTATTAAAACAATATCGAAAACTTTCAACATCAAGGACATGGGGAAACTACATCACTTCTTGGGTGTCAAGATTGTTAATTCTATATCGGTGAAAATATGAACTTCAAAACCGGCATACATAGAAGTTTTGAAAAATTCTAATTGAAAATTCAAAACCCATGTCAACTACAATTGATGCTGGAGCAAGATTAACCGAAGCCACTAAAGAAAGCTGATTAACCAAAGGTTGCATCAATCAGCTCAGCAGTTGGAAGCCTACGGTATTTGGTAACAAGGACATGGTGTTATATTGCCTATGCTGTTGAAAATGTTTCAAGATTTTGTTCCAAATGCAAGTGTACGGTAACAAGAAGCTCAGATGCAAACTGGACTGGTGCTCTAGATGATCGCAGATAAACCTCAGGGTATTTATTATTTCTAATTGGATTTCATTGAGATGAGTTTTATTATTAATTTTATTTATTGCGGACAATTATCCTCATCTTTTATTAGTTGTTTCACGACGTTTCGGCCAACTATTCCTCTGGCCTTTGTCAGATGGTAACTGCGACGGATAGGAATTCTGAATCTCTTAACTGCATTCACTGTAATTACTGCCTTCCGTAGTTGTTGTCGTCTCACCACGTTTTGGCCAAGTAAGCCTCTGGCCGGCTTTGGGTAGGATTGAAACCGCTATCTTCAGACAATCGTCACCTGGAACCATAAAGATTCAATGTCTCTATCAACTGCACCACGGGCCCCAAAGGTCGATCAAGGTTGAATTTTTTGGTCTTATAAATTCATGTTTATTATCTGATCTTCCATGGTCGGGTCCGTACCGAATGGTATACATTATTTTTTGGAGTTCATTGAGATGGTTCATTGATATTTATCTGTTGCGGTTACCACCTAATGAAGGCTAGAGGAATCATTAGCCAAAACGTCATGAAACAACTAATAAAAAGATGAGAATAATTGTCCGCAATAAATAAAAAAAAATTTACTCAGGATATCTGTTTACCCTGAGCTGCTGTCAGCTTGAGAAGTAAAAAGCAAACCTGTGTTACATTATCAAAAGTTTAAATGGAATATATGGCGTTGGAAAGTGCCGCACGGGAGGTGGTATGAATGCAGCGTCTGGAAGGTGATATAGAAGGAGCTTTAGCTGAATCGACATTAATCGATGAGGACAATGAATAAACAATATAGCAAAAAATCCACAAATCATGGAAAAGCCAAACATATTGACACAACATTCAAGAGCAAAAATTGAAAGCAAAACTAGATTCCTTTCAGACTTTTGTCATGATATCATGCATTTTAACATAACGGATGCTTTTCATTTATTTCGCAAATTTTATTTAGTAAAGATAGTATCTGTTAAAAAAAAATTTATTTGGGGTAAATGTCTATTTAATGTATTTATTTTAATTTACTAAAAAATTATAAAAACATGCGAAGGGGAGATTTGTTAACTCTTCCCATGCCCTAAACTGAATTCTCCTAAAATGAAAACAATTTGCCAGGAATTTTCAAATGCATAATTTACTAAAAAGTTTGAAAACCTTTGCTTATAACGGAACTTTAATGAATTACGTAATTTTGTCTCGAATGTGATTTTTCTAGAAAACAAATAATTGTCATTTTAAAATGCATTAAAAAAGTTTTTTTAATAAACTTTTGTCATGTTATTAAGTCAATACATCATGAAATGTAACTATATTTCGAATTCATGTAAAATTCAAATCAAATTCAGTTGTAACTGGGATTTTAAAATCGCTATGTTTAATGTTTACCATGTTGAGTTATTTTTAATTATTTAAATGGTATTTTAGCAATCCAATATGATGATCATTTGGAATAAAAAATACAAACAAAATTGGCATAACGGAACCTAGTGATGCTGGTCGCAATAAAGTAGCGATTTATTCCAATAATCACTCAAAAATCGAAAATTAAACTTAACACGGTTTTCCTACAAACAAGACTCTGACTACAGTGAATTCGCGGCACACAAAACCTTGGTTCTCCCTGCAAGCTGGTAACCTTGATTCAAGCAAAAATATTGGCACACATGGTCCTCATAGGGATTAGCGATCTCATAGACAGCACATTGGACAATTCGCCCACCAATGGGATTTTACATACAATATTACCAGCAGTGATTATCAATGCCTGTTTAATGCTGAATCTCCCATGAATACAATTGAGACAGATGCTCTCACATTAACCATATTGGAGATACCGCCATTTTCAGCACATGCAGAATTTAATAACGCCCTCCCCTCTGCACTAACCATACATGACACTTGCAGAACAAGCTCATTACAAACTTCTCGGATTCTTAAGCAATCATTGTACATTTGCATGCATACATATTGATGCCATTCAAGCCATCAATAATGCCGATTTCCGACAGACCAAGGAATGACAAGGAATTATATAACCTCTCATATTCTACGTAGCTACCGGTCAACTTCTCGGTATACTAATGTCCATAGTGAACCCTTCATTGCCCAGAATGCCACAGCATAGTTACGGTTTTTCTCTTCAATTTCTCAAGTTCAACACGTGTTTGAAGGAACTCTGTCTGCGGGAGACGTAAAAACCCTGTCATGATTTTACACGTGACACAGATGAACTTAAATGCCCAGCATTAAAATTTACCTCATATCGTAAGAATATTAAAACCTCCTTTTGAATATTCTTTCTTCAAACTATTGTTCTTATCACACGAATCCACACGTATTTGCTTATATTATGCACTGTTTCTCCTAAAAAAAAAACCCATGCAGCATTCTTATCATAAAAAAATCATTAATTCTAAGCGTCGTGCCATTAATTCTAAGCATTGTGCCATTAATTCTAAGCATCGTGCCATTAATTCTAAGCATCGTGCCAAACTCACATAATCCTTACCATTATGAACCTTCTACACAAAAAGCACAAAATGTTGGAAAAATTTTTAACTAATATTCTTAATGCGTAAGTAAATGTTTATTTCATGTTAATACAATGATTTTGTGTTTTTTGTTGAGTGTCGTTATTTCCGGAATTTATTTTTATTTCTTTATTGTGGAATGCAAGTTGGTAATTCTTTCTATGGATACACGATGCCACTAAATTTACCTTTAATGGTCCCGCTAAAATACATCCTACAATTGGCGACTAAGCTGTGAATTCAAAAACATTCCATACATAGGTGACCTCCTGACTTGCATCCTATGCAATATTTTTCAATGGTTTCGATCTGTTTTAGAAAACAGAACAATTTTTTTTTTATTTTATTGTTTTTTTTTTTTCATAATAGAACTGTGTTTTTTTCAATGGATTGAATCTGTTTTGTTAAAACATATATTACTTTATTAAATATTTATTGATTTCTTTATATTTTTACAATTTTTTTTTTTTTACTTTTTGTATTATTTAAAGATTTTTGAAAGAAAAATACAAACAAACTTTAACAAATATAATGCACGCGGACATAGTTTAACTAAAAAACAAAAAAACAAAAAAAAAAACTTCTAGAACATGACTGCCAGCGGCACGAAAGTAAAAAACAGGAAGACCGGTTTAGGAAACGGAACAATTTTACATTAGTAAGCAAGTTTCAATTGACACCAGTTTGGGTCATCTATTGTTTCGTACGCCAGACAATTTCTGATGAATATTTGAAACATAGATTTTCATTTGTTTCCTACTAACTTTTTTATCATAAATAAATTGAATGTAAACGTAAATATCAAAGAAAAACATTAACTCGCTGATCAGATTTCTGACGCCATTTGCATTTCTGAGATCCACTTGAAATGAAATAAAGTTTAAATACGAATAACTTTTGCTTTTATCGTCTAAAATGAAATCGGCAATAGATTAAATTTATTTTTAAATACATTTTTAAAAAAGAGTTATATTTATCTAATTCCAATTATCGGTAGTTTCCTTAAATAATTGGTGTCTTCCCTAATTAAAGCATAACATACGACTTTCTTTGACAAGTTAATAAAAATCATACTTACAAAAATGTAACCACATTTAATATTGTACTTACTTTTATTTAATATTTATTTGCTTGGTTTGCGTGATGGAAACCTTCGCTGATGTTTGAAAAGTTGCACGTGTTTTTGCTCCGTGAAACAGAATACTCACCATGTCAGAATACAGTAGTCGGCGCATGCGCCATCAACCCGAGTTTTTCTACCCTCCTATTTTACTTTTTCTCTTATTCGTAATTTTCCCTTGCTATTATTATTGTCATTATTGTTATTGTTGTTGTAAAATTTGCGGAGTAGTAATTTACGGTTGTTGTAAAAACGAAACGGAAATTTAAATTTCGTTCCATTTTAATCTTTTGTTTTTTAAATTGCGCATGCACCCAAAAAATCAAAAGTAATTGATAAAATAAGAAAAATTAAGTTAAAAAAAAAAAATGGATAGCACGACTATTGATATGTGCATAAATTGCAAATATAAGAAATTTTATGCAATAGTAGAATTTTGGGAACAAGAAAATTTAAGTGGGAGGTTTCTCATTGAACATGGAGTATTGCCCAAAACAGTCACATGTGCAAAGTGCCAAATTCCGAAAGCTGTTCTTAACATGGGGAGGTTGGGGTGTTTATCCGTTGTAAGATTACTCGAAAACCTATGAAAGTCGATATTTCGAATTTTAAAACGGTAAGTAAAATAAATTAAAAAAATACCAAAAAGGTATACAAATTGATTTTTTTCGTTTAAAAATTAAAATTTTATTTTTATAAAAAAATCTGTCGTTTATATATATATCAGTAATAATGTTATTTGTTTTTGTTTTTGCAATACGTTTTGAATAAATTCAATTATTTATGAAAGTGCATTTTTGTCTAAATGCGAGTTGGGAATAATTTTCCCTTTAACCAATTTGGTACCCCCACATGGGGAGCAGTATATATCCATAATATTTTTAAAATATTATTAACACGTGTTTCGTCGTCTACGATGAGTCATAGACGACGAAACACGTGTCAGTGGATAATTATATTTTAAAAATATTATAGTTTTTTTTGTTTTTTTACATAGGCATCTCCACTTATAAAGGCCAAGAGGCCACTCGAGGATAAGGGTTAAAAAGTGTGCTGTAGAAATTGGACAATATAGTAACTGTTAGTAATGGAGATTCGGTAAATTTGTTAACTTATATGGAACGGCTCATCAGAAACTTGTTTACATTAGACTTGAAGACAACCATATTGTAGTCAGCTGGAAAGCAGGAAAATGGAAGACAATTCCATAGGCGTGCAGTTCTAAGAAAGAAGCTTTGCTCATGGAATCTACACTTAGGTTTAGGCACAGATAAAGAGTGGGGGAAACTAATGATAGTGTTTTCTGTTAGACGGGTGTTTCTTGTTAAAGTTTGGCGGGGAGGGACCATAGAATGGAGCTCAGCCGAGCACCTTTTATGAAAATAACGATAAAGCAAAGACAAACTCGCAACATCTCTTCTGTGAGAAAGAGGTTGCAGGGAAGAGAAAAGGACATCCCCCACAAGGCTACGAAGTCTATTTTGAACTCTATCAAGACAGAATAAGTCCTTTTTAGCAGCTTCTGCCCAGATGTGGCAACAGTACTCCATCCTTGGACATACCTGGCTCTTATATAGATAAAGAATTGTATCAGCAGTGAGATATCTACTGGATCTATAGAAGGATCCCACCATTGTTCCAGCAGCCTTGGCAACAGATTTAATGTATGTGTTCCATTTCAGATCAGGAGTAAAGGTCAAGCCCAGAAGCTTGTCAAAACATGAGGCCTCCCCAAGATGAGAGCCATTCATTTCAATTGATGCCAGATGGGGACAGAGCGTTGATGATGTAAAGATAAAAGCCTGGTTTAAGATGCATTAAAAATAACAAGCCACCTCTTTCACCATTGTACCACTTGCTCAAGATGAAAGGAGAGAGAATCAGAGAGAACTTGGTCATTTACAGTCTTAGATGTGCTACCATGGATAGTAGTGTCATCAGCATAGATGTCTACGAATGATGTAAGGATGTGATTTGGAAGATCAGTAATGTAGATCAGGAAAAGAGTTGGGCCCAGGATGGACCCCTGAGGGACTCCAGCATTAATAGTAAGAGCTTCTGATTTCTGCCCATCAACCACTACTCTTATGAACCTATCAGAGAGAAATTATTTGATAATTGAGAAGACATTTCCAGCTATACCGTAGCTGGAGATCTTGTGAAGTAAACCTTTATGCCATACTCTATCAAAGGCCTTTTATATGTCAAGAGCAATTGCCCTAGAAAGGTTGCCTCTGTCGAGTGATTCGCTAATCCTATGAGATATAACTATAAGCACATCTGCTGTAGATCTATTCTCCTTAAGACAACCTTTAAACAGTTTTGTAAGGATGAGCGCAAGTTCTGGTTGAAGTTTTTTCAGTACTATAATTGGAATACCGTCAGGGCCGGTTGCTTTACTGGAATAAAGGTTTTTGATTAGCTTGGCAACATCACGTACAGATATATGTATATCACATAGCATATTTTCTGATACAGGAGGATATATTGGAGGTTCCTTGGTCGCAAAGGTTAGAATTAGCTACAAAGTTCTTGGCAAAGAGTTTGGCTTTGTCTGATGCTGACGAGATTACCACAGGTCCATGTATGAGAGTTGGGATAGAGCACACGCTTCTGTTCAGGATTCTGTTTGCTATTTGCCAAAACTGGTGGGAACCAAGCTGCTGCTCAGCTAGTTTGGACTTACGAACTGAGCATACAACTCTCTTGCGTTCTTTATTACATTTTCATAGTGGTTGCTGGCAGTTGTGAAAGCGGCTTTAGTCTCAGTACAACTATTATGTTGGAAGCAATGGAAAAAGTGATTTCTATGCACAATGGCAGCAGCACATTCCGGAGAGAACCATGGCTGGCTGTAAAGTTTTTGCTGGAATTTGTTCGAGGGTATAAAACGATCTATACCTACAATTAACCATTCTGTCAGGTCTGATACTATAGAGGACACATCCTTTTTAAACATGGAATGCAGAGGTAGATCCGATATAAATGTGCGGAATGTATATACCATATATATATATATATATATATATATATATATATATATATATATATATATATATATATATACATATACACTTATATATATAGCATATATACTTATATATATAGTATATATATATTTATATATGTAGTATATATATATAGTATATATATTTATATATACATACTATATATTTATATATATACTATATATTTATATATATATACTATATATATATATATATGTAGTATATATATAGTATATATTTATATATATAGTATATATATTTATAAATATAATATATATATATATTTATATATATAGTATATATATATATTTATATATATAGTATATATATTTATATAGTATACATGCATTTATATATATATAGTGTATATATATATTTATATATATATGGTATATATATATATAGTATATATATATAGTATATATTTATATATATAGTATATATTTATATATATATATATAATATAAAGCTGAAGGTCTGTGTGTGTGTGTGTGTGTGTGTGTGTGTGTGTGTGTGTGTGTGTGTGTGTGTGTGTGTGTGTGTGGTCACGAATAGGCTTCTATATGGTTGACTATTTTAAAAAACTAATTATATAGAAGATGTATCGAGGATCAGGAATGGGTATGTTTGCTCTGGCAGAACGGTGGTTCATAAAAATTATGGGGGTCTGCGTTCGCGCCTGACCCTCAAAGTATGGAAATAAAAAATGAAAAAAAAACCCGTTTACAAGGGTTTTTGATATAGATGTACATAAGAATACTTTGATAAGTATGTTTCAACTTAAATAGGGATGGTATAATATAATTTTGGTGTCTGCGTTCGCGCCTAAGTCCATGGAAATATGGCACAAACTTTAACAAAGACTTTTCATATCTATTTGCGTAAGTATACTTTGATAGTTATGTTTCAGTTTGAAGAAATATGGTATAATAAAATTATGAGGTGTTCGTTTGCGCCTGACCTCCATAGAATGTAAATATGTCACAAAGTTTAACAAGGTTTTTTAAAAGGGGCCAGGGTCCACAATAACACCTTAACGTTAATCTTAATTCACGTTAGCTTTTATTTATTTTTTTGAGTTGAATCATATTTTGTCGAATAAATTCACCTCATAAATTCACGTTCTTATTAAAGTGAAAGCCAAAAAAAAAAAAAGTCGGAACTTTAGACAATTCTCGACACAAATTTTGCATAACTCTGTTTTTTTCTTCTTCACTTGCACGTGGCACTTTTTCGAAAATAGATAAATACATAATTAATAAAAAAAAAAATAAGAACGTTACTTGTTATCATATCAAAAGAAGGAAAAAATCCTGCTCACGTGATTACGTGTCTTTTTAAAAACATTTGCATAACCTTTTTATTTTTATTTATATATCTGTTTAAGCTGTTTTTTGTCAGTGTAGTAGAAGGAATTCAGTTGATTACAACCCTTTCTGCATGTTCTTTACATTACAATAGTACAACCCTGAATCTGACGGCACAATACTACACCATTCAATTCTGTAAAACTGAAACGAAGCTGTTCTGCTTGAAAAGGGCGCCATTTTCTTATTCATATTTATATTGATTATTTGCTTTAAAAAACTAAAGTAATTACGTGTTTACTTTTTTAATATCCCATTTTGCTGTTTCGGATTATTTTACTAAAGTAAGTAAAGCTTCATTATTTTTCAAAACTGGTTTTGTTTCTTTGTTTTTCGATATTTCGTCGATATTATTTAGTAAGAGTGTTTAGCAGAAAAGCCAACAAACGACTACCCCAAAAAATAAATATACAAGAAATAAATGTTACCATAGCCAATAAAAGTTCAGTTCATGTTTTTTTTTTCGTTTCGAAATAGTTTTTAATGCTCTTTACTTGAAATAATTTCAGCGAACCGAAATTAAAACGAAATTTGAGGTGATAACTACTTAAATGAATTTTTATATAAACTACATCTGCCATAATCGAATATTCCTCAAGCACAAAATAACGGAAAACAGTAAAATATGTTTATGAATATACCTTACGTTGACGGAACTCTCTTAAATTGTTAACACAGAAGGCTCAGGTGCCCCTCCTTCAAATTGAAAACGAGGCTCTCCATTTCAAAGTCGCTGCCATTTTGATTTTTTTTTTTAAACCGGTTCGTTCGTGAATTAAAAAAAAAATTTATAAACAACTTACAAATACAAACCAATGAACTTTTCTCACATAAAAGTAACTTTTATTGACGATGGTAACATTTATTTCTTGCATATTTATATTATTATATAAATATAACATTTTCTCTTTGTAAGGAAAAATTTTGTTGGTCACTACGAATGGAAACAAAGTGGATATAAAAAAATATATTTTCGCGAAAATTATCTTTACTTTCATCATATTTTGCTTAGGGAAAAATTTTGAGCATCAAAACCTATTTCTTTACAACCCCCTCCTTTTCATAACCTATCATACTTTCATCAATCACAGCCCATTTTCTGTAGGCTGTTTTTGAACCCAATCAACGGCGGGTACTTCTGCTAGTATATATATATATATATATATATATATATATATATATATATATATAGTGAATTATAAAATATATATATAGCAATTAAGCTACACTGAATATTCCGAGTTTCATCCACTCTAGGATTCTTCAGCCTGAAGAATCCTAGAGTGGATGAAACGCTGATTATTCAGTGTAGCTTAATCGCCATATATATTTTATAATTCACTAACTAGCTCTACCTACGTATTGAGTACTGTTAAAGTAAATACTTAAAGTTTACGCATAAATCTATACTTTCGTATATTTATTTTATGTGAGTAAATGAAGTAGTTTATAGTATATATATATTTATATATATAGTATATATATATTTAAATATGTACTATATATATATTTATATATATATATATTGTATATATTTTATATATATTTATGTATATAGTATATATATATATATTTATATAGTATATATATTGTATATATATAATATATATATAGTATATATATTTATATATATGTATATATATAGTATATATATATTTTATATATGTAGTATATATATATTTATATATATCGTATATATTTTATATATATTTAAATATATAGTATATATATATTTATATATATAATATATATATTATATATATAGTATATATACATTTATATATATATATATATATATATATATATATATATATATATTGATATATACTAGCGGGACCTGTGGAAATTCCACAGCAGCATTTTTCATATGTTATATATTGTTGCTGGGCATGCTGTGAGCGTTCTGTTCAGCATGAATGAAGGCACAATCATATTATTCTACTTTTTTATTAAAACTGTATCGCCCCCTTACTAAAATAATAACTTCTATATATTTCCTGGGCTGATTATTTCATTACAAACACACCGATCAATTAACTCATATTTTATCATTTTTCATAATTATTGAATATGTTACTATGTTCAACAATAATTTTTCATAATGTCACCCCACATTATCGCCCCTCCCTTTACTAAAATATTAAATTTGATATATTGTATTGGCTGATTATTTTATAAAAAAACACATCTGTCAATTAACTCACATTTCATCATTTTTAATAATTCTTGGATATGGTACTTATTTTGACAATTTTTCATCATTTAAACTAACCATATCGCACACCTTACTAAAATAATAACTTTAATATATTGTCTAGGCTGATTATTTCATTACAAACACACACATCAATCAACTCACATTTCATCATTTTTCGTAATTCTTGGATATGTTACTAATTTCGACAATATTTTTTATAATTAAAACCAACGTTGTCGCCCAACCTTACTAAAATAATAACTTTGATACATTTGCTGAGCTGATTATTTTGATACATTTGCTGGGCTGATTATTTCATTACAAACACTAATCAATTAACCTCCATTTCATCATTTTTCATAATTCTTGGGCATGTTACTAATTTCGACAATCTTTTTTTTCATAATTTGTACCCACATTATCGCCCCCTCCTTCATAAAATAATAACTTTGAAATATACTCTGGGCTTATTGTATTACAAACACACTAATCCATGAAATCACATTTAATCATTTTTCATAATTCTTGGATATGTTACTTATTTCGACAATCATTTTTCATAATTTTTACTCACATTTTAGCCCTTTCCTCTTTACTAAATAATAACTTTGATATATTGTCTAGGCTGGTTATTTCCTTACAAACACCCAATCAATTATCTAATATTTCATCATTTTGTCGTAATTCTTGGATATGTTACTAATTTCGACAATATTTTTTCCTAATTTAAGCCCTCCTTATCTCTTTCCCCTTTACTTATATAATAACTTTGATATATTGTCTAGGCTGATTATTTTATTATAAACACACCAATCAATTAAATTAGATTTCGTTATTTTTCGTAATTCTTGGATATGTTACTAATCTCGACAATAATTTTTTATAATTTAAACCATCCTCGTCGCCCTCGCTTACTAAAAAAATACTTTGATATATTGTCTGGGATGATTATTTCATAAAAAACACAGCTATCAATTAACTCACACTTAATCATTTTTCTTAATTCTTGGATATGTTACTCATTTCAACAATTATTTTTAATATTTGCAACCCACATTATCAACCCCCCACTACTAAAATAATAACTTTGATATATTATCTTGGATGATTATTTTATTTCAAACACACCAATCAATTAACTCACATTTTGTCATTTTTCATAATTATTGGATATGTTACTAATGTCGACAATCGTTTTTCATCATTTTACCCCACATCATCGTCCCACTTACTAAAATAATAACTTTGATATATTTTCTTGTCCAATTATTTCATTGCAAATACACTAATGCATTAAATAACATATTACATTTTTCATAATTCTTAGATATGTTACTAATTTCACACAATTATTTTTCATAATTTAAACCAGATTTATCACCCTCTATTACTAACATAATTACTTTGATATATTTCCTGGGCTGATTATTTTATTATAAACACACAATCGATTAACTCACATTTAATCGTTGTTCATAATCCTGGATATGTTACTAATTTCGACAATAATTTTTATTATTAAAAATCCACATTATGCCTCTCTCTCCTACTTATATAATATATTTGATATATTATCTGGGTTTATTATATCATTACAAACACACCAATCAAGTAACTCACATTTCATCATTTTTCATAATTCTTGGATATGTTACTAATTTTGACAATAATTTTCATAACTTTAACCCACTTACTTAAATAATAACTTTGATATATTGCCTGGGCTGATTATTTCATTACAAACAAATCAATCAATTCTGGGTATTCTCATAGTATATATGTTTCACCTATCTTATCCAATTCCGGTGACGCCGCATATTCTGTTAATATATATCATTCACCTATCTCATTTGATCCCGGGCGATGCTGGGTATTTTGCTACTACATGTTTTCCACCTATCTCATTCAATACTGGACGATGCTTTCTGATAGTATATATTTGCACATCTCATTCAATCCCGTGTCTGACTTCATATCCACCACCCCACTGTAGAAAATATACATTAAATAAAGTAATGTTTTAATCGTAAACTGTTTCAGCCATTTCGGGACTGACTTTATATCCCCAACTCACTGCTAAAAATACACATGAAATAATGTAATGTCTAAATAGTAAACTGTTTCACCCATTTCCGGGATCAACTTTATATTCCAAACCAACTGCTAAAAATATACATGAAATAATGTAATGTCTAAATAGTAAATTGTTTCAGCCATTTCTGGAACCCACTGTTGAAAATATACATGAAATAAAGTAATGTATAAAAACTTTTTCAGCCATTTCCAGGACCGACTTTTTATCTTCCATCCTACTATCAAAAATATACATTAAATAAAGTAATATCCAAAACGTAAATGGTTGCACCCATTTCCGGAACCGACTTCATATTTCCCATCCCAATGTTAAAAATATACATTAAATAAAGTAATGTGTAATGCGTAAATGGTTTCACCCATTTTCGGGACTGATTTAATATCCCCCACCCCACTGTTAAAAATATACATGAAATAAAGTAATGTTTAAATCGTAAACGGTTTGAGTAATTTCCGGGACTAAGTTCATATTCCATAACACACTGCTTAAAATATACTTGAAATAAAGTAATGTTTTAATCATAAACTGTTTCACAGCTTTTCGAAAGTAATACATAAAAACATTAACATGGTTAGGGATTAGGCAACCATTGCTTCAACATGAATATTTTTAGTGTAGTATCAGTTTCAGCATTCCAGTGACTTAAATCCCTCCTTTTTTGGTCTTGGTTAATGGAGGAGAAATCCTTCATTACTGATACAATTTTTATTTTTGTTTTGACCAGTGTGCCCCTTTTGGGGAGTTGGTTTCCCCCTAAATTTATAATCGACCTCATGTCCAATTCCGCCCTTGTGGGGAGGCAAGTAAACAAAAAAAAATTATCAAAATGGACATTTTCCAGGGCATTTTATAATTAATCAGAAGTGACATTTCCAGGATATTTTGTAATTAAATCAGAAATAACTTTTTCCAGTTACTTTTTTAATATTAAAACTTTGTTACATTAAACATAGTACCTATTCACAATGCCTCCCCACAGGACAGATTTAGACACCGGGGGGTCGTTTTTTACCGTGGAGAAAAAGTTGTCTTAGTCGTAAAGGATTTCTCTTCCACTGAGAGAGAAGAAATTGCAATGTAGCACCTGAAGAACAGATACTACACTTTGATCTTAGCCAAAAGGCCAAGAAAGACAAATCATTTTTATTAGCTTTGCCTCAATAGCGACACCATTTTTTTTTTTATATTTCAATTTCCTTTTAAAGGGTGACAAGGTTTATTTGAAATATTCCACTTTTTGGAATATTCCACTTTCCTTTTTTAGGGATGCACAGCATGATAATGGACGGAGCGATAAGCGTAATAATATAATGATGATAGTATATATATCTTTATATATATATATATATATATATATATATATATATATATATATATATATATATATATATATATATATATATATATATATATATATATATATATATATATATATATATATATATATATATATATAGTATATGCATGCATGTATGTGTATATATATATATAAATATGTAGAGAGAGACAGACAGACATACACAGACGAATGTTGAATTTTATTCTTTTGATTACTTTCGATTTTGGGAGGTGCATGCGCAATTAAAAGAAAAGATTAAAACGGAACCAAATTTAAATTTCCGTTCCATTTTCAAAACAACCGTAAAACATTTTCAAAACAACCGTAAAACATTTTCAAAACTACCGTAAAACATTTTCAAAACACGCGTAAAACATTTTCAAAACAACCGTAAAACATTTTCAAACAATCTAAAATGGATTGTCAAATGGCCCTTCTATGCCTCAGATCAACCCCACTTGACAACCACCTGCCATCCCCGGCAGAAATCCTATACAATAGGAAAATAAGAACAAAATTTGCAACCTTGTTAAGCACAGACAACCAAAGAGATAAGGAGATCAGACAACAATTGTGTGCAAGAAGCAAAAAACAGCAACAACAATAAATGTGCAAAAGATCTCCCAGAACTAATTGTTGGAAGCAAAGTGGCAGTCCTACAGGAAGATGACACCTGGCAACCGGCAACAGTGGTCGACAAATGCACTGAACCACGCAGTTACATCGTCAAGATGCATGGGGACGGAAGATTACTGAGGCGCAACAGACGACATCTGCAAGAAATATATAATCCTCAAAAACGAACTGCTATAAACGCATTCAAAACACTAGTTGGGATCATACAACACAAATGCCCCAACAAAGTCCTGACTCACTAGAAGCAAATACGCCATGCAATATCAATGACAGAGACACGCCACACGACAAGCAAGGACAACCAGTGGAGGCAAACCAACGGTCAGAGATACCAACCCGAAACCGACCCATAAGAGCAAGGCGACCCCCCCTGAATAAAGCAAGCGTTGCTGATGAATAACAATGCTATGTAAAAGAAAAATACAGTACAATTTTAAATGTAGAAATATCAACAGGGAAAAAAAGCGTTCATTTATATTTTTTAATAACTGCTTGAAGAAAATGCCTGTTTTTGGGTTAAATAGATTTTAAGCAAAAGTTCTTTTTTAATAAAAATTAAATTGTTTGGGGTTTTTTTTCAATAAATTATAGTTAGTAACTTCTTTTTTTTTGTCCAATAAAGAAATTGAAGTATTTTTCTACTTTAGAAAAAGTGAAACAAACATTTTTGTATCTTCTTTTGTTGTTTTTTTGGCAAGTATTTGTATAAAAACAAAACAAAACTGGTATTTTGTATTTTATTATTTATTTATTTTTTTTTGTCGAATCCCTGCGAGTAGTTGGATATTTTTTTTATGCCGGAAACATTTTTCTCGGGAGGATGTATTTTCCTCAGACTTTTGGAGGGTATCAGATGACAAAGTGGAAGGAGATGAGATAGTGCACGTGATAGGAAGTTCCTTACTAACCAGGTAACTTTTGGCAATGTGAGTTAATATGGAGTCAAACGGCTGTCTACCAAATCTTTTGTCTCCACATGAACTCTAAAAGATACTTGGTTCCAGATTCTTGTTTATTGCACTGCTTTGCTTCCTTCCACATCTGCTCCACATAATTTGTTGCTGCCTTTTTACAAGATCTATGAAGTTAAGGCTGTCGTGCACCGTTAAGAGGTGATACCCCTCTCCTCCCAATTTGCTATATGCCTTCCAACAGCAGGATGTATTTTTTTATTAGTGGAAGGAGGGTTTCAGCATTCCTATTTGGTATGCTCACCAAAAAACTCTCCATCTGAAAACCCGACCGGTGTCAGAAGCCGATGCTATGTTTTCAGCAGTTGAAAATGGACACGTTGATCGAAACCATATCTCCCAGGCCTCCTATTTGCCGGGGATTCCAGAGAAAGTAATCCTGGCAAATGTCTTGGAGGAAATTCTTCCAATCAACACTTGTGTGGCATGTGCGCAACCCATATTCATGCTGTAGGTTTATTGTAGTCGCTATCTCGAACACCCACAAGTAAATAATTTTCAGGATGCAGACGAACCTCAGCCATGATTTAGCAAAGAAGGTCCCTTGCTGCATCTCAAGCCGTACACATCTGGGAGGCTTGCTCGCTTGGCTAGCATGCATTCCTTAGTGTAGGTTGAGCATTTCATCAACTCTACCATCAATTTTCTTTTCTTTTTTGCTGGCAAAACTATCACATCCTCCAGGGTCTGGAGCTGGTTAGATAGGATGGTCAAGTTCATTGTTGCTATCATTTCAGCGTTTCCTGAATTTAAAGTAAGGAAAGATGGAATTTTTGTTTGTTTGTTTCTTTCTTTCATCTAATTGGTATCGGAATTCTTGTCTTGGCAGGCCAGCACGCACATGCATCAAGTTAAATCTCACCGTGTGGCATTGTGATTTTCTGATTGCCATGTTATATCAGACAACAGCAAAACCTGAGCTGTTGATGTCGTGTTCCAAGAAAATCTGAACCGAACGCTAAGTTACGTCTGGTTTGTTAAATGTAGAATTACCGATTTTTTCTCATATTTTATTTAAATGTCTTTACTTCGTTTTCATTTTCGTGTTAAAATAAAAGACCATTACCAGTGATGTTTTAATTATGTTCTCTTTAAGTGAACAATGAAAGTGAAGTTTTAGCAATTATTTTTCATTATTTGGGTTTTTGGTCTTCTCAGAAACGCCCATGAAAATCGCGGTAACAAAACTGCATAATTACCAAAAAAACTGTTATACTATTTTTACAGTTTTGTTTCATCATATCAAATTTGAAATAGACATGTGTAAAAGAAATAGAAATTTTCGTTTCTTCCATTTTTCACTCTGGTTTGTAGTTGTATTTATATTACAATAGAAAAATGCGAGCATGAAAAGTAATATGGTTAACCTTAATAATGTAAATAATGTAAAGTAAAGGACAAGATATTCTAGTAAAGAATATAATAAATTTATAACTTAAAATATTGCAGCATTAAGAATTGATTATATAATGTTTAAAATTGAATTTTAAAAAACAGATTGTGCACAGCGCCTCTTGTCTCGTTTTTCTGATATCACACAGAGCTTCAATAGATTTCACAAACTGGTTAAACCTCTGCATCACTGACTTCACTGCATCATCATGTGCACTCCAGCGAGTTGTGCACAATCTCTTCACTGTAAGACCTGTGTACTTTACTAACACATCCCAGCAGGGTTGACAGAGCGGAAAAAGCGAACAGTGCCTCAAGACTTCCAAAAAATGTTACACAAGAGAGATTATTAGAAAACAAATGTTTCCCACAAACGTTCAAACTGGCTGCCTTGATCTTCTTTTGCACACCGCTGTCGATTCTGACCATGCTTTCAGCATTATCGTACCCTTGACCGCAACAGAACTTAATATCTAATCCTTCGTTTTCTAATTTCTCGAGGATATCGTAAGTCAATGCAGTAGCTGTTTTAACTTTCAAATGTAAAATCCCAGGAATGATTCCCGTACTTCAACTGCACCATCACTGATATGTAGATATCTGATTACTGTTGACATTTGTGTAGAAATGACTTCAGTTGCCGATTTTTCCTTTCCAAAGCAATAGGAAAAAAAAATGAAGCAGTTGACAACAGTATTTTTCAAAATGGTTCATGTAATGTAGACATACAAGCACACTAAAACCGATCCATTCAAAGAATTTCGTATTTTTTCTTCTTTCTACGTTACCACTTGTTGATAACAGAGTCCCAAAATCATTCGACAGGTGTCGACTGGATGGGATCTTACCAGCAACTGACTGACTCCAATTCCTTCCTACTTCCCTCTTCCACTTTTCACCCCGTTTTTATCCCTCCCCCCATCACATGATCTGTAAACATGTGACTCGGGTTTTGTATAAAATTTCAGTCAATCTTCATATTGCCTCTCTCTAAGATCCCACCTGAAGGTAAGTTTATTATTGTAGTCGTTTTTATGTGCAGCCACACAAGTTACACACACGTGGGCGTTTGCTTGCAAAACGTCTGCTGTGCTATCTAAAAGTATACCAAAGTACTTTGCATTCTTGATGTCAGCAACGAATTTTCCAATCACATATTTTGCCAAAAGAGAAATAAACTCGTTCGGTGTTTCAGGTGATATGCATGAACTGACTGTCCGCGCTTTGCTGGAGGCTAAAAAGATGTTCCTCTAACACTACATCGTAGTGAGATAACTATTCAACAAGCTTCAAGAAGTTACCCTTTTTTAATGAGGACATATTCTCATGATGTCCTCTAAATGCCAGATTCTGTCATACAAGAAAAAGTATCACATCTAAAACTCTGTGCAGAATGTCTCTGAACTTCCTTTTCTCTTTTTCCATCAGAGAAATGTGCGCTGCAATTTGCAGCTGGAGTTCTTTTCCTCTTCTCCCAGCATGAAAGATGGTCCTTTGACTGTTCATGCTCAATAATTTTGGGATTTTGCTTCCACCAGGCTTCAAAAGCAGTGATGAAAGTAAACGTTCCAGGAGCCTTGTCGTTTTTGAAAAACAACTGACAGCAAAAGCAGTACAACTTTCTGTCATGCAGCAAGTTAGCCATTGACGATCGTAGCTTGCTGTCGCCATTTGACAATGAGGAATAAAACCAAGTTAGAGAAAGTTGCCGCAATTCACTTATAATCTTTGCACTTGGTGTAGTACTTACCAACACAACAAACGCCCTCGTGTTTGTGCCTTGTATAGGCATGCGCGACAACAAAACTTGGGTTTTTATAAGCGGAAGTCTCAAGGTTGTCAGGAATCTACAGGCGCATGCGTAAGAGAAGGGATTGAGATAGTGGTATAAAAGGCAGGTCGAGTGAGAAGGTTGTTGTTGTTGTTGTCATTGGACGTTACAGTGATGCGTGCGTTAGCAGGTGATTAAGAGGCGGTTTATTTTTGTGTGTCAAGTCCCGCACCTCAGTGAAGGTCATATAAATCGTTCACCTCAGTGAAGGTGAAGGTCATAAGCTATTTCGGCTATTTCAGTTTGTCTCTTTTCCTGGACAACTGTGGCTGGGGCAAAGTTTGATTTAAAACTGATACCTGAATTCGACAGATCCACTTCTGTTGTTGACTGGGTCGAAAGGGTTGAGCTGACCTGCAACCTCTGTGAAGTAAAGGGGGTGCATACCGTGATTCCCCTGAGATTGGCTGGTGGCGCCCTAAGTGTATATCAGCAACTTAGTGCCGTGGAGAAGGCTGATATTACCTGTATAAAAAATGCTTTATACAAGGCATTTTCCATGGATCCCTGTGCGGCCTATGAAACATTTGCCATTAGGAAGCTCATGCCAGGAGAAACCGTGGACGTCTTCTTCGCGGAGCTGAAGAAACTTGCAGTTCTATTTGGCAATGGAGTGTCAGAGCAAACACTGGCGTATGCATTTGTGGCCAGCCTTCCCACCCGTGTTAAGCAACTGTTGAGGGCTTCCATCAGCGTATCTGTAACGCCCATGGAACATTTGTTAGAACACGCTCGAGCCATTATCAGAGATGAGGAGGACCTGAGGGAACCGGTTGTAATGATGGCACAGGCAGCCAAGACTAATGCTGAAAAGATTCCCAGTTTGAGACCCACGACCAATGGGAGATGTTTCTGCTGTGGCCAGCGAGGCCATATCGCAAGAAATTGTACTAACAGGGGCGGGGGCGCCCGCGCTGTTTCCAATGTGGTAGTTATGGACATTTATCCCAAAATTGTGCAGGAAATGCATCAGGGGGCAGGACGTCAGCGCCGCCCTGTTCCCCGGACAAGATTTAATTGAGGTGCAACCGACAATAAATGTGTACGTGGACCAAGTGCTTTGTTCAGCCCTTCTCGACTCCGGATGCTCACACACCATCATGAGTGCCAAGTTGTGTTGAAACTGGACAAAGCAGAACATCAAAATAACCACAATAGGTGGCAATACGCAAGCTTGCTGTGGAGCCGGAACTGTCAAAGTCCACACAGACTCTGGTGTAGCCGCAAACATTAATGTGCTGGTGATGCGAGGGGATTTGCTGGGATTCGATGTACTGTTGGGATATGATGCTATTAAGGCACTGGGGGGGACTGGTTATCGGAAGAGATGGGACTGTGCGATTTTTGGAAACCCCAGTGTGTGCTGCAGTTCACATTGATTGGCCTGATTTTAAGGTGGACTACGACCCTCACCAAAAAGCATGGACTGCATCGTGGAAGTGGACAGAAGGAAGGGTGCCAACCGAACTCAAGAATAGCATTCCAGAGTACTCGATACCCGACGAGGCCCATAATGAATACGAGAAGGAACTTGAGGCATGAATCCAGGATGGATGGCTGATCCCCTACCCCAACAAGCTGGGACCACCCAAGGGTCTGATTCCCTTAATGGCGGTAGTCCAGCATAACAAATCAAAAGTTCGTCCGGTGCTGGACTATCGTGAACTCAATAGATACATTGAGACGTACACTGCCGATGCTGACGTGTGCGCCAGCAAGCTGAGAGAATGGCACCAGAAGGGCTCAAATGTGTCTATAGTAGACTTGCGGAAGGTTTATTTGCAGGTGCGAGTGGATGAGACATTGTGGCCGTTCCAGAGAGTGTGGTTCCGGGGTCAGAGATACTGCCTTACTCGGCTTGGCTTTGGGCTGAATGTGGCACCGCAAATCATGAAGACCATCGTAAATGCAGTGTTGTCCCAGGAAAAGACCACTGAGGACGCAACATCGGCCTATATTGATGATGTGTACGTCAATGAAGACGTACAATCTGCGTCGCACGTCAGAGAAAAGTTAGCTCAGTTCGGGTTGGAGTGCAAGGATCCCGAACGTCTGAGGGATGGAGCACGGGTATTAGGATTGGACGTTTGCGGGAAAGACGGTACCTTACGATGGAGGCATGGTAGTGAGATTCCAAACATCCCTGATGTTATTACGCGGCGGACTATTTTTTTCTCGTGTGGGAAACTTATTGGTCACTTACCAGCGTGTGGCTGGCTCCGAGCAGCTGTGGGCGTCATCAAACACAGGGCAAGTTTAGTAACTACAGGTTGGGATGATGTATCTGATGATGCTCTTCTAACTCTGATGACGACAGAAACCCTAGAGAGAGTTAACAAGGAGGATCCTGCCCGTGGAGAATGGTGTGTCGATGGGGACACTGTGAATGTGTGGGTTGACGCTAGTTCTTTGGCATTGGGAGTGTTATTGGAGCAACATGGAAATGTAATTGAAGACGCATGCTGGCTGCGACCCGTGAATGATGCTCAACACATCAACCTGGCGGAACTGGATGCTGTTGTGAAGGGTTTAAATCTGGCACTGCAATGGCAGTCGAAGAAGTTACACTTGTACACAGATTCTCTCTGCGTCTACCACTGGGTGTCCGACACTCTCTCGGGACGAACAAGAGTCCGTACTAAGGCAGCCAGTGAGATGTTAATCCGGCGGAGGCTAAACACCCTGAAGAGTCTGGTATCAGAGTATGACCTGTCGGTGAGTGTAACGCTCGTGGCATCACACTGTAATCGTACAGACCAACTAACCGTGTGCCTCACAAATGGTATGAATTTGTGAAGACAGGCGTGGAGTTTACTGCTCGATCTTGCGCAGTTGGCGCGATTAGCTCATGCCAAATACAAAGAATTCATGTGCAGAGTGGACATCCAGGTATCAAAAGAACTTTGTATTTTGCGAGGCGTGTGGACCCGGCAGTGACAAGGGCAGATGTCAGGCAGATCATCAAGCACTGTGAGGCATGCCAGTCTATCGATCCTGCACCTGAGCAATGGCAGAAGGGGCGATTGGAAGTTGAGCATGTGTGGCAACGATTAGCGATGGATATTACCCATTACAGTGGTAAGCCCTTTCTAACCCTTATCGACTGTGGACCCACTCGTTTTGCAGTGTGGCGGCAAATGACCAGGCAGGACTCAGCAAATGTTGTCCGCCAACTGTCATCTATTTTTTCTAAGCGAGGTGCGCCGGAAGAGATATTGACGGACAACGATGCTGCTTTTTGTAGCCACCAAGTTCGGCAGTTGTTGAATGAGTGGGGTGTCCAACTACGACTGCGATGTGCTCATGTGCCATCAGGGAATGGCATTGCTGAGAGGAGCCATCACAGCATCAAGAGAATTGCTGCCAGAAAGCAATGCACCATTACGGAGGCCATGTATTGGTATAAAATCACACCAAAGGATGGGAAGACACTAACAACAGCACCGGCCAATGCCATACACAAATACCGTGTTAGGATAAAGGGCATTGACACTGTCCAACCAATCGATGAGGTGAGTCATAACAAATACAAGGTAGGGGATCCAGTTTGGGTTAGACCTCCTGGAAACCGGTGCACCACCAAGTTCAAGCGAGGACGAATATCTGGAGTGGTCAGCCAGCAGTCGGTCCTTGTTGATGGAACCCCACGCGATGTGCGCGATCTTCGCCCGGCTAGTGAAGTACATCCAACAACTACAGAGAGCGATGAATCATCAGATGATGAGCTGCTAATGAGTGAGGTCACTGAGCAAGAGAGTGGTATTGTAGTTCGTCTGATCAGGAAGGATCAGAACCAGAACCAGAACCACACCCAGAACCAGAACCTGAATCCGAGAGTGTAAATACCACCCTTCGCAGAAGCCAACGAACTAAGAGGCCACCCCCAGAGTGCACTCTATGTGATCATCAGATCAGGGGGGAGTGTAGTACTTACCAACACAACAAACGCCCTCGTGTTTGTGCCTTGTATAGGCATGCACGACAACAAAACTTGGGTTTTTATAAGCGGAAGTCTCAAGGTTGTCAGGAATCTACAGGCGCATGCGCAAGAGAAGGGATTGAGATAGTGGTATAAAGGCAGGTCGAGTGAGAAGGTTGTTGTTGTTGTCATTGGACGTTACAGTGACGCGTGCGTTAGCAGGTGATTAAGAGGCGGTTTATTTTTGTGTGTCAAGTCCCGCACCTCGGTGAAGGTCATATAAATCGTTCACCTCGGTGAAGGTGAAGGTCATATTTGGCCTTTTGATGATATCAATGTTGAGATTATTAGGCACAGGAATTTGCCATGATGACATTTTTGAATGTCGACAAATTACCGGCGGTGCTGGCAGCCGAGTCTTCAAATTCATCTTCTGATCGAGCTGCAATTGCTGTACCATAATGATCTACAATATAAGTTTGTTCTGTGTTGCTGTCTCTTGGTTTTTAGCTTATCACTTGAAAAATGGGGTTTGAATTGTTTTTCATGCGATGCTTTCAGCTGCAATAAAATCAGAACTTTTGACAATTTTTGGGTTCTGTATCCAATTCAGCAAAGACCCTTTAATGTTGTTCAGCACTGCCTCTTTTGCCTTTTAAGCTTTTATATATATATGAACACGTAATCCTTTCTTTATGAGGGTCATCAAATGATTTCAAATGTACTATTAAAAACTTCAAAAATATGAAGTTTAGAGTTTTCAATAAAAATCGGACTCGTCAATGACTAATCTTGTTTTTAAGAGTTTCTATTATTTTAGAAACGATTTTTTAAGAATTAAAAACTTAAAAATTACATAATATATGATAAATTCTATTTCCAACTATTTTTTCACTAAAGTGAGAAAATAGTTGGAAATAGCTGAAAAATTTGGCTTTCACCTCACGCTGCTTAGCTACGTCACTGTCTGTGAGTTAATTATTTGTTTCGATGTATATACAGGAGGGTCGTTCATACTTCAAATTTGATTCTTTTCCCAATGAATGCTTCTCTATGGAGGTGTCCTTTGCTGAGATGATTTGAGAATTATACTGTTGATGCAGACGCATAAAAAAAATAGGCTTTGATGCTCTTGTGTGCATCAAAGCCTGTGCATCGGTATGTCCGTTTAGTTTGTGCTGACATACGGGTTCATCTTAGCACCGCCATTGTTTTCACTAATTACTGTTCGTGCTGATTTCATGTTTTTTTGTGTAAATCTGGAGGAATATGCGATAAACAAAGTCTCTGAAGCGTGTGGGTTGTTGTTCTATTGTCATTCTTGCTGGGATTTTTGTGGGTTGGTCAACGTGTGAGGGTGGTGTCTGATTCTCATCTGAGTTGTATGTGGGTGTTGTTTGAAGAGTGTTGATTTTCGACGTCGCAAGGTGAGGGGGTGAGAGATTTGTGATACACAAGTGAGGTAGGTGTGGAGCCATACGTGTGGGCCCAGTGTATCCAGGTTGTGGTGCCGTTCTCATCTTGCACTTAACACATCATTTTGTTGTCTTGTAATTCTGAAGTTTCCTATTCATTGCAGGTGGGATGATTGGGCCATGACAGATTGTGGCCGGTGGAGTAGCACCTTGTCTCCTACTTGGAGAGTGTTCTTATATATGAACTGGTTTATGTTGTTATCTATTTTCTGATCGGCTTCATCATTGGCCAAGGCAATAAAGTGGTTAACCTGTCTTAGCAGAGCGTTTACTTGCATGCCGCATGCTCCTGGGTCATCACTTCAGACTTCTTTTCAGTGAAGTGTTGGCAGACTAATGTTAGAGTGGCGACCAGTGATTGTACAATGCGAGGAGACACTGGTGTCTTTGTTGGTTGTGGCGTTCATGAGGAAACAACTGATTCAAGGACATCTGTCCACTTGCAGTTTCTGTCTTCACATGACATTACAGGAAGGTCTTCATCATCTGCTGCTGTCTCTCTATGTTCCCTGAGCTTTATGGATGCCAGGGGCAATAGAGTTCTTATGTAATGGACATCTGCTTGCAGCACTGTTGGTAGACTTTTCCTATAAAGTGCGTGCCACGGTCAGAGGACACTCTGTGTGGGATTTCTTTGTGTCGAAGGAAGAGTTGATATAATCCACAGGAGGCATAGGTAGCATCGTCTCTTGTGTATGGTTTGGCCATGAAGTATTGAAGCTGTACACTATCGTGAGTATGTAGCGTTTTCCCTTTGAGTTAGGCATTGTGATAAAGTCTACGAAGACAAGTTTGAATGGTCTCTTCCCCAATTTGCAGTGGCCCACGGGCCAATAGATACATCTGCTGTAGTTTCCCTTGCATTTCACGCATGTAATACAAGAGTCAGCATAGGCTTGAATGTTGCTGTTCTTGGATTCCCAACAAGAACTGGGAAGGCGTTCCTTCATGCGAGTTATTCCTGAGTGGTTGTTGCCATCATGTGTTTGATATAGATATCTGGCTCAGAGCTTGTATTGTATGACCAGCCTTGAGGAATGTTTGTGGTTTCTTATCATTAAGGCGGCGCGTTATATTTTCATTTAAATTGTTTTGTTCTTACTTTAAAAATAAATAGATATGCAACTTCAGTTTCTTGCCACGTGATTTTGCACGTGATTTTGCACGTGATTTTGCACGTGATTTTGCACGTGATTTTGCACGTGATTTTGCACGTGATTTTGCATGTGATTTTGCACGTGATTTTGCACGTGATTTTGCATGTGATTTTGCACGTGATTTTGCATGTGATTTTGCACGTGTTCTGTTTTCTTTAAAGACTGAGTTTTTTATTTCTTGCTTTATTTTTTGCTTTATTTCTTGCTTTTTTTAACATTTTTTTCAATAGAGAGGTTTTGTATTACGTCTTCATTTGCTGACAATACTATACGGCGGTTCCTGGCTCAAGAAAAAAATGATGCAATTTTCCCTTGAACAGCTTTGCTCAGTGATCGTTAGGGTCAATTTGTGGACCATCTGGATGAGATGATTGAAGTACATGTTCCATCTTAGCTAAGGTCTCGTCTTTCTGTTGTTCGGTTTCAATGTTCAGGTGGTTACAGATTCTTTTGGCAGGAATGGTAGAGTTGGCATGGTAAGCGAAGAATGGGTCGCTGATGTGTTTCTGTGTGTGGCCATTCTGTAGTGTGTGCATCTTAGGGACGAGTTGTAGACTGTTGACGTCACCAATACACCACGAAGGGACATAAATGCAATTTCATGCTATTTTTTTCGAATTCCGAGCTGCTGACGCTCATTTTATTATTGTTTCTGGCAAATTATGCCTTTTTACTTTTTCAAATAAAAAACATAATAAAAGGAGATAGTTTAAACAAAGATAGTTTTTGCTAATTGGTGGGAGAATCAATTTCGGTTGTTTTTGTATCAATATCCTTTAATTTAATTGATTTAAGATGTAATCACTTTCTTTCTTGTGATTAATTACTGATCTAGACAATCTAGATTTTTTGTATATAATCATTCAGCGGCAGATACAATAATGACAAAAATAACTATTAAAATTAAGTCCCTTGTAACAACCCTTGTTACCTGTCTCTTATTGACATTTTTTAAATTCCTTCATTTTAATTCAGTCGTAGATGCTGCAGATCAGATGCGGAAACAATATTCAATGCATGGATGCAAATGATGGCTTTGTAGAAATGCTAGTATATGTTATTAGTTTTCTAACACATTGGAGGGAACCAGTCTTCTTTGTTGCCTATGAATGTTAAGTCATTGTTTTTGATCGATGAATTCTCAGCTAAAGTATTATTATTCATGGCAATCTGTAGTTGAGAAAGTAATTATTAATGGAAAATACGCCATATAATAGCGTTATATCTTACAATTAATTTACTTTCATTCTTTTAATTTTCATGAGCAATTTTTCACCTTGTAAAACGCTCTTGATATATCATGACTTAGCGCTCTTGACTTCTTCAGCTTATTGTGTATGCGTTCAGAAATGACCGTTAGAATATCTGCAGTAAAACTGGCTTAACTTTATAGTTTGGGTCAGAAAGAAGGTAAGCATTTATGAAGCCGTGGACAAGCACTTAAGTGGTAAATGACTCAAATATTCAGCAAAGAGAGGGGGAATTAGAAGGAGTGATAATTCAGTTGGTCAGTTTTTCACAAGAAATATGTAATACTAGTACCATAGAGACAATTTTCCAGATATCAGGTTATAAAGATTAGAGAAAACATTTTTGTAAAGTTTAGAGAAAACATGGACTAATTCAGTGGATCATTTATTTATTAGAATAACACGGACATGATAAGACCCACACGTTTTGAATGTGTCTGTTTTTTTATATCATGGGCATAAGAAATTATTATTTTTATTATTGATTGTTGCTTATGTTTGCAAATGGACATTTAGAAGAGAGTGGTATAATTGAAGTTGAACTACCTGCGCAGGTAGTTCAGTCTTCTTGGTTTCACATGCCAACCGTGTTGAATTATCATGAGCACATAATTACAGGATGATTACCAAAGGTGCTAGAGAGTACTACCCGAACCACCACAAAACAGAGCTGCTAAAATAACACATGCAACATGAAATCGATGGTGTTTTGGGAAAAGGTTTCGTACAAAAACATGCAGGCCTTAGAAGAGAACATCAGAAATTACCGCACATGCCAAATTAGCATTCACAAACTGGCAAGCGAGCCACTGCAAATATTCCTATTACCAGCAATCCCGTGGACAGAAGTGATTGCTAACTTTGGACGCCTCCGAAATGAAAATTTCTTCTCGTCGTCACAGATGAATACTCACGCTATGTTGTTGTTGGCATTCTAGACTCCATTTTATTAATATAATCCCTGGTCTGGACAAGATATTCGCCAAATTTAGGGTATCAGTATTTTTAAAAACAGAGACTGAACTACCATTTAACAGCTGTGATTTCAAAACCTACGCTTTTGTCACTGGGTTCAAACACAGGAAGATAACACCCATATGACCCCAGGCCAATGCCAAAATAGAACATTTTATATGCACCATAAAGTCTATCAAAGCTGATCTAATCAAAGGTCGAAATTGTAATTAGGAATTTTTCTAATTCCAGCTCGACTACCAAATAATGGCACTGTAGCAGCTGAAACGCACTATAATCACAGGCAGGAGTGATATCTCGTGGTTCGAGATTTAAAATCCATTTTCTCACTGGCTTGTCCAATCACAAGCCAGCTTTCAATCACGTGACCGAGTACATAAAAGGTGAAATCACAAACCTTTCTTCTTCTTTCTCTCTGCTCTGCCGAGCAGCACACATTGCCATGGGCTTTGGCTCTCAGCTGAACGTGAGTACAACAAGCTAATAATGGCTCTTTTCAAACTCACACATGCATCCTACACATGCACCCCCACATGCACTACACACATGTACTCTTTCTTAACTCGAGACACTAACTCTTTGCCCTGTCTCTACTATCGGACGCGCACTCCTCCATACATAAACACACTGAAGATTTTGCCTTTTCTTTCTCCTTTAACCGACTTCCTTCATCCCGACAACTACTAGCTATAAACACATGTAAACGGAACTGTTCTCTCCTCAACAAGCCGGCAATATATTAAATCTATCTTTACACAAGAATACTTCAACCTACGAACCCGTTTCTCTCGTGTACACATTAACGGAGATGACAAATAAAGTTGTTAAAATGAGACTTCTTTTCGTTGTCTTCATTTTTATCTAAAGCACTGTCCAACTTGTGTATCTTCAGTCTCAATCTTATTTTATCAAACCATAAAAACATCCACTTACTTCATCATACTAATAGCTAGAGACCCTAGCATTAGGGAAGGTGACACACAAGCCAAGAAAACGATAAAGCAATACACAGATAAAAAGGCATATGTGAAATCAAAATGATCTCAGTGTAGTGACAGGCGTTGTAAAAAGCAACCACACCTTGAAGGCCATCACACCTTACCAACCTAGCCTAATGACTGTAGCAAAAAGATAGGTTCATAATTATAGCCCCGCACCAGGACAAAAACATTACGACAAATGGCAGGTTCTTAAAAAATCTGTAAGCCACCAACAAACTCCACTTGATTATTCCTCATCCGAAGATAAGAAGACTACACACGTGACGACACCAGCAATCAAGCATAACACATTTTTAGCCTACGGCATTCAAACCGAGCTAAACAACCACTCAGTAGATTTGATTACTAAACTTCCTTTTAGCTCTTGAAATTTTACAAATGAAATGCGTGTTTATTTTTCTATTTCTTTTTAATCAAAACTCATCTGGCTGTCGCATTGGGATGATAACCAATATTTATCACATCCCTGTTGTGTAATTAATACGTTTTTTTATTTTCTTTATATTTAATTGCAACCCGTGCTAATTTGAATAAGCACAAAAAAATGTAGTTTGGAATCCTGGTCTAAAACGGGAGTAATTCTACTACTATTTTGTGAACTATTACTTACTCTGCATCAAATTAAAAAAATAATACTGCTGTTTTTAGTTTCGTCACTTATAAAGTTTTCTTTTGACTGCTGTAGATTTAGTTTTCTGGTTCGTTAAATAAGATAGAGTAAAATGCGATCCATAACATATCTACTCGACGTTTTTGTCACACAAAAAGCGACACTCCTTCTTTACAACTTAAGCTGCTCAACAAAACACTCAACAAAAGAACTGAAATATATTTTTAAAACATTTGATTTGATTTATTTTATCTTTCCAAATTGTTTTTCTCAAATTAGGTAAACAAAAAAGTAATAATTCATTTTTTTTGCTTGCTTACTGATTTAAAAACGTATGGTTTGAAAAAAAAAAGTAATTTCTATTTGCTCCACTCAAAACCAACAGATTAGTTTTAGTAGTAAACAAAATAACATTTTTAGAAACATGATAGAACAATAATTCGTTTTAAAATATAAAATTAATCATCATCTTTTCCAGGTGATTAACTGTGATGGGATCGGAATGTTGGGTTTTGTAACAGTATCCGATGTAATTAGTTTTCTATAGTTGCTGCTGTCTCATAAGATTTTGGCCTAATAATCCTCTCATAACGTTTTGGCCAACGTCTCTATTCACTGCACGAGGGGTTGCGTCCATGTTTCTCATGCAAAGCAAATATAACTGCAAAATTGTTATAAATGGATAAACTAATTTTATTTCCAATCTATTGAGATGATTCAGATAAAGGAATTGAAACCAACTTTAAAAATTAGACAAAACTTCCAACCATTTTGAAGCATTCAATGACATTTGCTGAAGATTTAGATGATTAGTCTTTAGTTCATTGGTGAAAGAATACCATTATCCGCTGCTATAGATGTGCTGATATTTGGGTATATCTTACATGGTTGCCAAGAATGTTAATCTTGTGTTTTGTCAAACTCTCTTTTTTGCATGCACGAAAAGGCTGATGAATTGCTGTAATGAATCTTCCGAGTGTGTTAGGGTCAGTACTGCATCATTGTTGAAGATTGTCACATATTAGTACCTTCCGCATTCTAGCTTTTACTTCAACGCGGGCAAGCTCAAAGAAACTGCTTCTGCGTTTGATATAATGGTAAACTGCATCTTCCGACATTTGAAAGGTGCAGTACTAGAAAGCATCCATGTTCCACCTCACACTTCATTGGATCATGATGTAAGGTGCCCTACAAGATTGGATCATTGTCATCTTTGGATAGGTTTATGAAGGTAAAAGACTGCGCTTGTCTCTGTTCATGGAAGTTTCCCTGGAGCTGTTGCAGAGAGATTTTATTGAGAGCTGGCTTTGCCACACAAAATCCAAGTGGGATTATGTTTGCTGCAGTTTTGAGAGTTGGTCATCGTGCTTACATCTGATACAGAGAAGGGAACGTCTCGCTCTTTTTAAGATGTCAAAAGGTATGTTAATATGTCAAAGGTACAATATTTTTACGCATGTACCAAAGGCTTACAAGAAGCACATGCTGCAAATGCTGCTGTGTTTAACCAGTTATCCTTGCTGCAGTCTACAGCTTGGGCATCGTTGCTTATGATGTGATACTATTATCGTCCCAACCTGCAGAATTTTTAGAGATTTTTAAAAAGGAGGAAAAATATAACAACAAAAAAAGGAGAAGTTTTTCAGTAGTACAACATATAAGTTGTCTATGAAGACATGCAGAAGACAAAGATAGGTTTGTTAACAAAGGTGTGTTGGTTATTAGAACATGTTTAAAGTTAGTTTTCTGGCAGTTTTATAATTGTCAATGTGTTTTACAACAGTTTACAATTGTTACAGACAGTTTCTAGAGAAACTTGGGTTTGCAACATTTGAATAGAGTTGTGATTTGTACAGCTGAAGGCCATGCATTGAAACATGGATTGAGCTGACATCAACTTACGAGCACAGTGAGTAGAGTCGAGTTTGTCCAAACACCAACACACAGAATGCAACTGACATTTGGAGAATTTGTTGGAGTTATGTGAGAGATGACAAGAAGAAATCCAAGGCGCAAAAGATGGGATTGGTGATCGTTGTTGAGCAGGGTACCTTATGATCTTATCAGTGTTTCTGGCATACAGCACTGCCTTTTCAGAAGGATTCATTTTGTTTTTGCTGAAAGTTTTCTATTTTTGTATTTATTGCTGACTCTAACTCTGCAATATCTAATTATTTTCTTTGCTCCTACAACTATGTTCGTTGCAGAGTTGCATTGTAGTACGGATGTGACCACATTTTTCTTCAACATTGCCAGCAGGTCAGTCTTTGAGGGAATTTTTATTAGTGTCAGCAAAGTATTTGCTAAAGACTAGCATTGCCGTCCTGCTAGTTTTAATATCATAGGATATTTTTGTTTGTTCGATTGATCTATTTGGACTGTATATATACTCCACTCCAAATTATAGATTAGTCAATGTCACAAACAGCACTGTAGCAATCATGTGTATTTAGAATGTAGTTCATTTAAAGTGTCTGCGTGCTTGCAAGGAAAGGAATTCCATTATTTAAAAAGCATCTATATATACATAAAGATATCCCAAATACAACCATTTGATTTCTTTATGAATAATATATTAAGTTTAGAAGAAAGTTCTTGTGGAACTTTTGATTTTGATTTTAAATAATGTATTTTCAAATAAGTTTTTATTATAATACCTTTATCATTTTAAAGAGCGTTTTTTGCTCTATCTAATCGTTTAAAAATAACTATGTATTCTTTTCAGAACGTTGATTACAAGATGGAAGAAAGCAAATTTGCACAATTTTATTTTATTTCAACTTAAGCAGAAAAGCTGCTGAAACAGCTCACGATATCAACAAAGTGTTTGGTCCAGGAACCACTAAAGCACAACAGTGGTTTAGGAAATTTTGTGGAGGCGACAAGAGTCGTGAAGATGATAAACATAATGGTCAGTCATCAGATGTTGACAACGATCAATTAAGAGTGTTAGTCAACACCAATCCACGCACAATTGTTTGATAACTTGCTTCCAAATTAGACATAACATATACAATGATTTCCAACCAGAAGGATTGGAAAGACAAAAAAAGCTTGATAAAAATGGATGCTTCATGAATTGAACGACAACCAAAAGAAACGTCTTCCCTTCTTTTACGCAACAAGAAAAACCCGGTTGTGACTTGCGATGAAAAATGAGTTCTATATGACAACCGAAAAAGTCAGAGTTGCACTAAAGGGTTTGGTTGTGTGTGACCAGTCTCATCCATTACAGTTTTTGAATGCAAGCGAAACTATTACACCGGTGATGTAAACTTAAACACCCAGCATTAGTCAACAGAAAAGGCACAATTCATCTCCACAACAATGCCTGACCACGGGTTGCAGAAGATGAACGAAACCCCATCTGCCATACTCTCCAGACCTCTTACTTACTGACTACTACTTTTTCAAGTATCTCAACAACTTTCTGCACAAGAAATGTTTCAAAAACCTAAGTTTTATCAAAAACGCTTCAGCGACTTTATCGCTATCACAACGCAAGATTTTTTTTACATTACTGGCATAAATGCACTTGTTTTGAGTTGCCAAGTGTTGATTCTGATATTGCTAATTTCGATCTATAATTTTTTGTTTGAGTCACGATATGTTCATCTGAATTTAAAGTTAAAAACCAAATAACTTTCTTATCAATCTGATAAATATATAATGTTTCTTAAATAAGAACCAGTTTTTCTTATCATTAAGTTTTGTTTGATTCAAATAAGTCAAGTTTCATTAATTATCACATTATTCATGCATTAGAATCCGTAGTAGTTGCTTGCTTAGTTAATTTCAAAAGAACTACAAACTAATATGAATGAGTTAGTTTGTAGGTTTTCCGACGTTGTCTGATGTAAACTTTCAATACAATGTTATTTTATTTACATATTCGGTTCAGGTTCAATTTAAAAAGGCATACTCATGTCTGAATATACCAACAGACTTCTATGCAGAGATACATAAGACACATATATACATGCTTATATGTATGTGTGTGCGTTTATGCAGAAAAACGTTTTACCTACTTCTGAGACTAACAGTTGGTGATGAGTTATATTATTAGATTATATCCAAGTACTATTCAATGGACAAAATTTGTTCCTCTCAGAGCTAATATCTCTAGTTTGTTAGAGTTTGCTTTTGCATCTGTTTATTTTTAAAGATTTCTTCATTATGCTGTTGCCTGTATCACAAGCAGAATGTTACACGCATACGGCATTCTCACAGAAGTATCAAATAATGCAAGAAATGCACATAATATGACTTTGCTTAACTGTGTGATTTTTTCATATGTCTCACTAAATTTGATTTATAAGAACAGGAATATTCACATATTTTACAAGAATATGGTTTTTCCCCAGTGTGAGTTCTCATATGACCCACTAGATTTGACTTTTGAGAAGAAGAATATTCACACAGTTCACAAGAATATGGTTTTTCCTCGGTGTGGGTTCTCATATGAGTCACTAAATATGGTTTTTGAGAACAACAATAACCACACAATTCACAGGAATATGGTTTTTCACCAGTGTGCGTTCTCATATGTTTCACTAATGCTGATGTCTCAGAACAAGAATATTCACACACATTACACAAATATGGCTTTTCGCCAGTATGAGTTCTTATATGACTTACTAAATTTGATTTTGTGGTACATGAAGTTCCGCATATTTCACAAAAATACCCAGTGTGGTTCTGCATATGATTTACTAAATTTGATTGAACAGAACAAGAATATTCACATATTTCGCAAGAATATGGCTTTTTCTTGGTGTGAGTTCTCATATGTTTCCCTAATTGAGATGACTCAGTACAAGAATATTCACATACTTTGCAAGAGTAAGGCTTCTCTCCAGTGTGAATTCTGATATGTTTTACTAAACTTGATCTAAGTGAACAAGAATATTCACATACTTTACAAGAATACGGCTTTTCTCCAGTGTGAGTTCTCATATGTCTCATAAGACTTGATTTAACAGAACAAGAATATTCACATACTTTACAAGAATATGGCTTTTCACCAGTGTGAGTTCTTATATGTATTACTAGATCTGATTTTGCAGAACAAGAATAGCCACATATTTTACAAGAATGTGACTTTTCTCTACTTAGTGTCTGCATGTTTCATTAAAATTTATTCCTTTAAACAAGATAATCAAAAAATCTCTAAAAAAATATGGCATATATCCGGTATTTTATCTATTTATTTTATTCACTTCTGTTGTAATAAATTTACTCTCTTGTTAAAAGAAATGGAACACTATAGAATTCATCTGGTTTGATTTTTCAGATAAATCTAAGATATAGTAATTAGTGCACAAATATTAGTGCAAAAATGTCAGCATACTGTTGTTAAAAACCTGTCTTTTTCAATGTCGCAATATGTCACAAAAAATTCCTTTTCCAGTTTATTTTATGTAGACCCATATTTCAAATATTAAAATCATAAGTAAGATGTGTGGATTTCCTCCACTATTTTAAAATATGCATAATTCTTTTTTAAAATAACAATATTCAGAAAACTGTTTATTGATTTAGATTGACTGATGTAGTAATAAAAGAAAAACGTACTTTATAGTAAATTTTAACATTCAAATTCAGCAAATGTGTTCAAGTTGTATAATCTGCAAATAAAAGAAAAATAAAATTCACAATTAATTATTCTTTAAATTAAAATTTATTATTTTTAATTTTATTGCATTGATCTCACAACCTAATTCATAAAAGACATATTAGAAAAATAACTTATTGACACAGGATCAGTCGATACATACGTTTGTTAGAACACATTCTAAAGTGAATTATAATTTGAATTTCTTATTGAAATCAGCGAAAGAAAACCGGTAACATACATGTGTGTGTCTTTGTATGTACGAATATTAAGTTGAAATCTTGAACGAATGAATGTAAAAACAATTCTCCCCAAAACACAATTGCAAGCTTAATATAAATAAACTTATATAAATCTGCCAGTTAACTGCCTTGATGTTAATCATTTATTAGCGATTGTAAGATCCAATTTGTTATTAATCCAAAAACACTGAAATGGGGAAGTTGAAAAGCAAAAAAATTAATCAAAACGTTTTCTAAAGTTGTAGTTATAGAGTGTTTTGTGTAAAAGGTGAAACTATTATATAAACGTATAATTATCGACAACTGACATCAACTTCTCACACTACCATCTGACTCATGTATAAAATACACACATTACACAATAAGCATAAAAAATTCCTATCTTCTACTCTAACCTAACACCCATAAAATATACATATTTAGTTCACAAACATCCCTTTCTCATCAATCAGACATGGATAGAAAATGAACTGTTCTAATTCGAAATTTCGTTAACTTGACTGACATTACAAAATGAGTTGTTCTATTTAAATAATTGAGTGTGTGAATTATGCACATACAATCAGTAGTTCAAAGCTAATCAAAATATCAACTATCGAAAAACGTGTTTCTCATTCAACATTTTTCTTTTTCTTTTCGGTTATTTAAAATCAGTTTTAAAAAATGAGCTAATATACAGCCGGTGCAATAAGTATCCGATACAAAGCAAAAAGTTGATTTATTTTTATAACACGAACAGAACAGTGATAACAAAATGCTATTATACTGTATTTTTGTATGATAAATACAAATCTCATATCAAAAATCATATATAATTACATAAATGTCATATCTAGGGTTCAAAAAAGTATCCAACACAAAGAAAAAACTAATATTAGTTTTTAGTAATATGGCCTTTACTTGCCATAACAACTTCCAAACGTTTGGGATAATTTCTTACAAGATGTGTTACAAATGTTAACAGGAATTTTATCCCACTCTTCTTGGCAGAATCGTTTAAGTTCTGTCAGATTCCTCGGATCTCTCTTTTGCACAATCACCTACAACTTTTGGCACAGATTTTGAATTAAGTTGAGGTAAGGTGATTGACTTGGCCATCTTAATACCTCTATTTCCTTTTCCGAAATCATGTAGTAGTTGGCTTAGTCATGTTCTTGGGATCATTGTCCTGCTGAGATATCCAACCATTAGGCACGTTCACATCCTCTAATGACTAATGGGAATGAATGGTTGAGTAAAACATTAAAATATTAAATATGAAAGAGGAATTGTAAGCAACACATATTTCACTTCATAGAATGTCAATTCCTATGCATACATTTATTGGATGATGAAAAGACCGATGGGAAACTAGAAGAGTACTATGTCTAACCATGTTGATGGTGCAATCAATTGTGATTGAATGTCGGCATGAGACGTTTATATTCACAGCAGAGAAATGTTTATTCCATGAAAGAATTTATTATGGCAGTCAATCAAGGATGGATGACATGAAGGGGGGGTCTCTCGAAAATGATCAAGTTATTCAAGAACTTTATGTAACAGTACAAGTAACACGCCTTTCCTCTATTCATATAGAAGAACAATATAATCATTCTATTCATATAGAAGAACAATATAATCATTCTATTCATATAGAAGAACAATATAATCATTCTATTCATATAGAAGAACAATATAATCATTCTATTCATATAGAAGAATATAATCATTCTATTCATATAGAAGAATATAATCATTCTATTCATATAGAAGAACAATATAATCATTCTATTCATATAGAAGAACAATATAATCATTCTATTCATATAGAAGAACAATATAATCATTCTATTCATATAGAAGAACAATATAATCATTCTATTCATATTTTTTTTTTTTTTTTTTTTTTTTTACAAAGGCATCACCACATTATCAAGGCCCAGAGGCCACTCAAGGATAAGGGTTAAAGAGTGTACAGTAGAAATTGGTCAATATAGTAATCATTAGTAATGAAAATTTGGTAAATTTAATAACTTATATGGAACGGCTCATCAAGAACTTATTTACTTTAGACTTGAACACAACCATATTGTAGTCAGCCGGAAAGCAGGAAAACGGAAGACAATTCCACAGGCGTGCAGTTCTAAGAAAGAAGCTTTGTTCATGGAATCTACGTTTAGGTTTAGCCACAGATAAAGAGTGGGGGAAATTATTGATAGTGTTTACAGCTAGACGAGTGTTTCTTGTGAAAGTTTGGCGAGGGGGGACCAAAGATTGAAGCTCAGTTGAACACTTTCCATGAAAATAACGATACATCAGAGACAAACTCGCAACATCTCTTCTGTGAGATAGAGGTTGCAAGGAGGAGAAAAGGACATCTCCTACGAGGCTACGAAGTCTATTTTGAACTCTATCAAGGCAGGACAAGTCCTTTCTAGCAGCTCCTGCCCAGATGTGGCAACAGTATTCCATCCTTGGACGTACCTGGCTCTTATATAGGTAGAGAATAGCATCAGCAGTGAGATATCTACTGGATCGATAGAAAGATCCCACCATTTTTCCAGCGGCCTTGGCAACAGATTTGATATACGTGTTCCATTTAAGATCAGGAGTAATGGTCAAGCCCAGAAGCTTGTCAAAACTTGAGGCCTCCTGAAGACGAGAGCCATTCATTTCAATTGATGACAAATGTGGATTAGAATGTTGATGATGTAAAGAGAGAAGCTTGGTTTTAGATGCATTAAAAGTAACCAGCCACTCCTTTCCCCATTGTACTACGTGCTCAAGATCAGAGGAGAGAGAATTGGAGAGAACTTGCTCGTTTACTGTCTTAGATGTGGTACCATAAATGGTAGTGTCGTCAGCATAAATGTCTACAAATGATGTAAGGATATGATTTGGAAGATCATTAATGTAGATTAGGAAAAGAGTTGGGCCCAGGATGGATCCCTGAGGGACACCGGCATTAATACTGTGAGCTTCTGATTTTTGCCCCTCAACTACTACTCTTATGAACCTATCAGAAAGAAATGATTTAATAATTGAGAAGACTTTTCCAGCTATACCATAGCTAGCGATCTTATGAAGTAAACCTTTATGCCATACCCTATCAAAGGCTTTAGATATGTCAAGAGCAATTGCTCTAGAAAGATTGCCACCGTCGAGAGATTTGCTAATCCTATGCGATATAACTGTAATGACATCTGCTGTAGATCTAGCAGAACGGAAACCATATTGAGTGTCACTAAGAAGGTTATTTTTGTTGAGATGTTTGATTACTTCTGTATTTAACACTGATTCTAGCAACTTACTCATGACGCACAGGAGACTTATTGGCCTGTACTGAGAGGGGGATGAGCGATCACCTGAATTCTTAAATACAGGGCATACCGATGAGGTTTTCCAGGGAGATGGGAAACTATTCTCCTTAAGACAACGTTTAAACAGTTTTGTAAGTATGGGCGCTAATTCAGGTTGAAGTTTTTTGAGTACTATAATTGGAATACCATCAGGGCCAGTTGCTTTACTCGAATCAAGGTTTTTGATTAGCTTCGCAACATCACGTACAGATATACGTATATCACATAGCGTGTTTTCTGATACAGGAGGAAATATTGGGGGTTGGCGGTCTTGGTCGCAAAGGGTAGAATTTGCTGCAAAGTTCTTGACAAAGAGTTTGGCTTTGTCTGATGCTGACGAGATTACCTCAGGTCCATTGATAATAGTTGGGATGGAGCACACGCTTCTGTTCAGGATTCTGTTTGCTATTTGCCAAAACTGGTGGGAACCAAGCCGCTGCTCAGCTACTTTGGACTTAACAGATTGAGCATACAACTCTCTTGCGTTCCTTATTACTTTCTTACAATGGTTGCTGGCAGTCCTGAAAACGGCTTTAGTTTCCATACATCTATTACGTTTGAAGCAGTGGAAAAAGTGATTTCTGTGCGCAATGGCAGCAGCACATTCTGGAGAGAACCATGGCTGGCTGTTAGGTTTTTTCTGAAACTTTTTAGAGGGTATGAAATGGTCAATACCTACAATTAACCATTCAGTTAGGTCTAATACTATAGAGGACACATCCTTTTTAAACATGGAATGCAGAGGTAGATCAGATATAAATGTACGGAAGCTATCCCAGTCAGCCTTAGTGTATCGATATACTGTACGATGAAGAGGTACATCTGGGGACTTATTACATTTCATTTTTATCTTAATTGATACAACAGAGTGGTCGGAAGATCCAAGAGGCGACAGAACAGAAACTGAACATAGTTCAGGGCAAGTTGTGAGAAAAAGGTCTAGTAGGCTCGCATACTGGCCATCATTATTGGGCACACGGGTAGGTTCCTGAACAATCTGAGTGAGGTCATAGGCAATGGAGAAATCATGACAGAACCTCCCCTCATCATCGGTCTTGTTTGAGTCGGTCAACCATTCAACGTTGTGAACATTGAAGTCTCCACATACGTGAATGTTAGCTGAAGGATAAGTAGAAAGGACTTGGTCAATTTTCTCAGATATGCTTTGAAAGATAGTAACTCCACTGTTGTGGGGGCGATAGAGAGTAAATATAAATGCAGTAGTGTGAGCTAAAGCAACCCGGAAGCACATATAGGGTAAGTTAGGATCTTCCCTGGAGATGTCCCTCCCACATGGAAAGCTATCTTTAATATAGGCACATATTCCATGCCCATGGCGATCTTGGGGGTCAGATTTAGAAGTTAAGTTAGAGTATCCTGAAATTGCAAACTCATCTAGGGAAATAGCCTGTCCAATGCCAGTTTCACTTAAAAATTAAAGGTCTGGTTTAGTCTCCTGTAATTGGGTTTCAACCTCTGGAAGGTTAGAACGAAGACCCCTGATGTTGGAGAAGGAGACATGGTAGTAGGGGTCTACGTTGGAAGTTGGGGAACCGGGTTTAATCGTGTATTTTTTCTTGAAACTTGTCATGATGAAATTTTGGAATTTGTGGACTAGGTCGACAGATTTACTTAGAGCAGGACAGAGAGGGGAAATTAAGAGAGAAAAAGAAACGAAGAATTTTTTTTTTAGAAGAACAATATAATCATTCTATTCATATAGAAGAACAATATAATCATTCTATTCATATAGAAGAACAATATAATCATTCTATTCATATAGAAGAACAATATAATCATTCTATTCATATAGAAGAATATAATCATTCCATTCATATAGAAGAATATAATCATTCTATTCATATAGAAGAACAATATAATCATTCTATTCATATAGAAGAACAATATAATCATTCTATTCATATAGAAGAGCAATATAATCATTCTATTCATATAGAAGAACAATATAGTCATTCTATTCATATAGAAGAACAATATAATCATTCTATTCATATAGAAGAACAATATAATCATTCTATTCATATAGAAGAACAATATAATCATTCTATTCATATAGAAGAACAATATAATCATTCTATTCATATAGAAGAACAATATAATCATTCTATTCATATAGAAGAGCAATATAATCATTCTATTCATATAGAAGAACAATATAATCATTCTATTCATATAGAAGAACAATATAATCATTCTATTCATATAGAAGAATATAATCATTCTATTCATATAGAAGAACAATATAATCATTCTATTCATATAGAAGAACAATATAATCATTCTATTCATATAGAAGAACAATATAATCATTCTATTCATATAGAAGAACAATATAATCATTATATTCATATAGAAGAGCAATATAATCATTCTATTCATATAGAAGAATATAATCATTCTATTCATATAGAAGAACAATATAATCATTCTATTCATATAGAAGAACAATATAATCATTCTATTCATATAGAAGAACAATATAATCATTCTATTCATATAGAAGAACAATATAATCATTCTATTCATATAGAAGAACAATATAATCATTCTATTCATATAGAAGAACAATATAATCATTCTATTCATATAGAAGAACAATATAATCATTCTATTCATATAGAAGAATATAATCATTCTATTCATATAGAAGAACAATATAATCATTCTATTCATATAGAAGAGCAATATAATCATTCTATTCATATAGAAGAATATAATCATTCTATTCATATAGAAGAACAATATAATCATTCTATTCATATAGAAGAATATAATCATTCTATTAATATAGAAGAGCAATATAATCATTCTATTCATATAGAAGAACAATATAATCATTCTATTCATATAGAAGAACAATATAATCATTCTATTCATATAGAAGAACAATATAATCATTCTATTCATATAGAAGAACAATATAATCATTCTATTCATATAGAAGAACAATATAATCATTCTATTCATATAGAAGAACAATATAATCATTCTATTCATATAGAAGAGCAATATAATCATTCTATTCATATAGAAGAACAATATAATCATTCTATTCATATAGAAGAACAATATAATCATTCTATTCATATAGAAGAATATAATCATTCTATTCATATAGAAGAATATAATCATTCTATTCATATAGAAGAACAATATAATCATTCTATTCATATAGAAGAATATAATCATTCTATTCATATAGAAGAATATAATCATTCTATTCATATAGAAGAACAATATAATCATTCTATTCATATAGAAGAACAATATAATCATTCTATTCATATAGAAGAATATAATCATTCTATTCATATAGAAGAATATAATCATTCTATTCATATAGAAGAACAATATAATCATTCTATTCATATAGAAGAACAATATAATCATTCTATTCATATAGAAGAACAATATAATCATTCTATTCATATAGAAGAACAATATAATCATTCTCTTCATATAGAAGAACAATATAATCATTCTATTCATATTGAAGAACAATATAATCATTCTATTCATATAGAAGAACAATATAATCATTCTATTCATATTGAAGAACAATATAATCATTCTATTCATATAGAAGAATATAATCATTCTATTCATATAGAAGAATATAATCATTCTATTCATATAGAAGAACAATATAATCATTCTATTCATATAGAAGAACAATATAATCATTCTATTCATATAGAAGAATATAATCATTCTATTCATATAGAAGAATATAATCATTCTATTCATATAGAAGAACAATATAATCATTCTATTCATATAGAAGAACAATATAATCATTCTATTCATATAGAAGAACAATATAATCATTCTATTCATATAGAAGAATATAATCATTCTATTCATATAGAAGAATATAATCATTCTATTCATATAGAAGAACAATATAATCATTCTATTCATATAGAAGAACAATATAATCATTCTATTCATATAGAAGAACAATATAATCATTCTATTCATATAGAAGAACAATATAATCATTCTATTCATATTGAAGAACAATATAATCATTCTATTCATATAGAAGAACAATATAATCATTCTATTCATATTGAAGAACAATATAATCATTCTATTCATATAGAAGAATATAATCATTCTATTCATATAGAAGAATATAATCATTCTATTCATATAGAAGAACAATATAATCATTCTATTCATATAGAAGAATATAATCATTCTATTCATATAGAAGAATATAATCATTCTATTCATATAGAAGAATATAATCATTCTATTCATATAGAAGAATATAATCATTCTATTCATATAGAAGAACAATATAATCATTCTATTCATATAGAAGAATATAATCATTCTATTCATATAGAAGAATATAATCATTCTATTCATATAGAAGAACAATATAATCATTCTATTCATATAGAAGAACAATATAATCATTCTATTCATATAGAAGAACAATATAATCATTCTATTCATATAGAAGAACAATATAATCATTCTATTCATATAGAAGAACAATATAATCATTCTATTCATATAGAAGAACAATATAATCATTCTATTCATATTGAAGAACAATATAATCATTCTATTCATATTGAAGAGCAATATAATCATTCTATTCATATAGAAGAGCAATATAATCATTCTATTCATATAGAAGAACAATATAATCATTCTATTCATATAGAAGAACAATATAATCATTCTATTCATATAGAAGAACAATATAATCATTCTATTCATATAGAAGAACAATATAATCATTCTATTCATATAGAAGAACTATATAATCATTCTATTCATATAGAAGAACAATATAATCATTCTATTCATATAGAAGAATATAATCATTCTATTCATATAGAAGAATATAATCATTCTATTCATATAGAAGAACAATATAATCATTCTATTCATATAGAAGAACAATATAATCATTCTATTCATATAGAACAATATAATCATTCTATTCATATAGAAGAACAATATAATCACTCTATTCATATAGAAGAACAATATAATCATTCTATTCATATAGAAGAACAATATAATCATTCTATTCATATAGAAGAACAATATAATCATTCTATTCATATAGAAGAACAATATAATCATTCTATTCATATAGAAGAACAATATAATCATTCTATTCATATAGAAGAACAATATAATCATTCTATTCATATAGAAGAACAATATAATCATTCTATTCATATAGAAGAATATAATCATTCTATTCATATAGAAGAATATAATCATTCTATTCATATAGAAGAACAATATAATCATTCTATTCATATAGAAGAACAATATAATCATTCTATTCATATAGAAGAACAATATAATCATTCTATTCATATAGAAGAACAATATAATCATTCTATTCATATAGAAGAACAATATAATCATTCTATTCATATAGAAGAACAATATAATCATTCTATTCATATAGAAGAACAATATAATCATTCTATTCATATAGAAGAACAATATAATCATTCTATTCATATAGAAGAGCAATATAATCATTCTATTCATATAGAAGAATATAATCATTCTATTCATATAGAAGAACAATATAATCATTCTATTCATATAGAAGAATATAATCATTCTATTCATATAGAAGAATATAATCATTCTATTCATATAGAAGAACAATATAATCATTCTATTCATATAGAAGAACAATATAATCATTCTATTCATATAGAAGAACAATATAATCATTCTATTCATATAGAAGAACAATATAATCATTCTATTCATATAGAAGAACAATATAATCATTCTATTCATATAGAAGAATATAATCATTCTATTCATATAGAAGAACAATATAATCATTCTATTCATATAGAAGAATATAATCATTCTATTTATATAGAAGAATATAATCATTCTATTCATATAGAAGAACAATATAATCATTCTATTCATATAGAAGAACAATATAATCATTCTATTCATATAGAAGAACAATATAATCATTCTATTCATATAGAAGAACAATATAATCATTCTATTCATATAGAAGAACAATATAATCATTCTATTCATATAGAAGAATATAATCATTCTATTCATATAGAAGAACAATATAATCATTCTATTCATATAGAAGAATATAATCATTCTATTCATATAGAAGAATATAATCATTCTATTCATATAGAAGAACAATATAATCATTCTATTCATATAGAAGAACAATATAATCATTCTATTCATATAGAAGAACAATATAATCATTCTATTCATATAGAAGAATATAATCATTCTATTCATATAGAAGAGCAATATAATCATTCTATTCATATAGAAGAACAATATAATCATTCTATTCATATAGAAGAACAATATAATCATTCTATTCATATAGAAGAACAATATAATCATTCTATTCATATAGAAGAGCAATATAATCATTCTATTCCGTTGTGAAGGAACATAACTGGCTATACACCGGTTACAAACTGTATATATATATTGGACTGTTTGGCAGACAGCGGCAGACAAGCAGTCGCAGTAAGACGGATAGTCTTACGTGTTGATTATCAGACTTTCTTCCCCATACTTGTTACTATGTACTTCTATTTACCTTAGGCGAGCAGCCTTACGTTTCTGTATTATAAATAAACCCCATTACACATACCACTCGGTGTAACTCACGTTTGTCTTTATTTCCTAAGTATTTAGGAATATAACAATGGCGACGAAAGGATGTTCTTTCTCTTAACAGAGATAAATTACCGTACCAAGGACTGTGTACAATGCAAGGATTTTTTGTTTTACGAAAAAAACAAACTACACAAGGATTTTTGACCACGTGCGTCAATGAATTTAAAAATTTTTCCTACCTAAAGTAGCGAAAAGTACGGATTTTTCTTCGTAAAGAACTCACAAGAAATTATAGAAACATGTTCAAGGTAAAGTGGAATTTATATTTATTTTGACAAGTAAAAAAAAAAAAAAAAAAATGGTCGCAAGTTGAATTCGAAACTACACTAAAGGATTACGAGTTTCGAAAGAAAAAATATAAATACAACGACTATTGTACCATTTTATGCCACGTGGGAACGGCAGCCATATATTTTTTTTTTTTGGAAAATTAATTGTTTGTTATTGCCTTTATATAAATAATTGGAACTATTTGTCGTGGGAAGTAAGAAATATTTTGTGTATGAACTTACGTTGTTGAAAAAAAAAAAAAAAAAAAAAAAAAAGAATTATTTTACAAAGCCTGTTGAATTACTATGGATGAACTTTGTTGAAACGTGTTGTGTCTGCATATTGCTACTAATTTACGATATACGTAAATTTACGATTTTTCTTTGGAATTATTGTGTAGAATTCGAAAAGACATTTTTGTACTAGAAGCTAACATGGAACAATTAGCAGAGTTAACTAAGGCTCTAGCCCTTAGCATCCAGGAACAGACAAAAATGACTCAACAATTTTTAGCGCAACAACAACAACAACAACAACAAATTCAACAACAACAGCTACAGCAACAGCTGCAACAACAACAAGAAAGAACACAAAAAACTTTAGAGGCACAACAAGAACAAACAAACATACTACAACGACAAATGTCGACACAGCAAAAGAATTTAGAAAAGCTAATTCTAGCGTCGACCGGGAAGAAGACTAATTTTTCTGCCGAGGGTATTTCAAATTCACTAACGGAATTTCGTTACTCCCCGGATACTGGTGTTACTTTCCCTGCATACTACAGAAGATACGAAACAATTTTTACGAAAAGATGTTTAGACTGGACCGATGAGGAAAAAGTTACCCTGCTACTACAAAAACTGGGTACTGATGAAAACACCAAGTATGCAAATCTAATTCTACCAAAAAAACCGGAGGAGGTTTCGTTCGAGGAAACAATTAGTACCTTGTCGAAAATATTTGATAAAAGGGATAGCCTATTTCACTCTAGATACAAATGTTTGAACATTCAGAAGGCAGAAGCTGAAGACTATCTAGAATATGCTTGCACTGTGAACTGTTTATGCGAATCATTTAAATTGAATGAAATTTCCGCAGACCAATTTAAATGTTTAATCTTTGTACAAGGTCTCACAGCACCAAGGGACAAAGATATACGTTCACGGATCCTAACAATTATGGAGGCGGATCCTAACATAACATTGCAAAAAGTCACTGAAGAGTGTCAACGTCTGATTAACATAAAGAAAGACAACACTCGCATTGAAGAGAAAAATATTTTTAAGGTGCAGCAAGTAAAAAGGCAAGGGACCACAAGAAAGTCCAGGTTCCAAGAACACAGGATCCTTAAAGGATACAAAGACCCAAAGCTAAAGTGTAAATGTTGTGGTAGTTTAAGACACAACAATAAGACCTGCTGGTTTAGGAACAAAATATGTTATGAATGTGGTCTCAGAGGTCACAAGGGAACATACTGTGCCCAGAAGAAAAGACAAGGGACCGATAATGTAAATACGCTTCGCATGAATAAAGAAAAAAGCTGCGAAAGACGGAAATATGTTGATGTTCGGATAAATGGACATCTGGTTACATTGCTTCTGGATAGCGGTGCAGATATTAGTATTATAAATGAAGATATATGGAAAAGGATAGGTCGACCTGAATTAACGAAAACCAGAAAGACGGCGAGAAGTGTGTGCGGCAAAAGATTAGAGTTCAAGGGAGAATTAAAATGCAAAGTGACATTCGCTAACCAGACTCATAAATCCAAAGTGTACGTCGTACCAGGAAAGAATACATGCCTGTTTGGGGTAGATTGGATTGTCCTGTTTAATTTATGGGAGAAACCCATAAATTCGTTTTGTAACGTTTTAACTGCAGAAAAAGCAAACCAAAGGGAAGACTTCCTGAAGGATTTGAAAACTGAATTTCCCAATGTTTTTGCCGAAGGACTAGGACTCTGTATTAAGACAGAGGCAAAATTTGAATTAAAGAAAAATGCCACTCCAGTATTCAAACCTAAAAGGAATGTGCCTTTTTCAGCGATGGACGCAATCGAAAAAGAGTTGGATAGACTTCAACAACTGGAAGTCATTGAAAAAGTTAACCACACAGATTGGGCAAGTCCAACCGTGTATGTAAAGAAAAAAAATAACAGAATAAGGGTCTGTGGAGATTTTTCAACGGGTTTAAATGACTGTCTATTGGACCATAATTATCCCCTTCCGTCCGCAGAAGATCTGTTCTCTAAGCTTAACGGAGGAAAAATTTTTTCTAAGATAGACCTCTCAGATGCTTACTTGCAAATTAAGATCAGCGATGAATGCTCCAAATACTTAGGCATAAATACTCATAAGGGCATTTTTAAGCTAAAGAGGCTTCCTTTTGGATTAAAGGTTGCTCCTGCTATTTTCCAGCAAATTATGGACACGATGCTGGCAGGGTTGGAATTTTCAATGGCCTACCTTGACGATATCCTAATTAAAAGTGAAAATTTGCAAGATCATAAGAAGCATGTAAAAGAAGTATTCAAAAGAATACAGGAATTTGGTTTTAAATTGAGCCCAGAAAAATGCGATTTTTTTATGAAAAAAATTAAATATCTAGGTCAAATAATCGACAAAGAGGGTCGAAGACCGGATCCACAAAGGACTGAAGCAATTGAAAAGATGCCTGCTCCAGATTCAGTGACGAAATTAAAATCGTTTTTGGGATTAGTTCAATACTATGCAATTTACATCCCTAACATACATAATTTAAGAGCTCCTCTTAACGAGTTACTGAAAAAGGGTGTTAAATGGAACTGGAATAAGGAATGTGAATCTGCTTTCCAAAATATCAAAAGATGTCTACTGTCAGACTTAGCATTGGCACATTTCAATCCAGAAAAGGAACTAATACTAGCAACGGACGCCAGTGATTACGGTGTTGGCGCTGTATTACTTCACAAGTATGAGGATGGTAGGACAAAAGCTATCGCCCATGCTTCAAGAACGTTGGTTGCAGCGGAGAAAAATTACAGCCAAATTGAAAAAGAGGCGCTGTCGATAATATTTGGAATTACAAAGTACAATCGATTTCTCCATGGACGATCTTTTATTTTGCAAACCGACCATAAACCCCTACTTACCATATTTGGATCAAAGAAAGGCATTCCCACACATACTGCGAATCGATTACAGCGATGAGCTGTAACCCTCTTAAACTATCAGTTTAAGATGGAACATGTATCCTCAAAAAAGTTAGGACACGCAGATGCATTATCACGGTTGATCCCTAAAAGAAGCGAAAGTTTCGAAGAAACGGTAATTGTTGCGCTTAAAGACGAAAGTGAATGTACAAGTTCAATGTGTAATATGATACGTGAACTTCCGGTAACTTTCGAAAAAATAAAAAAAGAGGCAGTAAATGACATTTTCATTAAGAAAATGAAAAATCAATTGGGATGGATAAAAAAAAATAAAAAGGTAGATCAAACAACGCCTTTTTCCATCTGTGAAGATGTGCTCATGTATGGTGAGAGGATCGTAATTCCACTAACGTTACAGAGGAAAATTCTGAAGGAATTTCATACAGGTCATCCGGGCATTTCGAGAATGAAATCCCTTATGAGAGGATATGTGTACTGGCCTGGTATGGACAAGGAAGTTGAAAAATGTGGCAAGACATGCAGAGGATGTCAATTAGCAGCTCGAGATCCTCCAGTAAAAACGACGCCATGGCCAAAGACGGACCTACCCTGGTCACGTCTGCATATTGATTATGCGGGACCTATAAATGGTTATTTTTACTTGATTATTGTAGATTCTTTTTCAAAATGGCCAGAAATATTTAAGTTTAGACATCCAACAGCAAAAAACACTGTGAGTGCGCTTAATGAAATTTTTAGCCGTTTTGGAGTGCCAAAAACCTTAGTGAGCGATAATGGAACAGCATTTACTGCTCATGAATTCAAAGAATTCTGTGACTCACTAAATATTCTACATATGACAACACCTGTGTACCATCCACGATCGAATGGGTTGGCCGAAAAATTTGTAGATACGTTTAAAAGGGCACTTAAGAAAAATCTTACTACGGACACAGACGAACAATGTATTCAAACATTTTTAGCAATTTACAGGGTGACACCAAATCCTAATAATAATGTCAATTCTTCCCCGGCTGAGCTAATGTTTGCAAGAAAGATAAGATCTGTCTTCGATAGGCTGCTACCAGAGAAAAAGAAAGTTTTCAAAAAAGAAAACCTTAATACCAAGTGCTTCTCCCCAGGTGAAAATGTATATTTCAAAAATTTTCAAAATGGACGAAATCAGTGGGTTGAAGGTATTATCAAAAAAAGGATTGGGAGCATGGTCTATACCATCCAAGGATTAAGTTTTGTCTGCAAAAGACACAGAAATCAAATACGTCCCAGACTGTCTCCAAATGTGGAAGAGACACCAATGGAAACATTGTGCGATATTTTTGATATACCAAAACCAGCGTGTGTACCGCAAACAATGAATATTTCGCCTGAACCGACCATACGGGCTGGACAGAAACCTTTACCCCGGGTAACGCTGACCAGAAGGAAAAGCGCAAGAAAGAGAAAAGTTACCAGGAGATTAAGCCCTGACCCTAAAAGGAAGAGGTATTTAAGCTAAAATAAGGAAGATTTCAGCTTCAGGGGGAGGTGTTGTGAAGGAACATAACTGGCTATACACCGGTTACAAACTGTATATATATATTGGACTGTTTGGCAGACAGCGGCAGACAGCGGCAGAGAGCGGCAGACAAGCAGTCGCAGTAAGATGGATAGTCTTACGTGTTGATTATCAGACTTTCTTCCCCATACTTGTTACTATGTACTTCTATTTACCTTAGGCGAGCAGCCTTACGTTTCTGTATTATAAATAAACCCCATTACACATACCACTCGGTGTAACTCACGTTTGTCTTTATTTCCTAAGTATTTAGGAATATAACAAATTCATATAGAAGAGCAATATAATCATTCTATTCATATAGAAGAACAATATAATCATTCTATTCATATAGAAGAACAATATAATCATTCTATTCATATAGAAGAACAATATAATCATTCTATTCATATAGAAGAATATAATCATTCTATTCATATAGAAGAACAATATAATCATTCTATTCATATAGAAGAACAATATAATCATTCTATTCATATAGAAGAACAATATAATCATTCTATTCATATAGAAGTATATAATCATTCTATTCATATAGAAGAATATAATCATTCTATTCATATAGAAGAACAATATAATCATTCTATTCATATAGAAGAATATAATCATTCTATTCATATAGAAGAATATAATCATTCTATTCATATAGAAGAACAATATAATCATTCTATTCATATAGAAGAACAATATAATCATTCTATTCATATAGAAGAACAATATAATCATTCTATTCATATAGAAGAACAATATAATCATTCTATTCATATAGAAGAATATAATCATTCTATTCATATAGAAGAATATAATCATTCTATTCATATAGAAGAACAATATAATCATTCTATTCATATAGAAGAACAATATAATCATTCTATTCATATAGAAGAATATAATCATTCTATTCATATAGAAGAATATAATCATTCTATTCATATAGAACAATATAATCATTCTATTCATATAGAAGAACAATATAATCATTCTATTCATATAGAAGAACAATATAATCATTCTATTCATATAGAAGAACAATATAATCATTCTATTCATATAGAAGAACAATATAATCATTCTATTCATATAGAAGAATATAATCATTCTATTCATATAGAAGAATATAATCATTCTATTCATATAGAAGAACAATATAATCATTCTATTCATATAGAAGAACAATATAATCATTCTATTCATATAGAAGAACAATATAATCATTCTATTCATATAGAAGAACAATATAATCATTCTATTCATATAGAAGAATATAATCATTCTATTCATATAGAAGAATATAATCATTCTATTCATATAGAAGAACAATATAATCATTCTATTCATATAGAAGAACAATATAATCATTCTATTCATATAGAAGAATATAATCATTCTATTCATATAGAAGAATATAATCATTCTATTCATATAGAACAATATAATCATTCTATTCATATAGAAGAACAATATAATCATTCTATTCATATAGAAGAACAATATAATCATTCTATTCATATAGAAGAACAATATAATCATTCTATTCATATAGAAGAACAATATAATCATTCTATTCATATAGAAGAACAATATAATCATTCTATTCATATAGAAGAACAATATAATCATTCTATTCATATAGACGAATAATATAATCATTCTATTCATATAGAAGAATATAATCATTCTATTCATATAGAATATAATCATTCTATTCATATAGAAGAATATAATCATTCTATTCATATAGAAGAATATAATCATTCTATTCATATAGAAGAACAATATAATCATTCTATTCATATAGACGAATAATATAATCATTCTATTCATATAGAATAATATAATCATTCTATTCATATAGAAGAATATAATCATTCTATTAATATAGAAGAACAATATAATCATTCTATTAATATAGAAGAATATAATCATTCTATTCATATAGAAGAACAATATAATCATTCTATTCATATAGAAGAACAATATAATCATTCTATTCATATAGAAGAATATAATCATTCTATTCATATAGAATATAATCATTCTATTCATATAGAAGAATATAATCATTCTATTAATATAGAAGAATATAATCATTCTATTCATATAGAAGAATATAATCATTCTATTCATATAGAAGAATATAATCATTCTATTCATATAGAAGAACAATATAATCATTCTATTCATATAGAAGAACAATATAATCATTCTATTCATATAGAAGAATATAATCATTCTATTCATATAGAAGAATATAATCATTCTATTCATATAGAAGAGCAATATAATCATTCTATTCATATAGAAGAACAATATAATCATTCTATTCATATAGAAGAATATAATCATTCTATTCATATAGAAGAACAATATAATCATTCTATTCATATAGAAGAATATAATCATTCTATTCATATAGAAGAACAATATAATCATTCTATTCATATAGAAGAATATAATCATTCTATTCATATAGAAGAACAATATAATCATTCTATTCATATAGAAGAACAATATAATCATTCTATTCATATAGAAGAACAATATAATCATTCTATTCATATAGAAGAACAATATAATCATTCTATTCATATAGAAGAATATAATCATTCTATTCATATAGAAGAACAATATAATCATTCTATTCATATAGAAGAATATAATCATTCTATTCATATAGAAGAACAATATAATCATTCTATTCATATAGAAGAACAATATAATCATTCTATTCATATAGAAGAATATAATCATTCTATTCATATAGAAAAATATAATCATTCTATTCATATAGAAGAATATAATCATTCTATTCATATAGAAGAATATAATCATTCTATTCATATAGAAGAACAATATAATCATTCTATTCATATAGAAGAACAATATAATCATTCTATTCATATAGAAGAATATAATCATTCTATTCATATAGAAGAACAATATAATCATTCTATTCATATAGAAGAACAATATAATCATTCTATTCATATAGAAGAATATAATCATTCTATTCATATAGAAGAATATAATCATTCTATTCATATAGAAGAACAATATAATCATTCTATTCATATAGAAGAACAATATAATCATTCTATTCATATAGAAGAACAATATAATCATTCTATTCATATAGAAGAACAATATAATCATTCTATTCATATAGAAGAATATAATCATTCTATTCATATAGAAGAACAATATAATCATTCTATTCATATAGAAGAACAATATAATCATTCTATTCATATAGAAGAATATAATCATTCTATTCATATAGAAGAATATAATCATTCTATTCATATAGAAGAATATAATCATTCTATTCATATAGAAGAACAATATAATCATTCTATTCATATAGAAGAACAATATAATCATTCTATTCATATAGAAGAACAATATAATCATTCTATTCATATAGAAGAATATAATCATTCTATTCATATAGAAGAACAATATAATCATTCTATTCATATAGAAGAACAATATAATCATTCTATTAATATAGAAGAATATAATCATTCTATTCATATAGAAGAATATAATCATTCTATTCATATAGAAGAACAATATAATCATTCTATTCATATAGAAGAACAATATAATCATTCTATTCATATAGAAGAATATAATAATTCTATTCATATAGAAGAACAATATAATCATTCTATTCATATAGAAGAACAATATAATCATTCTATTCATATAGAAGAACAATATAATCATTCTATTCATATAGAAGAACAATATAATCATTCTATTCATATAGAAGAACAATATAATCATTCTATTCATATAGAAGAATATAATCATTCTATTCATATAGAAGAATATAATCATTCTATTCATATAGAAGAACAATATAATCATTCTATTCATATAGAAGAATATAATCATTCTATTCATATAGAAGAATATAATCATTCTATTCATATAGAAGAACAATATAATCATTCTATTCATATAGAAGAATATAATCATTCTATTCATATAGAAGAATATAATCATTCTATTCATATAGAAGAACAATATAATCATTCTATTCATATAGAAGAACAATATAATCATTCTATTCATATAGAAGAATATAATCATTCTATTCATATAGAAGAACAATATAATCATTCTATTCATATAGAAGAATATAATCATTCTATTCATATAGAAGAATATAATCATTCTATTCATATAGAAGAACAATATAATCATTCTATTCATATAGAAGAATATAATCATTCTATTCATATAGAAGAATATAATCATTCTATTCATATAGAAGAACAATATAATCATTCTATTCATATAGAAGAATATAATCATTCTATTCATATAGAAGAATATAATCATTCTATTCATATAGAAGAATATAATCATTCTATTCATATAGAAGAACAATATAATCATTCTATTCATATAGAAGAACAATATAATCATTCTATTCATATAGAAGAACAATATAATCATTCTATTCATATAGAAGAACAATATAATCATTCTATTCATATAGAAGAATATAATCATTCTATTCATATAGAAGAACAATATAATCATTCTATTCATATAGAAGAACAATATAATTATTCTATTCATATAGAAGAACAATATAATCATTCTATTCATATAGAAGAACAATATAATCATTCTATTCATATAGAATATAATCATTCTATTCATATAGAAGAATATAATCATTCTATTCATATAGAAGAACAATATAATCATTCTATTCATATAGAAGAATATAATCATTCTATTCATATAGAAGAATATAATCATTCTATTCATATAGAAGAACAATATAATCATTCTATTCATATAGAAGAACAATATAATCATTCTATTCATATAGAAGAACAATATAATCATTCTATTCATATAGAAGAATATAATCATTCTATTCATATAGAAGAATATAATCATTCTATTCATATAGAAGAACAATATAATCATTCTATTCATATAGAAGAATATAATCATTCTATTCATATAGAAGAATATAATCATTCTATTCATATAGAAGAACAATATAATCATTCTATTCATATAGAAGAATATAATCATTCTATTCATATAGAAGAATATAATCATTCTATTCATATAGAAGAACAATATAATCATTCTATTCATATAGAAGAACAATATAATCATTCTATTCATATAGAAGAACAATATAATCATTCTATTCATATAGAAGAACAATATAATCATTCTATTCATATAGAAGAACAATATAATCATTCTATTCATATAGAAGAATATAATCATTCTATTCATATAGAAGAATATAATCATTCTATTCATATAGAAGAACAATATAATCATTCTATTCATATAGAAGAATATAATCATTCTATTCATATAGAAGAATATAATCATTCTATTCATATAGAAGAACAATATAATCATTCTATTCATATAGAAGAATATAATCATTCTATTCATATAGAAGAATATAATCATTCTATTCATATAGAAGAACAATATAATCATTCTATTCATATAGAAGAATATAATCATTCTATTCATATAGAAGAATATAATCATTCTATTCATATAGAAGAACAATATAATCATTCTATTCATATAGAAGAATATAATCATTCTATTCATATAGAAGAATATAATCATTCTATTCATATAGAAGAACAATATAATCATTCTATTCATATAGAAGAATATAATCATTCTATTCATATAGAAGAATATAATCATTCTATTCATATAGAAGAATATAATCATTCTATTCATATAGAAGAACAATATAATCATTCTATTCATATAGAAGAATATAATCATTCTATTCATATAGAAGAATATAATCATTCTATTCATATAGAAGAACAATATAATCATTCTATTCATATAGAAGAATATAATCATTCTATTCATATAGAAGAATATAATCATTCTATTCATATAGAAGAATATAATCATTCTATTCATATAGAAGAATATAATCATTCTATTCATATAGAAGAACAATATAATCATTCTATTCATATAGAAGAATATAATCATTCTATTCATATAGAAGAACAATATAATCATTCTATTCATAGAGAAGAACAATATAATCATTCTATTCATATAGAAGAACAATATAATCATTCTATTCATATAGAACAATATAATCATTCTATTCATATAGAAGAGCAATATAATCATTCTATTCATATAGAAGAACAATATAATCATTCTATTCATATAGAAGAATATAATCATTCTATTCATATAGAAGAATATAATCATTCTATTCATATAGAAGAACAATATAATCATTCTATTCATATAGAAGAATATAATCATTCTATTCATATAGAAGAATATAATCATTCTATTCATATAGAAGAATATAATCATTCTATTCATATAGAAGAATATAATCATTCTATTCATATAGAAGAATATAATCATTCTATTCATATAGAAGAACAATATAATCATTCTATTCATATAGAAGAATATAATCATTCTATTCATATAGAAGAATATAATCATTCTATTCATATAGAATATAATCATTCTATTCATATAGAAGAATATAATCATTCTATTAATATAGAAGAATATAATCATTCTATACATATAGAAGAATATAATCATTCTATTCATATAGAACAATATAATCATTCTATTCATATAGAAGAATATAATCATTCTATTCATATAGAAGAATATAATCATTCTATTCATATAGAAGAATATAATCATTCTATTCATATAGAAGAATATAATCATTCTATTCATATAGAAGAATATAATCATTCTATTCATATAGAAGAACAATATAATCATTCTATTCATATAGAAGAACAATATAATCATTCTATTCATATAGAAGAACAATATAATCATTCTATTCATATAGAAGAACAATATAATCATTCTATTCATATAGAAGAATATAATCATTCTATTCATATAGAAGAATATAATCATTCTATTCATATAGAAGAACAATATAATCATTCTATTCATATAGAAGAACAATATAATCATTCTATTCATATAGAAGAACAATATAATCATTCTATTCATATAGAAGAACAATATAATCATTCTATTCATATAGAAGAATATAATCATTCTATTCATATAGAAGAATATAATCATTCTATTCATATAGAAGAACAATATAATCATTCTATTCATATAGAAGAACAATATAATCATTCTATTCATATAGAAGAACAATATAATCATTCTATTCATATAGAAGAATATAATCATTCTATTCATATAGAAGAATATAATCATTCTATTCATATAGAAGAACAATATAATCATTCTATTCATATAGAAGAATATAATCATTCTATTCATATAGAAGAATATAATCATTCTATTCATATAGAAGAATATAATCATTCTATTCATATAGAAGAATATAATCATTCTATTCATATAGAAGAACAATATAATCATTCTATTCATATAGAAGAACAATATAATCATTCTATTCATATAGAAGAACAATATAATCATTCTATTCATATAGAAGAACAATATAATCATTCTATTCATATAGAAGAATATAATCATTCTATTCATATAGAAGAATATAATCATTCTATTCATATAGAAGAACAATATAATCATTCTATTCATATAGAAGAACAATATAATCATTCTATTCATATAGAAGAACAATATAATCATTCTATTCATATAGAAGAACAATATAATCATTCTATTCATATAGAAGAATATAATCATTCTATTCATATAGAAGAATATAATCATTCTATTCATATAGAAGAACAATATAATCATTCTATTCATATAGAAGAACAATATAATCATTCTATTCATATAGAAGAACAATATAATCATTCTATTCATATAGAAGAATATAATCATTCTATTCATATAGAAGAATATAATCATTCTATTCATATAGAAGAACAATATAATCATTCTATTCATATAGAAGAACAATATAATCATTCTATTCATATAGAAGAACAATATAATCATTCTATTCATATAGAAGAATATAATCATTCTATTCATATAGAAGAACAATATAATCATTCTATTCATATAGAAGAACAATATAATCATTCTATTCATATAGAAGAACAATATAATCATTCTATTCATATAGAAGAACAATATAATCATTCTATTCATATAGAAGAATATAATCATTCTATTCATATAGAAGAATATAATCATTCTATTCATATAGAAGAACAATATAATCATTCTATTCATATAGAAGAACAATATAATCATTCTATTCATATAGAAGAACAATATAATCATTCTATTCATATAGAAGAATATAATCATTCTATTCATATAGAAGAATATAATCATTCTATTCATATAGAAGAACAATATAATCATTCTATTCATATAGAAGAACAATATAATCATTCTATTCATATAGAAGAACAATATAATCATTCTATTCATATAGAAGAATATAATCATTCTATTCATATAGAAGAATATAATCATTCTATTCATATAGAAGAACAATATAATCATTCTATTCATATAGAAGAACAATATAATCATTCTATTCATATAGAAGAACAATATAATCATTCTATTCATATAGAAGAACAATATAATCATTCTATTCATATAGAATATAATCATTCTATTCATATAGAAGAATATAATCATTCTATTCATATAGAAGAACAATATAATCATTCTATTCATATAGAAGAACAATATAATCATTCTATTCATATAGAAGAATATAATCATTCTATTCATATAGAAGAACAATATAATCATTCTATTCATATAGAAGAACAATATAATCATTCTATTCATATAGAAGAACAATATAATCATTCTATTCATATAGAAGAATATAATCATTCTATTCATATAGAAGAACAATATAATCATTCTATTCATATAGAAGAACAATATAATCATTCTATTCATATAGAAGAATATAATCATTCTATTTATATAGAAGAATATAATCATTCTATTCATATAGAAGAACAATATAATCATTCTATTCATATAGAAGAACAATATAATCATTCTATTCATATAGAAGAATATAATCATTCTATTCATATAGAAGAATATAATCATTCTATTCATATAGAAGAACAATATAATCATTCTATTCATATAGAAGAACAATGTAATCATTCTATTCATATAGAAGAATATAATCATTCTATTCATATAGAAGAATATAATCATTCTATTCATATAGAAGAACAATATAATCATTCTATTCATATAGAAGAATATAATCATTCTATTCATATAGAAGAACAATATAATCATTCTATTCATATAGAAGAACAATATAATCATTCTATTCATATAGAAGAACAATATAATCATTCTATTCATATAGAACAATATAATCATTCTATTCATATAGAACAATATAATCATTCTATTCATATAGAAGAACAATATAATCATTCTATTCATATAGAAGAATATAATCATTCTATTCATATAGAAGAATATAATCATTCTATTCATATAGAAGAACAATATAATCATTCTATTCATATAGAAGAACAATGTAATCATTCTATTCATATAGAAGAATATAATCATTCTATTCATATAGAAGAACAATATAATCATTCTATTCATATAGAAGAATATAATCATTCTATTCATATAGAAGAACAATATAATCATTCTATTCATATAGAAGAACAATATAATCATTCTATTCATATAGAAGAACAATATAATCATTCTATTCATATAGAAGAATATAATCATTCTATTCATATAGAACAATATAATCATTCTATTCATATAGAAGAACAATATAATCATTCTATTCATATAGAAGAACAATATAATCATTCTATTCATATAGAAGAACAATATAATCATTCTATTCATATAGAAGAACAATATAATCATTCTGCTGATAATTCGACTATAAATAATTTTAAATAGTGATATTCAGAAAGAAAAAACGTATAAACTGGAAATGTTTGCAGTCCTAATAGAAAAGTGTTTCAGTTCATGCAGGAGCGTCGCAAAAAATGCATAGTAAAATGATCACATAATCAATTTCTGGATAAAATAATGCATGACAATAATAAATCAATTTATGATAGGAAATTTAGTTTTCTTGTGTAAATGTTTGGATATCACATTTTATTTTAGAAAAACCTAAAATTTAAAAAAAGGTAAGGGAAAAAATTATATCACTTCCATTGTCTTGCATAAGTACTTTAGAATTTTAGAAATTAAATATAAATTTGATGGGTGGAAATCCACCCCTACACCTCACTGACAAAATGAAGAAAAAAGTACACGGGTGGGGTAACAGTGTGGATAGGCACATGTGCTCGCATAACAGAAACACTTGCATGTGTGAACTTGAAATGTTTCTGTTTTAATGATACAATTATGCAAATTTACGCGCTGTTGTGCGTTTGATATGGCAGCATAAAAAGATATTTTGTTCAATATCGTTGGTTGAGGAGAAAAAACAAAAGAACTTCTGTTACTTAAGTGAAAAACTTGAACATTTCATCGTTTTGTGTTCTTCCTTGTTTTGATCTTCTGCTAGAGTGTTTTTTCGGGACTGAAATAGGATTTCCATACATCGTTCAGGCACAACAAATTATAATCTTTTAGGCTATGAATAAATAGTGATATTTACTACTGTATAACATAAATGAGTTCAAGAACGGTTAGATAACGATAATTTAAAAGTAAGTCTGACCTCTAGTAATCTCACACAGAGGTCACATAAGATGATGTGGATCTTAGAAAGATCTTTTAAAGATTGGATTCATTAGTTGAGTTGGGTTTTTGGAACTGATGAGAGAAGTTGGTTTTCTCCAAACAATTAGGAGGTCAGTCGAATCTAACAGACTTGAAATGTGATTAAGAAGAATGGGATTATGTGAATAAAGAAATGTAAAAATTATTTTATCAATAATTTCTGTGTTGGTCTTTTTCTTCAGAGAAATATTATTGTTTTCTCAGAAATCACTAAATTTAAACTTAATTGACATGCTAGATTGAATATTGTGAGAAATTCCAGTTACAATACGATTTTCAATGTTTTAAGCTGCCTGCGCACATTTCTTGCAGGCAGCGTCTGATTGGTTAATTTGTATGGGCCAATATAATTACTTGGAGCCTTTTTTGTAAACATCCATTTTTTTTTCAGTCTACGAAAACCTACCGGCAAGACGGACTCACAAAAGTCGACCCCGAGACGAATGCCTTACTGCGAATGAAGCCACAACAATTTCATCATGTTTATTTCACCTAAATGTTTGGTGAAAAAAGACTTGAAATCACTACAAGCAGAGTGACTTTTATATTGTGCCGAATATATCCCAATTAGAGGAAGGTATCATTTGAACATTTTACGAACATTTCTCAATTCAATTAGGGTCTCAACGGACTCGATTTATGCCTAATTAAAAGCAGCAGATCTCTTGCCGAGAACACCATGGATACCATGGACCTTTTCGAAGGAAAACCACGCTACCACTCCGACAAAAAGAGTTAACTACTGGCTCCCAATCGGGATACAAAGCTGACCCACCATTTTGCAAGAACTGTACCCGGACCAACAACCTTTCTTTGATATTATAGCTAAATAAAATTTGAGTTTAAGGGTATGGTTTTGTATTTTTGCCTCAGTATTGAGTTTGTGAGATTAATTTCTCACATTCTTAATTTTGCAAAACGATTCTTAATTTTGCAAAACGTTAAGCCGTTATTAATTTTGTTTTAATAATTGGAGCAAACTATTTTTAATTCTTATTTTATTAGTTTCTACTTAATCGCTTAACAAGAAGATTTTAGAAGTTATTTTGGAATATTGAATTCTTTGAAACTCTAGTTTGTAACTCCCCCAATTTTTTTTCTGTTTCATTAAATTGGAAAGGTGTGCAATTCGAAAAAGGTGTCACAGGAACGGCCGGGTTAGACAAAAGTTGCACGATAGAGGACCAAGATTTCTCTGCACACTTTGATCGTGAGAAATGGACAGTCAAGTGGGCATGGAAGGGAGAACCTCCCTTACTGAACAACAGAGTGGAATGCTACGAGCATACGTTGCGAGGAGGCACAAGAATTGAATTTGAGAAGGAGGTGGACCGATGGATCTCAGAGGGGATTTTAAGACCATGGACGGAGAAGGTGGAAGGTGTGCTGCCATTAATGGCGGTTGTTCAGCCCACAAAACAAAAAGTTTGGCCAGTACTGGATTCAGGGAGCTGAACGTACACGTTGCGTGTCACACGGGAGGAGATGTGATGGATGTGTACGGAAAGACCATGCGAGAGTGGAGGCAGATTCAGAAGGCTGCGACGATTGAGGATTTAAAATCTGCATACCTACAGATCCACATTTCACAGGAATTCTGGAAATACCAGCTGGTCAGATACAAGGGTCGAACGTACTGTCTGACTAGGTTGGGTTTTGACCTGAATTCTGCACCAAAAATCATGGCAGCGATCCTCAAAACGGTGCTAAGCAAGGAGGACGCAGTCAGAAGAGCCATCAGTTCCTACATTGATGATATTTTTGTGGATGAGACGGTAACAACTGCGGAGGACATAGTAAAACACCTCAACAGCTTTGGGCTAATTGCAAAATGCCCGGAATCATTGGAGGGGGGAGCGGTGTTAGGGCTCCAACTAAGAAAGGACTGGATAGAACGGTTAGTGTTCTGGAGGGGAAATGAGATCCCGGAGGTGTCGGAAAAATTGAGCAGGTGAGAACTCTTCTCAATATGCGGAAGACTGGTGGGCCATTACCCTATTGCAGGATGGTTACAGACTGCATGTAGCTATATCAAAAGGCGAGCTAGTGGAGCGAAGTGGGAGGATGGAGTTGATAAAGAGACTGTGGACATTATGAGAGAGATTATTGAAGAGGTGAAGAGGGAGGATCCAGTGAGAGGTGTTTGGCATGTACCCAACAGTGCAGAAGGTGTTGTGTGGTGTGATGCAAGCTGTATAGCAGTGGGGGTCACCTTGAAGATAGGTGGTGTTATTGTAGAAGATGCTGTTTGGTTGTGGAAGAAGGACGACGTGGCTCACATAAATGTGGCGGAACTGGATGCGGTTATGAAGGGCATCAACTTAGCCCTGAAATGGGGGCTACAGAATGTTGAGGTGAGGACCGACTCAGCCACTGTGTTCTCTTGGATCCAGTCCGAAGCTACAGGAGAAAGGAGGGTGAAGACGAAAGGTGCTGCCGAGATGCTAGTAAAGCGTCGATTGATGATGTTAAGGGAGCTGATTAGGGAATTTGATCTTCAACTTAGGGTCACTATCGTTCCTTCAGCAAAGAACAGAGCAGATGTGATGACGAGGGTGCGGAAGACCTGGCTAATGGCGCTGAATGAGGCGGCTGTTGCAATATGTTGTTTGAATGAAGACACTCTGAAGGATTTGCATGACATGCACCATTTTGGAGTGGATAGAACCTTGTTCTTGGCCAGGAAGGTGGACCCCAGAATCACAAAGGAGGCCGTTAGGACAGTGGTTGAGAGATGCAGCCGGTGTCAATCAATCGACCCTGCGCCGAGTAGACACGAAACTGGTGAGGTTCAGGTGGCAGAGAACTGGAGCAGGTTGGCGATAGATGTAACGCACTATCGACAGAGGCCGTATCTGTCAATGGTCGACTGTGGACGAGGAAGAGTAGCCATTTGGAGAGAAATCAAGGCGGAAAATGCAGGTGAAATTGCAAAGGTCTTGGAAGAGGTGTTTTTGGAGAGGGGTCCAGTGACGGAAGTGCTAATGGACAATGGAACTGCCTTTCGCTCAGCTGCCATGGAGAATGTGTTAGATAAGTGGGGAGTGCGGCACTATTTCAGGGCTGCATATAGACCAGGCGGAAACGGAATTGTGGAGCGGCATCACAGGACCATTAAGGCTATAGCTGAAAGGGGCCAGATTTCACCGCCAGAAGCTGTCTTCTGGTATGATATGGCTCCAAAGTCAGGGCAAAAAGTGGAGTCAGTGCCGCAGAGGGCAGTCTTCAAGTATGAGTGGCGGCATCCCCGAACTGCACAGGTACCCGCGGAGGAAGGCGAGAAGCGAGCGACTGTGCGAGTGGGAGAGGAAGTGTGGATCAAACCGCCTGATGCTCGCTGTACCACACGCTGGGGGAGGGGCATTGTGACAAGTGTCCAGTCCCCGAACAATGTATCTATCCACTGCATCCCTCGACACATCCTTGATGTGCGGCCGGTAGTGGTGTCATCAGAGGAAGACAGCGACGTCGAGCCAAGTAGTGACGTTCACGAAGAGGCTCCGCGGAGATTGCAGCGAGAGAGACGGCCGCCATGTTGGTCGAGCGATTACGTGATGGGTTGACATGTGATGATCGTGTAGATCAAGGGGGCGTGTGGTTTGAGTTGTCCCCCTTTGCAAATTGGCTGTTTGGAGAAATGGAAAACTAGATGGCTCTGTGTGGTTTGAGTTGTCCCCCTTTGAAAATTGGTTGTTTGGAGAAATGGAAAACTAGATGGCTCTGGTTGATAGTCAATTTGCATAAGTGGAGAAATGGGCAGCATATAAACGGTACTTTTTTTAAGCAGGGGTGAAGAGCGCAGAGAGTGAAACGACAGTTGGAAGAAGTGACGGCGAATTCTTTTTGTGACGGTGAATTATTTTTGGACGTTGAAGAGCTCGACCTTTTGGAAGGAACAGCTGTGTCTTATATATATATTTTTTCATTTCTTTTTTTTCTACTTCACTACAGAAGGCAAAAAAATTTGCATAAATAGTGCTGCGAAGTGGTTAGAGAATAACAACCCTTCATAAGATATTTTAATTAGAAGTCGGTTGAAGGATCTAGATGATCTGATAGACTTAGTACTAATCAAGACTCCAGATGAAGAGAAATCGCATCTTTGTGAGTATTCAGAGGAGTTCTCTTTGGAAATTGGAGAAAAATTGTTATCGTTGAAATTGAAAATCGATATGCCACAAGATATTCAACCTACAAGAGTTATGCCCATAAAGATGCAACTGGACTGGCTGAGGTTTTTCGGTACATCAAAAGACAATAATTTTTCTTTCAGAACCTTTTGGAATAAATTCAAATTTTGTACAGATGCCGAGACGAATGCCTTACTGCGAATGAAGCCACAACAATTTCATCATGTTTATTTCACCTAAATGTTTGGTGAAAAAAGACTTGAAATCACTACAAGTAGAGTGACTTTTATATTGTGCCGAATATATCCCAATTAGAGGAAGGTATCATTTGAACACTTTACGAACATTTCTCAATTCAATTAGGGTCTCAACGGACTCGATTTATGCCTAATTAAAAGCAGCAGATCTCTTGCCGAGAACACCATGGAGGAAAACCACGTTAGCACTCCAACAAAAGGAGTTAACTACTGGCTCCCAGTCGGGAGGTAAAACTGATCCACCGTTTTGCAAGGACTGTGCCTGGACCAACAACCTTTCTTTGATGTTATAACTAAATAAAATTTGAGTTTAAAGGTATGGTTTTGTAATTACGGAATTATTTTTGCCTCAACCAGGGAGTATTGAGTTTATGAGATTAATTTCTCACAATATTTATTCATATGGAAAATATACTTTTAATTAGAGAGATTTCTATTTTTTCTATATAGCATAGAATAATCAATTTCATATAGAAGTGAAATAAAATTAAGTTTTTAAATATTTAAAATTGTTTAAAAAAGTTATTTAGTGTATTAAAAACTGTAAATATCTTACCTCTCATCTCAGGAAATTCAATACGAAAAATGAGCAAAAATATGATTTCTTTTTTGTTAAAAAAAACACATTTGGTTCCATACGATTTATGTCGAGAGCGATATAATAATTGGTTGTGTTTGTGTGCATCCAATTCCTTAAGAAATTAAATATATGGAAATATAAAAAGAATCAAAATTAAAGGATAAAAAACGATTTGAACGTGAGAGAATCTAAAGAAAGAATTGACCGACAATAGAAAAATCAATAGAGGTCATTGTAAACCGGTGTAATTATTATTTCGTTGCTTGTGAAAAAAGTCCGTCCATTAGTTAAGGGTGAAATATTGTTTTGCTACCAAGTTTAGATTATATTCTTAAGGCTAAGCAACTAAGGATTGGATAGGAATGAAACAAAAAATATGTTTTTTTAGGCGAAAGTATGTTTAGTGTTAGAGACTGAATATTAAGCACGTCCACCGAAACAAGCAACACAACTAAAAACTTGATTTGAACCAAGAAAGTAAAAGAGAAAGCGAGCACACCAGCCACACCACACCACACCGACACCGGCACACCGCACACCGATGTTTATAATTTTAACAAGACATTATACAGTTCAACATAAAATGATCTTTATTTTGATAGCAAACTTAAACATGTTAATTATTATATTATTGTTATACATGCTAATTATTATATTATTATTGAATATGTTAATTATTATATTATTGTAAAATATGTTAATTATTATATTATTGTTAAATATGTCAATTATTATATTGTAAAACATGTTAATTATTAGATTATTGTTAAACATGCTAATTTTTATATTATTGTAAAACATGATAATTATTATATTATTGTAAAACATGATAATTATTATATTATCGTTAAACATGATAATTATTATATTATCGTTAAACATGATAATTATTATATTATCGTTAAACATGATAATTATTATATTACTAGCTGTACCCTGCCACGCGTTGCTGTAGCTCAAATTGGCGCAATGGAAAAAGTTCCAAAATGAGAAAATGCATGTTTCTTATAGGTTTAATTTCCCATTTTGCTTGGGTACACAGTTTTTGTTGTTCCGTTTTCTTAGCTGATATAGAGATTTTCTGGTTTGGTGACTCTTGAATACGTAACATAAATTGTCCATGTGAAAAAACAGTCAGTGTGTAACTGTAAGACCCACAATTGCAAAGATTGTTCCCTGTGCTTTGTTGATGGTTATTGCAAATGACAATAAAATTGGAAAGTGCAATTTCCTAAAGTGTAATGATGTATCTGGTGGAATCATAGGAATGCATGGAATGAAGATATATTCATCTGTGAAAGGTCCTGTTAAGATTGTTGTTTCTATGATACTGTTTGATAATTTTTTTTACTGCAAGCTATGTGCCATTGCAAAGCTTGGATTGGTTTATATTTCACAACATGATAATTAGTACACTAAATTTCAGTTGCAATACATGCGGTGGCATCCCTGGCAAATATAGCTGTTGGATAATTAACCACTTTATCTGCTTTCACAACAGTGTCGATGGATTTGTATTTGACTACCTCACTTGGAATTTTACATTGCATAATAGCGTTAAGTTCATGGGCGTCTTTGTATTGACCTGCAAGAATAGCTCATTCACTCAGTCAAGTGGAATTCTTATAATTTGAATATCTGCAAAAACCTTTTAAACTAACTCTTCTTTTGATGAAATAAAATTACAGAAATTACAGAAGTTAAAAGTCAAAGAATTTTGCCCTTAACTCTGATCAGCGGGCACTTTTCGTACCCAATTTCCCACAAGTAATGCAAATAGTTTTGTGCGGATCGAACAGTCTGCAACTGGAAATGCATATTTTGAGTTAAGTTTAATGTCTTCAGATGGAACAAAAAATTAGAGTATTTAAGGCAAGCATTTATTTCATCTGCTGATTAGAGATGGACAGATAAAGAGGAAGATATATAGATAGAAAAGAGAAAGTGAGAGGAAAATAGAGAAATAGAAGGAGATAGAGCGATGAAGGGATTGATAGATAAACAGAGAGAGAGGGAGAATTAGAAACAGAGGGATGAGACAGAGAAAAGGAGAGAGACAGAGGGAGTTAGAGAGAGAAAGGGGCTCAAAGAGATATGGAGAGGGTAATATAGAGAGAAAGATAGATTTAGAGAGGGAAAGGGAGAGATATTAAGAGAGGAAGAAAGAGGGGGAGAGAAACAGAAGGTTTTTTTCCTCGTTCAGTAGAGAAGAAATCTTTCGAGACTGAGGCAATTTTAATCTTTTGTTACTATCCAGAACACCCCTTTTTTGCGGGGGGGGGGGCTAGATTTTCCACACATTAGAAACCGACCGGGTTATCTGTACTTTCACTTAACAAATTAATAAAAGAAAAAGATATTGTAAAATTTGAATTTAACATGCAAATACTATTTTTAAAAAATAGCACGATAACATCAGTGTATAAGTGCCACTTTAGGTACTCCTTGGGCGTTGAGTTCCATGGCGACCAGCATAATTATTTAATGGTCGCTCCCTTAGCCCCCCCCTAATCCAGGCTAATGCATGCGCAGGTAACGTTTTTTTTATTTACTGACGTTTGCTTAGTAACTAAACGATTTATTGATAATTTTGTAACCCTTAAACGCATGCCGGAAGATTTAAATTGGTTCATTATTGTTGTAATGAAAAAAAAGTTTCATTCAACACAAAACCAAAAACACATATATCTCCTTTCCTCTGTCTCATCCCTCTCTGTTTCTAACTCTTCCCCTCTCTCTATCTATCAATCCCTTTATCTCTCTATCTCCTTCTCTTTCTCTATTTTCCTCTCACTTTCTCTTTTCTATCTATATATCTTCCTATATGTATAAGTATATGTATAAGTTTTCAGACGTTTAAGTTTTCCACGGAAAACACATATACATGTACATTTGTTCTGCCAGTTTATTAAAAAAATAAATAAATAAAAAATAAAATAAATAAACGGAAAACTGCATTTATATCGTCTGGAACTAAACGAAATAAATAAGTACAATGGCTACAAACGAACCGTCGATGAATTGGTCGTCCACAGACCTAACCGAAGCATTTCGATTATTTAAGCAACGTTGTAAACTTTACTTCTCAGTTAAAAATATTTCGTTGGAAAAACAGGTCGACCACATCCTGCTACTGTCCGGAGAAGAAGGCCTTAAAAGATCTAACACTTGATCATTCGAAAACGAGGCCGACAGGAATAATCCAGAAATAATTTGGGAAAAATTCGAGGAAAGACTGCAGCCGCAATAAAACTTCCGAATCGCTCGTTTTTACCTGCGCCAGTATAATCAAAAGGAATCAGAGAATTTCGATGAGTTTCTGGCCCGGTGTAAATCGCAGGCATTGAAATGCAAGTTCCGGGATATCCAGGAAATGGAGGAATGCCTCTTCGAGCAGGTTATATCAGGAACAAAGCACCCAGAACTCCAAAAGCAGCTTCTAGCGAAAGGCGAACAATTGACACTGCCGGAAGCTATAAACTGTGGTAGGACACATGAAGTTTCCATAACCCACATGAGACAGTTGGCTGAACTAGAGCAGAATAAGCATGAAATAGATGCAATCAAGGACAAACAGTGTAACAGATGCGGAGGCTCCCATCCAAGGCAAAAATGTCCAGCATGGGGTACCACATGTTCCGCGTGTGGACAACAAAATCATTGGGCTAAGGTCTGCACAAGCAAAAATAAAACCGCAGCAGGACGTTTTCCGACACGCACAACATGGAAAGATGGAGGTAATAAACCAGGACATGGAGAAGCACAAAGGGACCAGTACAAACACTGGAAATACGGCAACCATATGCACTCAGTAAATACCTCTCAGAAGGGCAATGAAGGGATTTATAACAAGTTTGAACAAATGTCTTTCGACTCTATTCAAGAACAAGGCGACAGTCGGACAGAGGTTTTCACAGACCTTGTAATCAAGCTTCCCAACCTCCCAGGCATCCATTTTCTGAAAGCTAAGGTTGACACAGGAGCCGAATTTTACGTACCTTCTGGAAGATGTTCTCACACCTAATAAGTGCAGCAGGACAGCTACTCCCAACATGGATCCGTTAAAATAGCTTGTTCACACAAAGGAATATAGAAGACCATCAACTTTTTTTGTAGTGACGACAGAAGGGCCTACCATCATAGGACTACCTTCAATCAGAGACCTGAGACTGGTAACGTTACACTGTGCAATCCAGGAAACACCAGTCTCAGTACGTTCAACACAGGATCTGGTAAATATGTACCCAAACCGTTTTGACAATATCGGCAATTTTGAGGGTGAATATCACATTTTCCTGAAACCAAACAACACCCCTGTCATACATGCACAAAGAAAATGTCCTATACATATGAGGGAGGAAATCCAGACCGAATTGGAAAATATGACAAAACAAGGCATCATACGGAAAGTAACCGAGTGTACACCATGGGTCAGCAGCTTGGTTTATGTGCGGAAAGGCAATGGAAAGCTCCGTCTGTGTTTAGATCCAAAAGATTTAAACAAGGCCATATTACAAGACCCCAACAATGGAAGAACTTGCACATAAACTCTCTGGTGCCAAATATTTCTCCAAGTTGGATGCCAAGAATGGATATTGGTCCATCCAACTAGACGCAGCCTCACAACTGTTGACTACCTTCAACTCCCCTTTTGGAAGATTCTGTTTCCAGCAGATGCCTTTTGGTCTGGTGATGTCTCAGGATGTGTTTGCCCAGAGGATGGACATGATTCTGGAGAAGTACTCTGGCACCTTAGGGCTAGTTAACGTTGTCATTGTCTTTGGAAAAACCGAAGAGGAGCATGATAGGAACCTGCGCAATCTAATGAGAATTGCTCAAAAGAAAGGACTGTGCTTCAACCACGAAAAGTGTGCCATCAGTGAGAAACAAATTTGTTTTTTTGGCGCAATCTATGATCAGAATGGTATGCACCCTGATCCCAGCAAGATAACAGAAATAAAAATGTTACCTAGTCCAGCAAACACTACCGACCTGCAGAGGGTGTTGGGAATTATCACATATATGGCACCTTTCATTCCACACCTGTCCGATCTCACAGCACCTTTGAGAGATCTCCTAAAGAAAGAAGTGGAATACCAATGGACAGAAAGTCACCAGAGATCCCTCCAGCAAATCAAGGATCTAATTTACAAAGACATGTTGCTATCATACTTCGACCCTTCCAAGCAAACTGTTATCCAAGTCGATGCATCAAGTAAAGGACTCGGCGCCGCACTCCTGCAAGGAGGTAAACCCATAGCTTTTGCATCCAAGTCCTTAACAGAAACTGAACAACGCTATGCCATCATATAGCGGGAGCTCCTTGCAGTTGTTTTCGGCTGCGAACGATTTCGGACTTATATCTATGGAAGTGCTATGGAAGTTGATCATAAACCCTTGGAAATCATCAACTTAAAAAATTTGGTTGCAGCTCCACCTCGCCTCGAACGCATGCTACTACGGTTGCAGGGGTATGATATGACAATTGTATATCGCCCTGGAAAAGATATGGCACTAGTAGATGGATTCTCAAGGTTACCAAATAAAAAAGCTAAAGAAGCTATTGACTTGGATCTGAGGGTGGATTTTGTTCAATTTTCAACCCAAAAGCTAGCTCAGCTAAACCAAGCAACAAGTGAAGATGCCACACTATGTGAATTGAGGGACATTATTCTGAGAGGTTGGCCCGACACTCTCAGAGAAATGGGCAAGTATATGAAACCTTATTGGCCCTATCGAGACGAACTGTCCATTGAAAATGGCATATTATTGAAAGCAAACAGAATAATAATACCTAAATCGATGCAACAAGAGGTATTACAGAAAATACATTATGGGCACCAATGGATGGAGAAATGTAAACTCCGAGCCAAAAGTTGCGTTTTTTTGGCACAACATTAACAAAGACATCGGCAACATAGTACAACAATGTACCATTTGCCAGCAGCACCAAAAAATGCAGAGTGCGGAACCCCTGATGCCCCATGAGATCCCGGTGAGGCCATGGCAGATAGTGGCTACCGACTTATTTCACATTGAAAGTCTCAACTTTATGCTCATTGCGGACTATTATTCCAAGTTCCCATTTGTGCGAGTGTTGAAGGAGTTCTCCAGTCAGGAAGTTATTAAACTGACAAAGCAAATATTTGGAGAACAAGGAATTCCAGAGAGAGTGATAAGTGACAATGGCCCACATACATTTCAAGCAATTCGCAAAAGAATGGGGTTTTGAACACCACACATCCTCACCTAAGTTTTCGCAGTCAAATGGCTTTGCTGAACTCTGTATCCAGGGAGTGAAATCTGCATTCAAAAAAGTTGCCTCATGCGGTCATGACTTGAATATGGTACTATTATGCTTGCGTTCGACTCCTTTAGATCATACCCTTCCCTCACCAGGTGAGCTTATATACCAAAGGAAGTTAGCAGGGAACATCCCAGTCAAATGCACCAACCAAAACGCTAACAAGGAGAAAATAAGGGAACGACTGTATCAGAAGCAAGAAAAACAGAAGATGTACCATGATCAACATACAAAAGAGCTGCCCAGACTGCCCATCGGACAACCTGTACGTGTGTTAAATAAAGAAGCAGGTGAGTGGTCTCCTGCAGTTGTCACACAATTGGACCGAGAACCAAGGCCGTACATAGTACAGACCCCCTCCAGAAAAACTCTTTGTCGAAATCGACAGCATCTTAGAGTAATCCCCTCCAGAAGCATAGCACATCCAGAGATGCACTCCACTGAAATTCCTCAGGGACCTACCAGGGACGGTTCATCGAGTATAGAGACGGACAGTACACAATGTCAACAGGCACCTTTCAAATGTACACCCCATGGAGTGTCAGACACGGGCACCTATAGCAACCATACGACAGTTCAAACCACCAGATCTGGACGTGTCGTCAGACCCCCCAAAAGATTCAGAGATGAGACAGTTACTAACTGACTTTTTATTTTCTTCTTTTATCTCATCATTGTATATAAATTCCTATTTTTTCTCTTTCCATTTCAATTATTGAAAGAAGAGGGATGTGATAGTATGAACCATTACCTCCCCTTAAAGAACTCTTCAGTAAAGAAGTCTGTGATATACCTTCACTTCCATTTGACACGGAACTGGAGTTGAATAAAAAAAATGGAGACCGTATTCCGCTTCTCATAAATGAATCTCATGTTTTGGTATTCTTTTACATAATGTTTCAAGACCCCACTCAAGCAAAAGTTTGACATGAAAGATTTAGGTCAAATCTCAAGATTTCTTGGTGTGGATTTCATAGTCAAACCAAATAAAATAGAAATGAATAAACGGACACATACTGAGAAAGTATTAGAAAATGTTAATATGCTAGACTGCAAACCCAGATTGACACCCTGTGGACAGAAATGAACTTTCTCTAAGGAAGCAAAATCCTTTGATTCCACAAGGTACAGAGAGGCTATAGGAAGTTTGGTTTACTTATCTACCTGCACCAGACCCGATATTTCATGGGTCGTAAATAAATTATCACAGTACAACCAAACTCCCACAATTGAACACTGGAATGCAGTGAAGCATGTATTCAGGTATCTGAAAGGGACTTTAAATTTTTGTTTATCTTTCAGGAAATGTGAAGGCGGCCTGAAGTTAACAGGATTTACCGATGCTGATTGGGGAAGCTCTGAAGACAGAAAAAGATGTCGGGTATTGTTTTTCCCTAAATGAAGAAGGACCTGTTATTGCCTGGAAAAGTAAAAAGCAGTCTACTGTCATCTACATGTGAGGCTGAATATACGGCAATGACACCAGCCATACAGGAAGCACAATATCTACTGCAATTAATAAACGATATGAACAATACAAAAGAATGGAAGCAACAATATATTCTGGCAACCAGAGCGCAATCTGCATTGCCAAAAATTATCACAAATCAGCGGGTAAACAAACCACATAGACATAAAATATCACTACATACGGGACAAAATAAACAATGGTACAATCGAACTGAACTATGTACCTACTGGCAAAAATACGGTAGACTGCTTCACAAAACCCCTGGCAAGGCTCCGCATGGACTGTGTAAAATTAAAATTATCAGGATGTAAAGTTTAAGCAGGGCAGGGGTGTTAAGTGAGTAAACTTAGCATCCTGAGTTATGCCCCTTTGGTTTTAGAACTCTCTCCTTAAGGAGTCATGTTTCTTCCTTTTCCGGTGTTAACCTTCTTAAAATAAAGACGTTGGTAACCTATCTCCGCGTGTTGACCTTCCTTCTTTTACTGACCGCCACATACATTTAACATGTCTACTTTAACAGTTCATAACTTATAAAAATTGATTTTATTTGGTTTTACACAACTCTTAACATTTTGGATATTTTTTAATATAATTTTGGAGGAGGAGCCGGTTTTTAAAAAACAACAAGCTATTTTCAATCAATATTTATCTAATAATTTGCCCTAAATTTATATGCGCTAACTAACCCTTCATCCTAAATTCTGAAATATTTCTGTTTTTAGCGAGTTAACAAATATCGCTCAAAAAAGTAGATTATCATTGGGGGGGGGGATACTTTTAAATGTAGATATAATTTGTTTTTTAATTTGACAAAGTTGTAAATGTTTTCTGTTTATGTTTTTTTATCCAAGACTTTGATAAATTTATTATGAGATATTCAGGTATATTTTTAACAAACAAAACAATCCCAAGAAAAATAAAACGGCCATTGAAATCTTTTAACTGGGAACTCTCTGAAAAGCGTCATCTAAATATCTGACAAGTCAAGTACATGCGAAAAATACTTGAACTTTTTATTGTGTTTAAAACGGCATCTGGTGCTAGTGGTGCTTGGTGCTAGGAGTCACTAAGTCTAAGCAGACGTAAATGATACAGGCAGAATCAAAGGAAATTTGATGCTAAAAGTTTTTCACACGGAAGTAGGAAAATTCACAAATTCATTTCAAACTCAATTCAAAGATAATCTTTTTCACAACGTTTTGGCATATTTGTTATATTTGTCGACGCTGAGGAAGTAAACAAAACCTAGCACATAAAACTGGACAAAAGCCACAAAACCCATAAAATAAATAAATTAAAAATTTAAAAAACAACACTTTTTATATTCTATTTTTCTTTAATTACGGATAGTGTAATGAAAACAGACATCTTGCTGCTAAACTCCCTACATATCAAAACCCCTGCAACTTAAGTCCCTGATAGTAGTCCCCTATATCAAAATGGCAGTATGCCTTGTTTGGTGTGAAAATGTAATAAAAAAATAAACTGGTAAAACTATGTAAAAAAAAAAAAATATTGTATAAATTTTTTGAACTTAAGGAGTCGGAGTCGGATAAAAAAAAATCTGACTCAAACCCCAACTCCTTAGAAATCCGACTCTGACTCCAGCTAAAACCTCCGACTCCGCAACCCTGCTAGAAAGGAAGCCTTTGTTGAGAGATTCACTAATCCTATGAGATATAACCATTAGCACATCTGCTGTAGATATAGCAGAACGGAAACCATATTGCATGTCACTAAGAAGGTTATTTTTGCTGAGGTGGTTGACTACTTCTCTATTTAACACGGATTCAAACAACTTACTCAAAATGCACAGGAGACTTATTGGTCTGTACTGAGAGGGAGATGACCGATCACTTGAATTCTTAAATACAGGGCATACTGAGGTTTCCCAGGGTGTTGGAAGGCAATTCTCCTTAACACAACGCTTAAACAGCTTTGTAAGTATGGTAGCTATTTCTGGTTGAAGCTTTTTAAACAATATAATCGGAATGCTGTCAGAGCCAGTGTCTTTACTGGAATCAAGATTTTTGATTAGCTTGGCAACATCATGCACAGATATTTGTATATCGCATAGTGTGTTTTCTGTTACAGGAGGAAATACGGGGGGGGAGGGGCTTGGTCGCATAGGGTAGAATTATCTGCCCCAAAAAGTAGATTATCATTGGGGGAAGGTAATTTCAAATGTAGATATAATTTCTTTTTTTATTTGACAAACTTGTAAATGTTTTCCCTTTGTTTTTGATAATTTTTTTGTGAGATTTCATGTATATTTTTTTTTTACTTTTTTGAGAGAAAGATACTATAAAACATTAACAATTTCAGATGACACGGTGGCCAGACAAAGCAGCTCCAAGAAAATAAAACTTGGCCATTCGTTTGAACTGTGAACTCTCTAATTAACATCATCTAGACATTTGGCAAGTAGATGCAAAATATACTTAAACATTTGATCAGGCTTTGGACGGCATCTGGCGTCTATGAATCCTTAATTCTAATCATAAGTAAATGATAACGGCAGAATAAAAAAAAAGATGCTAAAAGTTTTTCACACAACAGCATTAAAATTCACAAATTCATTTCAACTTCAACGTTTTGTCCATTCCTTGTCATATTTGTCAATGACAAAAACCTACCGGACAAAATTCAACTGGACAAATAACAACTGGACCCATAAAATAGAAAAGTTAATGATTAAAAACCAACACTTTTTATATTATATTTTTTTTTATTTAATTAGCAATAATGTTTGATATTATTTTTTTGACAAAATATTTCTATAATTTTAAACACTTATTTTGACATATTGTAAACTTCTAAAGGTTACCTAGCAAATTTTCACAAAATTACAAGTTTTGTTTAGTTTTGTTTTGTTTACGCAACTAAACATACATCTTATTTAGATGTCATTATGATCTACAGAGTTTAGTTTTACTAATTGGTTAAAAACACAAGCAATGGAAAATTAAGTTTAAAAAAATAGTAAAAGGATGGATTTTGAATTGGAAATTAGGCGCAAATTCTTCCGATACCCCCAAAAGTTTTCAAAAAAAAAATTTAATTAATTTTTTTTTTTTTGTAAATACTAGAAAAAGTTTTATATTATTCTGCTTTTTATATGATAAAATTCAGGCTTTTATCTTTCTGGAAAAAAGTTGCTCAAGAATAATGTATTTTAATCCATATAATTATAAAAAAAAACAAATGACCTTGTAACGGGTGTTGTAACCCAACATCCGGTTTACGACTTCCGGTTGCACATGCGTACATAAACATAACCCCATAACAGTGTAAACAAATAAACAAAAACTTTTGCAGAATTTGACCTGTGCACTGAAATATTAACGTTATTATTTAGAAATTATTATTTAACATGGGAAGGGGGGATGTTTTGCAACTATTCTGTATTACAACTATACTGGCACAATTTTCTTACAAATAAATCTATTTTAACCCATTGACAATCATAAAAACAATTAACAACGTCGATTTCCCCACCATCTTCCCTTTTTTTTTTTTTTTTAGTTCATTCTCCATTTTTAATACACCTTTCTTAAAAACCTTCATACATTTTCTTCTACACTACCAACATAAATAAATAACCCCGAAAATATGTTTGTTTAATTTGCGTTACAAATAGATAATCAACACGACAATTAAAAATTGTTTTACTTTGTACGTTTTCAGTGTCCTAATTGGTTTTCACATTTAAATTATCCAAATAAAAAATTGTTAATACTTTCTTATTTTTTTACATCGTTCATTTCCGTATTATGTTTGTTATTTTAACACAATTTTCTTACAAATAAATCTACTTTAACCCGTTGACAACTATAAGAGCATTTTACAATGCTTTTTTTTTTAATTTATTCTCCATTCTTTAATACACCTTTCTTAAAAAACATTCATACATTTTCTTGTACACTACCAACATTAATAAATAACCCTGAAAATGTTTTTATTTTAATTTGTGTTACAAATAAATAATCAACGTGACAATAAAACATATTGTTTTACTGTGTACGTTTTCAGTGTTCCAATTGTTTTCTTGATTTTTTTTCGCATTTAAATTAAAACATATATCGAAATTTGAATTTAACTTTAAGTATCTGTTCAGTGCACATTTACATGGCAAACCACTTATAATTCAATGGCTGTAAGTTTTTTTGATTTTTTTCAAAAATAAACAATTATAAACAGAATGACTCATAGAAATCTATCTATATTCATTTTTCATTTTAATTTACTTTCATAGAAATGTTTCTGTTATGTCACAAAAAAAATATTTTCTTTACGTCACAAGTGTCACGCTCATACATTAATTCCATAGCTGATATAACCTACTGACCCAACGGGTCACGGATAGTCTAGTTCGTTTTAAAAACAACTATTTGTTTATTTTTCCTTTTTGGGGGCGTGCCTACTGTTTTGAATGTTGTTTTTGTATTATAAAAATATATGTATGAAATATTTATTGATTTCTTTATTTAAAAAAATAGAAAACGTGTTTTTTAGTTTATTGCTTCACATTTTTTCATTGCTTTTACGTTTTTTTTTTTGCTTTTTTTTCAGTTTTATTCTGAAAATATATTTAAAAAAAAACTCTAACAAGGATAATAATGCAAATTTCATATAAAATATGACCGAAGTAATTAGTAATATTTTTAACTCTGTGATACCAGAAGAACTCCTGCAGGTAACTGCTGATGGTTTGGGCACTACTTCCACACATCGCTGGAAATTTGTTTATGCAAATTGCTCCATGAGCCTTCCATGTGATTTTTATTACTTATTTTGTAAACTATATTTGGTACATTTTTACGACCCATAAAATCATGAAAATCTACTTTCTTTCTTTTTTTTGTGTGCATGGGAGTGGAGAGAATTACAATAGAAGCATAAAATAACGAAAATTTTCATTTAAACTTTGATGGAATTAATTTTTGGTAAATGTGGTCTGGTAGACCAACACACAAACTACCTTTAAAAACTTCTTTCCAGGGGGTTTGAGTATGCTGAAAACGAATATCGCATTTAAAATTGAGGCTGGAAACTAGTTTTCTCGATATTGCAAACATACTTTTCCTCATGTTTCATGTCAGAATGTAACGTGGCGACCATATTTGGTTATGCAGCTCGCAGAAATGGGGGGGGGGGTAGTACGACGTAATGAAATTACAAGATAATGCGGATCTAATTTTTTTTACTGTTATTAAAAATAACCGTAAAGAAAGGGAAAATAATAAATAAATAAAATAAAACATGATTTTTTTTTCTGGAAGGAAAGAATAAATAAAAAAAAATGGGTAATTGTGGTCTGGTAGACCAACATAAAACCTACCTTTTAAAAACTGATGTACTATGCTTTTTCGAGTGTGCTGAAAACGAATATTGCGTTTAAATTTTACGTAAACAAGTAGTTTTCAGGATATTAAGCAATGAGATACTTTGTTATAAGTGGTAGCCATTGTTGTACGCGCAAGCGCGCGCCTATTTTTAATTTTTTAACTATGGCCACCAGTCACCACTTATAACAAAGTATTGCATTGCTTGATATCTGGAAAACTAATTTTTTTACGGAAAATTTAAATTCAATATTTGTTTTCAACACACATGAAAACCCTTACTTCCGTGTTTACAAAATAGAAAAAAAAACCCAGTGCTTATGCACTTTTGATACCACGCTATTTTAAAAAAAATTTCAGATTAAATTCAAGTTACACGATATCTTTGTTTTTTTATTAAACTGTTTGGTGGAAGTACAATATAAGAATGACTTTATAAATAATAACTTTATTATTTCAGCACGGTAGAAAAAGTGCACAAGTACAAAAAAAAAAAACAAAAAAAAAACAAAACAAAGGGCAATAATTCCTTTTCGTGTTACAAATTGGAGGATATGATCATGATGCGCCACGAAGAAAAACTTCGAGGATCCACCAGATCCAACGCCACACGAACCATAGAAGGTTTATAGGCACATCCCAAGAATAAGCCGAGGAGGGTGGGATCGAAAGGTAATTTTGGGATGCATATGATAGAATACTTGTGGAGACACAAAAACAAGGAAGAAATGTTTCCACGCATCATCATATGCATCTCAGCATCTGAGAACAATATTTACTTTTATTTTTATTGTTCAATGTTTTTAATTTTATAATATAAAATAACACATTTAATCATTTTAAAACTTCATCTTGCATTATTTATTTTCGAGAACATTCCATTAAACGATATACAGGTGTCGACGGAACAAGTCCCTTTTAGTGATTACATAGTTCGAGGCTATTTGTACAAACGTCAAATCTGCCAAAAGTAGATTTCTATCTTTTCATTGTTAAAAATTATTTAATAATTTAATTTAATAATTGTAAATATTTTTTAAGCACATTTTTTTAAAGTTTTAACACAATACGAAACAACAACAAAAATGAAAAGAAAACTCGAAATTGCAATAAATATAAATAATTATTTTAATTTTCTGCGGAATTGCTTTTCTGGTCACCATCTTAAATTTAGACTCCCGAACATCACACTCAACCCTTAACACATCTTCTAATCGTTTGTTTTGTTGGAAGCAGATTGCCAAACAAAAAGTAAGTATTAGTTGAATTTAATTGCTTTTTTTAAGTTCTTTTTTCCTACAATGTCCATCACTACCTTTATGTTTGTCTTTGATTTTTTTTATAAATAAATTATCTTATTTATTATAGATGCGCCGCACCGCGCACACCGCCGCAGTCGCCGCACTCCGCAGTCCGCACCCCAATCACGATTCCCTTTGGTGTTTGTATAGAAATGAGTTAACATTTCATGTTTTATATGAACGGAGAATCATACTTTTACAGAATTCTCTCCAATTGAGTTTTTTTTTTTTTTTTTTTTTTGGCTTTAATTTTTTTCTTTCATTTTTCAAGTACCCTGAAAACAAGTCTGATATTGAAAACATCGCAAATGCATTGTTTGGTTATTACGTTGCCTAACCTAAATTTTAACCACACAAAACACATTAAAAAAAAGAAAACAGGGTAATCTCCAAAAATACCGTTAGGGCTTACAACATGGCCGCCAGAAGAGTCACGTGATCCGGTTGATCCAAAACATGAATCGTGCAAATGGCGGAATTTTTGACACCCCCAACAAAAAACTGCGAATAAAATATATAAGACTCGTAATTTCTGTTTTTAAAGTGGGTTGTCAATTTTCTTTATGAAATATACTTCCAAAATAAACTATTACAGTCGTTTAAAACATAATAGAAGTATTATTTTTTATTTTTTAAAAACAATGTTTACAAAATGTCTACGAACGTGCGTTTGGGAGACAGGAGAGATTAAGTTAAAATTTAACTCAACCCCCTATCCGCGCTACTTAAAACATCACACACAAATCAATAAATAATCATATTACTGGCTGTAAAAAAAACAAAACAATGTTAGTATTTATCGACAATATTTTTTTTAATAAAGTTTGTCCTGGAAAATAGTTATGGTAGTCCATCCGTGTGGATGATGACGTCATCTTCACATTTTTTTTTATTTATTTTTTCATATTAATTGACTCTGTGACTGTTTATGACTATGAAGCCCAATACATGATCTGCACTAGCAGTATCAGAATTTTGGGGGAATTTTTGACACCCCTAACAGAAAACTGCGAATAAAATATAGAAAACTCGTAATTTCTCTTTCTAAAGTGGGTTATTTATTTTCTTTATTGAATATGCTTCCAAAATAAACTATTTAAGTTGTTTAAAAAATAATAGAAATATTATTTTTCATTGTTTAAAAAACAGTGTTTACAAAGTGCGTGCGTGCGCTCTGGGAGCCATTTTGTTACGTAATGAAATCAATTGATTCTTATGAGATGAATATTTTTCAATTTTTAAACTTTAAAAATCTATAAAAATTTTCCTATTCGTTCAATTGTTACGTTTTTTTCAGGGTGAATGTAAAATTTTATGCTCTTTCCGATAAACTGAATATAATATTTTAGACAAACGTTGTTTTATAAATTCACCCCCCATTTTGAAATGTCTATGAGAATTTTAATAATTAATTTTGGTCGACACGTTTTATATATCACAAATTGAAGATAAAACATCAATAAATAAAATACTCAAATTTAAAACAACAAAAAAATATCACTTATCTGTAAATTTACCGGTAAAGTCCAAAATGTAAATCCTTCTTTTTTCGATAACCACATGTTTTTTTTTGTTTTTTATTTTTTTTACGTGGAAGCTTAATTTTTGTTTAGAATTTTCCAGTCATTATTTTTTGGTCAGTGTATATTTTTATATTTAATTCCTGGTTTCCTTTTTTTTCGATATATAAAAAAAAATAAGACGAAACCCTATAATGCAGATTTATAGTATAATAAATAAAAAATTCAGGTATTTCTTTAAGATATTAAAAAAAAAAATACATTGCATATCTTCGTCATTTCGTAATCCGTGTAAATCCAAAAATGAAAAATCCCAGTTTTCATGTACGATAGCGTAAAGGCGCCCACATTAAAAAAAAGGACGATGTTATCTTCCTTTATTCATATAGGGTCAATATGAAGCCACCCTCGAAAATTCCTTTAAAATTACGGCCAAATCTGTTCATTGCAATGTGGCCATAAAGTGGGTGCCCATTTGACGTCACATCATTATAGAAAAGTGACCCCCCCACTTTGTGACCATTTGTAAAAGTTTTTATCTTGGAAACTACTAGTTTCGTTTGCCGTATATATAAATGGTTATTTCCGTTTTCAGCGCCTCCGAAAACCTTTAAAAGTGGAAAATTTGAAGGAATATAATCCAATATCGAGATTATTAAGGTTTCTGAATTAGTGTTTTTTTTTACACTTATAGGCTTCCGTACATAAGTAAGTGATAATTTTAACATCCGGTGTCTTTACAACTTTCTTGAAAGACACGCGTTGTCGCGATATGTGTTGGAAAAATCCTTCCATTTAAAAAATACATGGATTATAATACATAAATATGAATAAATTCTCATACAGGAAAATTAAAAGAAAGCATATCTTACTCATTAACCAGGTAAGTTCTTTATTTTGCCAATAAAATAAAATAGCGTAAGATTCAAGTAATGTTATTGTTCGACAATCCGTGTAATGTTAAGTGAAGAAATTGAAGGAAAAATAAATAAAATTGTTTATTTCTCTATTAAAGCTTTTATGATATTAAAATTTGGTCTTTGCTCGTTTTATTGAAATAAAATTTACAGGTTTAAATTATGTTTTCATATTGTTATAATCTGATAGAAAGATAGGTGTCTATTCAAAATGGCGACTCGGCTGAAAATTCCCCCAAAATTCTGATACTGCTAGATCTGCACGGCTTTGCACAGATAGAGCACAGGAAGACAGGATTTGGGTTTTGATGGTGAGTGGCTGCTCACTCATCGGTGGCTGAGTGTGCAATGCTCCGTGGCTGCTCACTCATAGTCGTTGTTGAAGAAGGCCATCCCGCTATCACATGTTGAGTGCCAAGTGTCGTTGTCTGCTGCCAAAGTCTCCAAAAGATTGACGGGGATATTGCAGTGCTTGAGGGTGAGCTTGATGCAGTCTATGTAGCTTTTCTTCAGGCAGCCAACATTTTGTCAGCCGTGAGCGAGCTGACCAAAGAGAGCTCTTTGAGGTAGTCAGTTTTAGGGCATACTGATGACGTTGTTCAACCATCGAAGCTGACGACAAATAAGGAGTGACTCTAGAGGGGAAACTCCAGCTCTCCTGTGAATCTCCGAACGGGACAACTTGTGCCACCAATGGAGGCCAAGGATCTGTTGTAGTTGTCTGATGTGAAATGACTCCAGTGGCCTGTTGTCATGGCGATAGAAAATCTATGCCTCTACTGTACAAATGTACAGGAGGTTGGGTATGTGTTGGTCCTGAGATTGTGGTTGGCAAACACTCGGTCATTTAGGCGTCCAAAAGCAGAAGAGGCAAGATTAAGGCAGCGCTGAACTACATTGCTAAGATCACTGGAGAATAACAGATTGGAGCTAAGGTATGTGAAAATGCTGATATTCTTTAGAGGGATATAGTTAACAGTAAAAATGGGAGCCATGATTTCCGTCTTCTTGATGTTGATAAGAAGGCTACCTTGGTGATAAGTGTTGGAGACTACGTCAAGACTGCGTTGACGTCCACTGGAGGTATGACTATGGAATGCAACATCATTGGTACACTGTAAGTCGAAGATGAGCTCTTCAGAGGTTTGAGTTTTGACCTGAAGATGTTTCAGGTTGAAGAGGCTGCCATCAAGATGGTAGTGGACAATAACGGCATCAGAAGGTTGAAGGTCACAGCACAAAACCGAAGTGACGGCAACCAGAAACAAGTTGAAAATGACCACAGCCAAGATGCATTCCTGTTTCACACCGACATTCACTGCAAAAGTGTTCGATTCTGCACTTGACATGACAACATGAGCATGCATGCCAGTTTGAAACTGCTGGAGCACCGACAAGAAAGTAGAAGGGCGACCAAACTTCTGGAGGATGTTCCATTACAGCTCCCGGTTCATGGTGTCAAAGACCTTGGTTAGCTCTATGAATGCCACATAGAACTTACGATGCTGTTCACAACACTTCTCCTGGAGGAGACTAGCAACGAAAATCATCAGTGGTACTACGCTCTCAGCGGAAGACACGTTATGATTCTGGGCCGACAAGATCGCCAACAGTATTCAGAAGTCAGGTGAGCATGATCTTAGTCAATACTTTACCGGCCACAGAGAGGAGAGAAATGCTTTATGGTGGGAGATACTTTTCTGTCCAGCAATCCAAGATGAACTGGTGGAGATACAGGAGGAGGTAAGTTCTGCCACATTTGAGAATCTCAAAGGGTATGCTGTCGGGACCAGCTGCCTTGTTGTTTTTTAGGCTATTTGTTGGGGGATGGTGGGTTGTCCAGCACAGGCAGAGTTGGGAGATCATCGACAACGGAGGGATCGGTAGCATTGATCTTATTAAGCAGCTCCTTAAGAAAAAGAAGTGAAGATACTGCCAGAAAAAAATTATGGATGAGCATTTTTGTTTAAGCAAGTCACCCGGGTTAGCAGACATTTGTTTGGTAGGAGAAACTTGGAAAGAATGTCACAGTTTCCATGTTCTTTCCATTATCAACTTATTTTCCTGCAAAGTACATGGTTACTTCTCTAAGGAGTATACATTGCCACGTGCAAAAGTAATAACCAATCTCCAAAATAGAATGATTAAATAAGCTAACTTCAGTTCGATCGTATGACTTTTTTATAACCACTTTAACCAATCAAAGGAGTTGAACATTATGACTACCATAAATATAAAAATTAACACCGTCACAAATAGTTTTTGCTTGCACTCTCCTGTATCTGCTAATGTTACATTGTGTGTGTGGGGGGGGTTATATATGATTGTGTATACAGTACTAAATAAACATACATATGTATATAGTTGAATCATACGTGTGTTTATACATGTTTGTATTTGTGACGTATTTGCATTGCTGAAGTTTTATATATGTCTATACTGTTCGCATCGGTATGTGTCAAAATGTGAACATGGCACTAAATGTCTGTTGTGTTCTTATCATAACAGACTGTATGTTTCTATACACATTGTGTAATAGACTATTGTCCTTGTATCCTTAATATCTATTTTACGGACCGTGATTCATCTCATCTAGTGGTTTTAGTGCGTGCCAGAACATATAACATAGCATATTAACGACATACCTGTTTCTGCTGTTGGCTGCCTCTGTCTTTTGGTCCTGCATGGGGAATTCTTTGGGAGAGCAGGAACCTGTTGTAACAAAGACACTTCAAACGAACCCAAGACAAATGATTGTTTTTATATATTTTTATTCACTCCCAGGCATTTTTTTATCGCTGCAGAACTGGAGTGAATGCCAATCTTTGACTTGGGTTTCTCTATGTTTCAATTCTGAAACTGTTGCTCCCTTATAGGGAGACTTGTTTAACCAACCCTGCCTCTGTGGTGTCTCAAAATAAACTCTATGATCCTTGCGCAAATCGGAACACGTGACAAATGATACCAGTTCCAGTCTCCGTTCATATCTTCCGGTGCAAACTGAACAGATCACATAGTTTAACTTGTTTGACAACCTCTGAAAAGAGGTGCTTCCAATCTCTTTCGTCCACTCAACTCTGGATAGATATTTATATAGACCGATAGATAGATAAACAGATAATGGATAGATACAGATAATTAGATAAAAAGAGAGATAGATAACAGATAATTCACTGCTTCTGCTGCATCACTCTCCAACACAAGGATGCTCTGATCACTTGATTGTCACAATAAATGATTGTCACAGTAAATGATTGAGCCAATAAATGCTTGTCACAGTAAAGGATTGTGCCAATAAATGATTGTCACAGTAAATGATTGTCACTGTAAATAATTGTGCCAATAAATTATTGTCACAGTAAATGATTGTGCCAATAAATGATTGTCACACTAAATGAATGTAACAGTAAATGATTATGACAGTAAATGATTGTGCCAATAAATGATTGTGACAGTAAATGATTGTGCCAATAAATGATTGTCACAGTAAATGATTGTGCCAATAAATGATTGTGACAGTAAATGATTGTACCAATAAATGATTGTGCCAATAAATGATTGTCACACTAAATGAATGTCACAGTAAATGATTGTGCCAATAAATGATTGTGACAGTAAATGATTGTGCCAATAAATGATTGTGACAGTAAATGATTGTGCCAATAAATGATTGTGCCAATAAATGATTGTGACAGTAAATTATGACAGTAAATGATTGTGCCAATAAATAATTGTCACAGTAAATGATTTTGCCAATAAATGATTGTCACAGTAAATGATTGTCACAGTAAGTGATTGTCATATTAAATGATTGTCCCAATAAATGATTGTCACATTAAGTGATTGTCCCAATAAATGATTTTCACAGTAAATGATTGTGCCAATAAATTATTGTCACAGTAAATAATTGTGCCAATAAATGACTGTCCCGATAAATGATTGTCACAATAAATGACTTTCCTGATAAATGATTGTCACAATAAATGATTATCCCAATAAATGATTATCCCAATAAATGATTGTCCCAATAAAGATAAAAACAAAATATAACAAAACCTTAAATATCCATCTTGATTGAACAGTCAATAGCTGACAGTTCTTTTTGTTTTTCTTTACAAAGGAGTCACTACTTAGAGGGCACTCAAGGATAAGGGTTAAAGAGTTTACAATATCCAATGAGACAATATCGGAGTAATTAGTAGTAGTGGAAATTTGGTAAATTGGATTACTTAAGAGGAACTTCTCATCCAGAATTTATTTATGTTGGACTTGGAGACATCCATATTGTAGCCAGCTAGAAAGAAAACAGAGGACAGTTCGACAGGTGTATGCAGTTCTAAAAAAAAAAAAGCTTTGTTAATGGAATCTACGCTTAGGTTTAGGCACAGATAAAGAGTGGGGAAAATTATTGATAGTGTTTTCAGCTAGACGAGTGCTTCTTATGAAAGTTTGGCAAAGGTGGACCATAGTAGCAGCTCAGATGAGCACTTGCCATGAAAGTAATGATAAAGCACAGGCTCGTAACGTCTCTTCTGTGAGAAAGAGGTTGCAGGGAAGAGAAAAGGACATTCCCTACAAGGCTACAAAGTTTATTTTGAACTCTGTCAATGCAGGATAAGTCTTTCTAGTAGATCCTGCCTAGATGTGGCAACAATACTCCATCCTTGGATGTACCTGGCTCTTCTAGTATTGCATCAGCAGTGAGATCTATCGGAGTAATAGAAGGATCCTACTATTTTTCCAGTGACCTTGGCAACAGATTTGATGTACGTGTTTCATTTCAGATCACAAGTCAAGTCCAGAAGCTTGTCAAAACATGGAGCCTCCCCAAGACGAGAGCCATTCATTTCAATTGATGCCAGATATGGATCAGAGCGTTGATGATGTAAAGATAAAAGCTTGGTTTTAGCTGCAGTAAAAGTAAGCAGCCACTTCTTTCCTCGTTGTACCACATACTCAAGATCAGAGGAGAGAGAATCAGAGAGAACTTGGTCGTTTACAGACTTTAATGTGCTGCTAACGATGGTAGTGTCATCAGCATAAATGTCTTCGAATGATCTAAGAATATGATTTGGAAGATCATTGATGTAGATCTGGGCCTAACTCTTTTCCTGATCTATTCCTGGGGGACTTCAGAATTAATACTGTGAGCTTCTGATTTCTACCCATCAACCACTACTCTTATGAAACTCAGAGAAAAATGATTTCATAATTGAAAAGACATTTTCAGCTATACTGTAGCTGGAGATCTTATGAAGGAGACCATTTTGCCATACCCTATCAAAAGCCTTTGATATGTCGAGCAATTGCCCTAGAAAGGAAGCCTCCATCGATATAAGATATAACCGTAAGCACATCTGCTGTAGATCTATGAGAACGGAAACCATATTGCATGTCACTAAGAAGGTTATTTTTGCTGAGGTGGTTGACTACTTCTCTATTTAACAGATTCCAGCAATTTACTCATGACACACAAGAGACTTATTGATCTGTACTGATCACATGAATTCTTAAATACAGGGCATACTGATGAGATTTTCCAGGGTATTGGGAAGCAATTCTCCTTAACACAATGCTTAAATAGCTTTGTAAGTATGGTAGCTATTTCTGGTTGAAGCTTTTTCAGCACTATAATTGAATGCCGTCAGGGCAGTTGCTTTGCTGGAATCAAGATTTTTAATTAGCTTAGCAACATCACGCACAGATATTTGTATGTTTCATCGCATGTTTTCTGATACAGGAGGAAATATGGCCTTGATTGCATGAGGTAGAATTAGCTGCAAAGTTCTTGGCAAAGAGTTTGGTTTTGTCTGATGCTGACGAAATTATCGCAGGTCCATTTATGATAGTTGGGATAGAGCACACGCTTCTGTTCAGGATTCTCTTTGCTATTTGCCGAAACTGGTGGGAACCAAACCGCTGCTCAACTACTTTAGACTTGACAGACTGAGCACATAACTCTTTCGTGTTCTTTATTACTATTTTACAATGGTTTCTGGCAGTCCTGAAGGCGGCTTTTGTCTCAGTACATCTATTACGTTGGAAGGCATGGAAAAAGGTGATTTCTGTGCGCAATGGCAGCAGGACATTCTGGAGAGGATCACAGTTGTCTGTTAGGTTTTTGCTGTTTTTTTTTCAAAGGTGTAAAACGGTCTATACCTACAATTAACCATTCTATCAGGTCTGATACTATAAAGGATACATAGGTTTTAAACATGGAACGCAAAGGTAGATCTGATATAAATGTACGGAAGCTATTTTTTTCATTCTTCAACATGCACAGATGATACTACAATCTTTTTTTATTATTACGTTTTCACCCCAAACAAGGCACTATCAGGGGCAACAACTACTGGGGTACTATGTTGGGATTTGGGCAGCAAGATGTCGTTTCACATTACACTTGAACTTCTGCATGTTAGTAGAGTTGGGGAAGCAGGGACCTGGAATGGAATTCCAGAGTCTATCGGTTCTGGGGAAGAAACTACTGGAGTAGAAAAATCTTTTACATCTAGGGATCTCTACTGTGTGGGGGTGGGATTTAGCTGCCTGTTGGGTTTGTCGAGGGTGTCTACGTTGTGGGGGCACAAGTGTTTGCAGTTCGCCAGAGCATTCACCATTAAAATACTTGTAGAACAGATATTTCATCGATGGGACAGAGGCTGAAGCTTAGATGCCAGTTCAGGGTCTATCAGATTAGCAACTCTCTTTTGAACCTTGTCTAGGAGCGAGAGACTAGTAGCAGATGCACAGAGGCCAAATGTGACGGCAATACTCCATACATGGGTGAATGGTGGCCTTTAAGCATGGTAGAGAGTCTACCTTCTTCGCAGCGGCCCTGGCAATGCTGTCAATGTAATTATTCCAACTCATATTTCCTGTGAACATTAGACCAAGCAGTTTGAAAGATGTACTTTCAGATAAAGAGTCACTGGCCATTGCTTTTTGTGGCAGAGAAGGTTTCTTGTAATTATTGAAGGAAACCAGTTTAGTCTTGGCAGCATTGAATGTGACCATCCATTTTTGTCCCCATTCCACTACAGATTGGAGGTCATCCTCTAGTGTTTTTGCCATTTCTTTAGATATGTGTTCATTTGTTTTCCTGTCATGCCTGTTATAGAGTGTGGTGTCATCAGCATATATACCCATTTCAGAGGCAATTTTGTCAGGGAGGTCATTAATGAATATTAGGAACAATAGAGGTCCAAGGATAGACCCCTGAGGCACTCCCGCATTTATATCATATTGTTTAAATGTACAATCGTCGAGGACAACCTGGATTTTTCTCTTATCTAAGAAGGATTTAATTATGTTAAGTATTCTACCAGTGATACCGTATGATCTAATTTTCCTGAGGAGACCCTCATGCCATACCCTGTCAAAAGCCTTATATATATCTAGAGCTACCGCTCTGCCCTCCCTCGCTTTGTCCAGTGAATGGTATATACGTTCAGAGATTACAGTGAGGATGTCTGCTGTGGAACGGACTTGTCTAAATCCATATTGTTTGTTAGTCAGAAGTTTAGCATCTGTAAGGTAATGGACTAGAGCATGGTTAATTATGGTCTCAAATATTTTGGCAAAATTTGGTAGGAGGCTAATGGGGCGATAATTTGATGGGTCAGTTCTTTTGCCAGAATTCTTGAATACTGGTACCACAGAAACAGTTTTCTAACAGCCCGGAAAGCAAGATTCATTAAGGCATTTGTTGTAGAGTTTGGAGGGAACTGGAGCTACCTCAACTGAGCACTTTTTTAATAGCACAGCTGGGATGAGATCAAGTCCACATGCTTTTGAAGTGTCAAGGTTTTTATGAAAGCATGCACCTGAGCAGGGGTGATTTTTAGATCGTCTAGCGTGGCATCTGTCCACAAAAGAAAGTCAGGTAGGGGGTTGTTGGAAGGGTCCAGTGTGGAGTTTGAGGCAAACAACCTTGTGATTGTTGGTTAGTTGGGCAATTGTTGATTGCCCATTATTTACTACACTGTTGTAGATTTTCCAGAATCGCACATTCCTAATTTTTGTGCTTCAATGCATATTTTAGTGGTTTCAGTAAATTCTCTCTTAGCTGTCGCTATTTCTTTCTTAATGTTACTTCTAGCTTCTATATACTTCTATGAACTTATGTCGGTTAAATCTGCGGTATGCATGCTGCCTTTGAGCAATGGCAGTTGCGCAAGTAGAAGTAAACCATTGAGGAGAGTGGGGCTTGCTATAAAATTTCCGCGTGGGAACATGTGCTTCAACTGCTGTTTTAAACCATTCAGTGGTCACATTTGCGCACTGTTCAGCAGGAAGACAAAAAATATTTCCCCATGGGACATCTCTGATAAGATCTCTGATGGCTTCCCAGTCAGCCTTTTTATAATTCCTCTTTGTTTTGAGCACTGGCTCTTCAGTTTTGGGTCTAGAGTTTAGGGCGATTTCGACCATTATCACTGCATGATCAGCGGTCCCGAGTGAGCTGTCAGCATTTGTTATACAATCCTCGAGAACTGTGGTCAGAAACAGATCTAGAAGTAATGCGTGTTGTTCTTGCTGGTCAGGGAAATGGGTTGGAAACGTTACCATTTGTGATAGGTGTTATGATTTAATTTGTTGTTAAGAGTTATCCCCCTTGGGATTGACATTCATAATAAAAGCGCCCTCTGTTTCATTTTCCCGCTCGATCCTTTCAAGAGCGTACGTGTATTTTACAGTTAATAAAACCTTTCTAAAAGGCAATTCTTTACTTACTGATACTATTCACTTCAATTTTATTAACTGTAGAAAAAAAAAAAAAATAAATAAAAATAATGGATCGAATCTTACGTCCCGACAGATTCGAGGTGGAACCTACATGCCCTAATTCCGAAAAATCCTATAGGCATTGGAAATTAACCCTCCAGAATTATATCCGCTCACATAATAACGGATTAATCGAAAACACTTCAGATAATTTCTTTGCCTTGATCAATTGTATTTCAGCCTCTGTTTTCGATTTAATAAGCGATAAAACCGACTACGATAGTGCATTAAGAACATTGGACGCTGCTTATTTAAAACCTGAAAATATTGTTTATAATAGATATCGATTGATGACGACGAAGCAACAAACAACACAAAATATAGATGCCTTCATACTACAATTGGAAATGCTTGCCAAAACATGTAACTTCGAAGCGGTTTCTGCTGAAGAAAACAAAAATCAATACATTCGGGAAGCTTTCATCGGCGGAATTTCTTCTTCGTCCATCCGACAACGACTGTTAGAAAAACCCATCCTGACTTTACAAGACACATATGCCACGGCCAGATCTCTTGAACAAGCAGAAAAGCATTCGATAAGCTACGCAAATAACTTTACTGTAGCAGCTACAAATAATCCTTCGGGCTACAATCGTATAGCTGTGACTAAAGAAAATATGCATCCAAAAAGGGTTTGTTTTTTCTGTGGAAAATCACGTCATCCTCGATATTTATGTCCTGCACGAAACGCCGAATGTAAAAAATGCAAAAAAAATGGTCATTGGGCTAAAGTGTGTAAATCTTCTATTTCTAACACTCATACTGCTGTTCTTTATGACGACTCTGACTACCCCTCACCTTCTCTATCCTGACTAGGAACTAACTCCAAAGATGTCACATTCACTCAATGCCAAATTAACGGGCACTTCGTGAATGCTATGGTGGACTCCGGCAGTGTAAAAACATTCATTAATGAAAATACTGCTACAAAACTTAAACTCTTCACAATACCTAAAAACAAAACTATAGCTCTGGCTGCTTCCGATCAACATGCTAAAATAACTGGCGAAGCTGTCGTGGATTTAATACTGAAAGATAAAACCCATTCTGGAATAACAATTGAAATCATTGAAAACCTTTTCATTGATTTAATAATCGGAAAAGATATTTTAAAAAAATATAAAAAAGTAACACTTAAATTCGACGGTCCTAGAGACAAACTTATAATTGGAACTATAAACACGAATAATTTTTTTCCTACCATAAACGTTCCACTCCCTCCTCTCTTTTCTAATCTTTCTCCTCATACTACTCCTATTGCGACAAAATCCCGACGTTACACTTTTGCCGCCAACAAATTCATAAAAGAAGAGACTGCTAGAATGTTGAAAGAAGGCATAATTGAACCTTCGATATCTCCGTGGCGAGCGCAGGTTCTTGTAACTTCGAATGAGAATCATAAGAAAAGAATGGTAGTCGACTACAGCGATACCATCAATAGATTCATGGAACTAGACGCTTACCCAATGCCTAATATCAATAAGATGGTAGACGACATCGCTCAATATAACATCTTCTCTACTCTCGACCTAAAATCTGCTTATCACCAAATACCTATAAATCATGCTGATCGTAAATTCACTGCGTTTGAAGTAAGTGGCAAACTTTTTCAATTTACTCGTCTTCCTTTTGGCGTCACCAATGGAGTAAGTGCTTTCCAGAGGAGCATAGACTATATTATAGAAAAAGAAAATCTAACCGATACCTTTGTGTATGTTGATAACGTAACTATATGTGGGAAAAATCAAGAAGAACACGATTACAATCTTCAAAAATTCTACAAAATTGCTAAACAATATAACATCACTTTAAATGAAAATAAAAGCATAATTTCTTCTAGTTCTATTACTCTACTCGGCTACACCATAGAAAATAATCAAATAGCTCCCGATTATCAAAGACTAAAACCATTACTCGAAATGCCACCTCCGCTGAATCTTAAATCTCAAAAAAGAATAGTTGGAATGTTTTCCTATTACTGCAAATTCATTAAAAAATTTTCTGATAAAATTTTATTACTAAATCAAAACAAAGAATTTCCACTACCTCCATCTGTATTAAAATCTTTTCAAACATTGAAAAATGATCTAAAAGACGCCACTTTAATAACGGTAGATCCAAATAAAGAATTTGAAGTAGAAACGGACGCTAGTAACTATTGCATTGCTGCAACACTAAATCAAGAAGGTCGTCCTATTGCATTTTTTTCAAGAACTCTCAATACTAACGAAATTAAGCACCATGCAGTAGAAAAAGAGGCAGCCGCTATTGTAGAAGCTCTCCGTAAGTGGCGACATTTTCTACTCGGCAGGCACTTTAAAGTCATCACAGATCAGAAGAGCATCAGCTTCATATTCGACAATAAAAGAAAATCTAAAATTAAGAATGACAAAATATGTTGTTGGCGTATAGAATTATCCCAATACAATTTCACTATAGTTTATCGACCTGGACCTGAAAATATTGCTGCTGACACATTCTCTCGCATCTCTGCTCTTACTTACAATCTACAAGATCTTCGTGATTTACATAAACAATTATGTCATCCTGGTGTTTCAAGATTAAGCCATTTTATAAGAACGAGGAACCTCCCTTTTACTTTGGATCAAATTAAGAATATTACTGACTCTTGCTCATCCTGTCAATTACTGAAACCCAAATTCGCCAATACCAATGGAGGGACTCTCATTCAAGCCATATTACCTTTTCAACGATTAAATCTTGATTTTAAAGGCCCTCTACCTACTTCTATACATGGCAACAAATATCTACTTACTCTAATTGATGAGTATTCCCGTTTTCCTTTCGCTTTTCCTTGCAGAGATATGACAAGCAAACCCATTATCCACTGTCTAAACAAACTCTTTTCAATTTTTGGTTTGCCTGACATGATACATACTGACCGTGCTTCTGATTTCTTAGCAAGAGAAATAAAGGATTTTTTACACAAAAAAGGAATTGCTACTTCTAAAACAAGTAGGTATCATCCTGAAGGTAATGGACAGATTGAAAAACTCAACGGTACCTTATGGAAGGCCATTCAAACAACATTACATTCTAATCAAATGAAACTACCTTATTGGGAAGACATACTACCGGACGCACTTCATTCAATTAGATCATTACTTTGTACTGCCACTAATATGACTCCCCATGATAGACTTTTTAAATATAGTCGTAAATCTGCTTCCGGAATTTCAATTCCTTCTTGGGTTAAACCAGGCCCAATATATATTAGAAACCACACTAAAACAAGTAAACATGACCCTCCTGTAACGCCTGCCACCCTAATAGATGTCAACCCCCACTACGCTTATGTTCAACTACCTTCTGGTACTGAAACCACTGTCAACGTTGGAGACTTAGCTCCAAACTCATCAAATGAAGAAAACTCTAATAATAATCCTACTACTTCAGAGACTTTATTTGAACCTTCTACCAATGAAAACATTGGTCATGAGGAAGACAAAAATCAATCATCTGATCTTGAAGAAAATCAGATTTCACTAAAAAATAATACTGAAAATCAGCATTCCTGCCAATCTGTGCGGAGGTCGTCCCGAGTTCGACAATTCCCTAGTAAATATAAGGATTTTGTGACTAAATACTGAAAAAACTGCAGTTTGGGTTCATATGTTATTTGTAAATAAAATGATTCTTATGTGATTGTAAAAAAAAAAAAAAAAAAAAAAAAAAAAAAAATTTGTCTATAATTAATTACCCCTTACTTGAATACTTTAGGACGGGGAAAATGTTATGATTTAATTTGTTGTTAAGAGTTATCCCCCTTGGGATTGACATTCATAATAAAAGCGCCCTCTGTTTCATTTTCCCGCTCGATCCTTTCAAGAGCGTACGTGTATTTTACAGTTAATAAAACCTTTCTAAAAGGCAATTCTTTACTTACTGATACTATTCACTTCAATAGGGAGTGAGATATAGCAAAGCTATGTGTTGTGCTGTCTGCTGCATCTGTGTAAGTAGAGAATCCAAGCCAGTTTTTGTGGTGGATATTAAAGTCACCAAATACATGTACTTGTGCGCTAGTATCGGAGGAGAGTGCTGTGCCTATGTTGTCAGAGACTTTGTTTATTATGGTGCAGTCCTGGGTCGAGAGAGAGTGGTAGAGAAAATAAAAGTAGCTAATGTTATGTTGTATGTTTAGTCTAAAGCATATAAAGGCTTGATCATCCGATTCTAGGTTTGTTTCTCTAGTCAAGGGGAGGGTGTTACGAATGTAGACTCCAAGTCCGTGCATATGTCTGTCAGAGTCTTTACGGCAGAGTGGGAGATATCCAGGCATGTTAAAGAGTGGATGGAGGAGCGTAGGTTAGTCTCACTTAGTGCTAAGATATTCGAGGTGTTAGAGTATCAGATGGAAAGGTACATCTGAGGACGTATTACATTTCGCTTTTATCTTATGTTATATATAACAGATATAACAGAGATATATAACAGATATATATCGGAAGATCCCAGTGGAGACAGAATGGAAAATGAACATGGACAAGTTGTGTACATTTATATTGAAACTTATCGCTACACTCTATGTTAAAAAAGTGTCTGATATAACATCTGACTTTACTAATTGATAAACTATCGAGATAGGCAGCTGCATATCATCCAAAAAATTTCCAAAATTTCACTGAACAGCTTTGCTTTACTCCTGAATATGCTGCTTACATTGCTTTAAACGTAATAGATGTTTTAAAACTAAAGGCACCTTTAGAACTGCCAGCAATCACTACAAAAGCATTATCAGAAATATGAGTGAGTCCATCAGAACAGCAGAGACTTTATTCCAATAAGTTTTGATGAATAACGAACAAGGTCCTAAATAAATGCATGAACTCTATTCTGACCATCATCAACAGACCTGCTGTGATTTCGTCAGCATCTAAGCGAAACTCTTTGCCAAGAACTTTGCAGCAAACTCAACCCTATACGATAAGAGTCCTCAAATTTTCTCTCAAGACTGAAAATAGTCCGAGTTACATTCACATATCTGTTTATGATGTTTCCACACTCATCAAGAAACCTTGATACCAGCAAAGCAACTGGTCCTGACAGTATTACTGTTATAGTACTCAAAATCTGCAACTGAAACTACCACTTATTCTTGCAAAGCTGTTCACTCGATGCCTAAAAGAGAAATGCTTGCAACAGTTTGGAAATTCTCATTAGTTTGCCAAATGGTAAAAGAAATACTACTGAACAATTAGTCATCTGCGTGTCATGATTGTAGTAGGTGATGCCCTTTTTTCTTCACTGCAACCTCTTTCCCACAGAAGAGATATTGTGAGCCTATCTCTACTCTATCATAATTTTTATTGCTAGTGTTCGTCTGAACTTCAATCTATGATCCATCCTTACCAAATTTTCAAAACCTCCTCTATATGGATAGAGAGAGTGGGGGGAGAACTGTAGATGATTGTAGAATCATCTACAGTTCTCCCCCCACTCTCTCTATCCATGCCTAAAACCAAATGCAGATTCAATGAAGAAAGCTTCTTTCCTAGAACTCTTCCGCTTATGAATGAAGGCCAGCGGAAATGTATGAACT